>NC_092048.1:47450541-47757353 GCF_003086295.3 Arachis hypogaea
AACCCCTTCAATACTTACATTATAAGACATTTAAATCCCTGTAAATACTAATACTAGCCTAATTATTATACTTTTGATTGTCTTGCCTTCTTCTTCTTTGGTTGCCAATTGAAATTACTTGAAGCTCCCTTACATGTCTTATAATAGTGACCCTTTTTTTCTCACTTGCTACATGTCATCTCGAAGGCCTTCTTCACTTTGTTCCCTGTTAATTGGCTCTCAAACACAGGATCAATAGTTCTTCTCTTCCTAAGACGACCAGGGGATCTTTTGATGGCAGGTGCCACTAACCTAAAAGCATCTGATGTCTCCCAAAATTCTTCACTATTTACCAAGGTTTTGAAAACCGGACCGGCCTTAACGCTTAAAACCAGTCTGTAAAAAATTGGTGAAAAAATCGGTCAAACCAGTAGTTAACCGGTGAACCGACTGAACCAGTCAGTTTTTTCGAAGGCCCGGTTCTCTCATTCACATCAAAACGGTGCCGTTTTGATTTTTTTTTTTAAAAAAAAAGAGAAAACAAAACACGAGAAGACCCCCCAAATACCCCTCTCCCTTCTCGCTCATTCTCAGTCTCACTTTTACTGGCAAAATCCCTAATTTCAAAGGTGGCAGCTTTGGAGAGGAGCAGAAGAATGATCGGAGCCCTCGGAAGCGGCGGAGGAAGGAGGCAGTGGAGCTGTGTCTAAGGTTGATGTGCATGGATTGTTCTCATTGTTTCAGTGTCTCTCTCACTCCCAGTCTCAGCCGCCGCCACTCTTCTCCTCACTGTCTCTGTGCTCGTTGTGAAGCCCGCCTCTGTCCTCGCCGTCGTCGGCTGTCTCTTTCTCATTGTCAAAATTCCTCTGTCTTGGAGCCATCTCTCTCTCTCTCTCTCTCTCTCTCTCTCTCTCTCTCTGTGTGTGTGTATCGAGCACCACGCTCTGCGAAGCGCGAACATACCCGTTCCGCATTGGACTCTTCGCCGTCACCATGAGTTCTTCAATCCTCGTCGTTCCTCAACATCTTCTTCGTGGTCTTCTTTATTTTCACTGACTTTCTCCCTTTTTACTTTAGTTTTTGATTGTTTCCTCTGTTTGTGTGGAATGAGTCATTGATTATTTGTTAATTTTATTTATTCTGATTTCTGAGTTGCTTCACTTGTTTGTTGCTGTTTTTTTTATTATCAGTTGATAGTGCTATGATGCACTTCACTACATTGTTTATGGAAATTCGTAATCTTCTCCATGTTTCTGTTAATGGAATACAGTGGTAACAGAGTATAGAGAATAAATGTTGAAAACTAGTGATCACATTGTGGAATTCTATATTCTGTAATGTATTCTTCTAATTATCCTCCTAATTTTGATATAATTTTGGATCCTGGATTTTGAATGCTGAATTGAATTTTGGTATAATTTTATAATGCTGAACAGAATTGATATAATTTTGGATTTTAAATTGCCGTAATTCTGAATTTTACTGTAATTGTTGTATTGGCTGAGGTTTTTATTTTGCTCTAATGGCTGAGAAGTTGGGTTTTAATGGGGCAGGGGATAGTTTGTTTTGCACATCTTGAGAAAATGTTGCTATTGAGATTGGTTCATAGCTATTTCTAATTAGTAATTTGGCATTAATTGAGTGAGTTTTGTCTAATTAAATAATTATTGATATTATTATTGATTGTTGGTGATTGTTGATTGAATATGGATATAGTATTTTATGCCATGATTTCTTTTAGTTATAAATTGTAATATTTGAATTTGAATGTAGAATTTTAATGATGAGATGAGATTTAGTTTAGTTAGTAGGTGGGTTATGAAATTTTAAATTTTATTATTATATGAATGATTGAAACAATTTAGAAGAATACATTACAGAATATAGAATTCAAATTGTGGAACTAAACATGATGTATCTTTAATTTATGCCATGATTTCACATTGTGGAATTCACATTGTTGCTGATTAAGTTGTAGTATATTGTATTTTTAATAATTTTATTTTATATTTAACGAAACCGGTTTGACCATGGTTCAACCGCGGTTGGACCATTGAACCAATGAACCAGTTACTCGATCGGTTCAATGACCGGTTCGATTGTCGCAACCTTGCTATTTACAGGTTGAATTGTTATACCATAAGTGGCACACATGGCATCCATGGTAAGTCACTCATGCACAAAATCTCCAGGCTTCAAGTTAAGCTTCCACAGCCTAGAGATTACAGCAACTACATGTTTACATGGTATGCCTGCAACAAATTGCCTTATTGGAAATCTCAACATTAATGTAGATAATAGTAACTACAAATTACTAGTACTAGAGAATTACCAGTAAGCTGCCATAGGTTACAAGTGCAGGCCTTTTCCTTTAGATTCATTCCAAGCTTGCTTTGGCGTCTTTGAACCTCAAAGATAACTCTTTCATCATCTCTAGTCCACTCTACTGTCCACTTAGTGCTTCCAGGCTTAATGAATTCATCCAACCTTTGCTGTTGCACAGAGCCAATTTTCCATGATAATTACTTAGCATCTTCTTATGTCCAGCCAGTTTTCTCATTATATAACACCTTGAAGCCTCACACATTGTCAAAATTGGCTTGCTCTTATACTCCACAATCTTAACATTCTAAACCTCACACATATTGTTAGTGATGTTATCAACCTTCGGATAGTGAGAGAATTGACTTTTAGTCCATGCAGATTCACGAAATTTGGAGAGATACTCCCCGGCTGGCTGGTTCACCGATTTCAACTTGTCCATATTTGCACGAAACTCAGGAGTTGTTGTACTCCTTGCACATTGCCACACTAGTCCCTTGGATTGTTTGTCTTTTCATTGCTTAACAAAATATTTCCAGATGTGGAGGACACAGTTCCTGTGATGCGCCCGTGGCATAACTTCTTGAAGAGCAACCTCCAATTCTTTCCACACAATAGGCACACAATCGTTGGATTAATAATTCAGATTGGGTATCAAATAAAACAACACATAAAATAAAATTCAGTATCAACACAATAATTAACACATAAATACTTAACAAACCTTCTGTTGATCAGAAATAAAATTCTAACCAAATTCAGTGCATGAGCTTAGGTTCTCCTGGAAGAGAGTTAGAAACCACCTTCATGTTTCAGTACATTCACTGTCAACCACAACATAAGCAATTACGAAGAAGTGGTTGTTAGCATCTTGAGCCATGACTGAAAGGAGGTGGCCACCAAAATAACCCTTTAGGTGACAGCCATCTAGCCCAATTAAAAGATGACATCCTGCCTTGAATCCACGTTTGCATGCATCCAATGATATGTATAGCTTGTCAAACACAGGTGGTGATTCAGGTTGGGGGATGACATCCACTATAGTTGTTGACTCTGGATTACTCCTATGAAGCTCACACAAGTAATTTCTAACCTCCCTAAATTGCTCCTTTTCATTTCATATAACCTTCTCTCTAGCTGTTTAGGGTGGGTATGGACATTATAGTCCTCTTTCATGTGCTCTAAAGTTTCCTTAGGTGATAGTTACGGCTGTGTGACCAACCTCTTCACTAGCTTGCTTGTAACCCATGATCTACTTTCCATGTTGCTTGTAAGATTTTTACCACAAGTGTGCTCCTTAACATATGTTTTAACTTGAAAACACAGTTCCTGGCTGTTCCAGGAAGTTAGGATTAGCCAAGAACAACCCTTTTCAGCACACTTTGCTCTCACTTTATGCTTTTCATTTTTTATATACTCTAACTCTTTTCCTTCAAAAACAAACATGTCCTTCAATGATTTCTTGAATTGTGCCATAGTGTCAAAAATTTCTCCAACTTCGAAATCCACTTCACCATAACTAGTGTCATCATCAAATTCATGAAATTTAGGCTTTCTGACTTCATCATCAGAAGAAATTCGAGATTTGAATGCTTCTAATTCATATTGATATGGCTTGTCAATATCAGAATCTACCTCCTGCACTATGGGCTCATCATTGGCCCCTGTTCTAGACACTTCATTTGGACTTTGAACCTCACCCATAATGTCATTACAATTTGGACCCTTGTCTCTAGCATGTTGCCCTTGCCTTGGCCCATTCACAGCCTCATCCCTATCCAAAATATTCTTCTTGTCTTCTCCATATATCTCTTATTATTCTTCTTCTTGGTTTTAGGAGATAGGCCATCATCATCATTAACTTTTTTCTTCACAGGTGTCATAGTCTTTTTCTCAGGCGTTGCTCTCTTCTTCTTAGGTGTCATTTTCTTTTTGGGTGTGTCCTTCTTACTCTTGTTCCTGGACCTATTCCTTGAGCTTAACTCCGCACTACTACTGTTGCTGAGTGTCTCATAACCACGTGGGGGAGGCTTATAAGCCTCATATTCAGTGCTCTCATAACCATCATTAGTGGAGGAATCACTCAACTCTACAGGAACATCTCCTGCTTCATTCACAACTGGTTGGCTCACAGGATGATCAAAATACATATATAACTCACCGGTTTTCAAATTTGCTATCTTGTTATCACACATCTGGTTAATTTCTTTGTCACCTTTCAAAATGTGGAGGCTAGACTCTAGGTCAGGGGCAGTGGGGTCTTGCCAATACATAATCTTGTACTCTGTATCCTAGACCTCTGAAAATCTCCTCTAAATCCTTAAAATTAACAAAGTCAATGTCCAACTTGGGGAATCGCTCCACTTTACCATCAAGGTATTAGAGCATTCCATTGTCGTCTCTTTCAAACCACCCCCATGGTGAAACACCGGTATAATTTCAACATACATCTGCAATATATAAAGTTTACTGAGTGTGGCACAAATAAATTATAATTAACAGACATTAATATACCCAAAACAGACAAAAAAAAGCTTTACTTGAAGTAATAATCCAACCCTAATGAAAGTGACTGTTCTTCACAAATGTAAAATAATACACATATCATACTTTATGGTGGTTCATGAGAAGAATACTTGCTTCAAATAAACAAATGAAGGACCACAATGATGTGGTTTACAAACGGTTGAAGAAACTAGCCTCGAAGAACGGAAGTACGGCTCCGTCAACAACACATCACCACCCGTGTCAGCAAATGCCACGTTACTGCGTAGTTATCTCGTCCTCGCTGGCTCTCCTTCATCGTCGTTTCTGGTGGAAATTCTGACAGTCTCTAAGGTTTATAGTAATTTTATGTGTGAGATGAGGGCAAAGAGTGAGAGTGTGTGATATGTTAGGGAGGGAATGAGGAATGTATCTTAAAATTTGATTCTATGGTGCATCAAAACGGTAACATTTTTTATGATTGTGCAGCGACCTAGTTGTCTCATCAAATTATTTGAATCCACGTTAGAGAGTTACCGTTACACGTAGGATTTCTCGGTTAGATTTCACAGAAGAACTATTATAGGGTCCTTTCGGTCACATGGAGAGAATGGATAAGGGTAGCATTGTTATTGTCTAATGGTCAGTGACGTCAGGTCCTTTTCGTAAATGGTTAGGGACCGGGGTGGAGTTTTACTCTATTAAGAATCACTACAAAACAAACACAATTTTATAGGAGTTTTATAACAGAGATTCTAAAACACTCCTTCAAATTAATTAAGAGAACAAGATTTTTTTTCTTGATTTTGGTTCTTAATTTACAGCAAATTCTAATCTCAAATAACAGGAGTTACAAAACTCCCAAAATTAAAATCTTATTACTCCAAAGCTCTTTACTAATTTCACTCTTTTCTTTTTATTTTTTTACATCCCGCCAAATCGAATTCTCATTTTTGCAAAACTGCAAAATTGTTCTCGTCACTTTTCCCAGCCCTATGTTCTTCTCCAGTCACCATCTATCCTTGATCTCAATCCCTATCCTCGTTGACCCAGTCTCAGCTCTCTGTCGGTTTCTCTAGCCTCTACCCTCAACCTCCAGCCTCGACATCCCCGACTCCAGTCTCGTCGCCTCTTCCTTGTCGGCCCGCCATGTCCTCTTGTCTCTTTCTTGTTGGTCTTTTGCGTCCTTATCGCCTCCTCCTCGTTGGTTTCTGTCTCTTATCAACAGATATCAGTTTCAGATGGAGATACTTCAGGTAATAACATTTATTTTGGGTTCTTGGTTTATGATTTTGATTTATGGCTTTCTGATGAGTTTATTCTGATGAGTTTATTATGAGTTTATTATGATGTTGTTTCAGCTTTGATAGTTAACCAATGCTACTTTGTGAACTTGTATGATGGAGTGCAATGGCTTGGGTTAGAGTGATTTTATTTTATTTTCTATTGTTATTCTTTTTGCTTTTGTTTTGGGCTGTTGAACTGTAACTTGACAGCTGTATCCTCGCTTCTTCAAAAGTATAAGATTGATCCAAAACAAATTGGACGCGTGGAAGTTGGTAGTGAAACAGCCATTGATAAAAGCAAATCCATTAAGAACCTTCGTTATGCAACTCTTTGAGGTATCTCTATCTCATTGTCTGTTTTAGTTTTGAGTGTCGACCATAAGAAACAAATAGCATACTAATAGGGACTCACTTTAAAAGATTGTAGACCTTTCTGCTTATAATATTTAAATATTAACTTATGTTGAATTTTATAAACATAGAAGCTTGTAATAGCACTCCCTATAGCCCTATCCCTTGCCACTTTTCTCCCAATTATTATTTTTTGAAATATAGATGAGCCAAAATTCAAAAGGATAAAACGGAAGGAAACATATCTGTATGTGCTTATGTGATTCCTGCATCTTATATTAACTCATGTAACAATCAGGAGAGAGGTAATATTGACATCAAAGGTGTTGATTCAACAAATGCATGCTATGGTGGAACAACAACTCTGTTCAATTGCATGAATTGGGTGGAGAGTAGTTCATGGGATGGTCGCTATGGACTTGTCATATGTGCAAATGGCACAGTATGAACTTGAAACTATTTCATGAAAATCCAAGCACTTGTCACTTGTGACTAGTATTTTGTAGAAAAATGATACTAACTTGAAGAAAAATGTGGTTGTGAAAGAACTTAAAATCATAGAAATTCCTAGCTAATGCAAGTTAGATGTATTTCTGACCTTGCAATTTCCTAGAATCACCATTTTATGTTTGAATTGGCTGTGAAATTTTTGTGGCACAACCTCAACTTATAATTCAATTCTATAATCTGCATGTTTATAAGTGAATTTCACCATGTTTTGCTCATTGATAGTACAAAATTAACTTCACAGGACAATATTTTAGAAAGGCAGTATATAGCCAGATTTCTTATTTAAAAGTGTCTTCATGGTTCAGTGCTAATTTAAATTGTTAACTTCACAGGAGATCATGTTCATAGTTTTAAATAATTATTAACTTTTTTATCGTGAATTTTAATGCTCATTTGTATATTTCTTTTTGTGCAGGAACTGCTAGTGACAACCAAATTGGCAATCCTATACTATGTTTGATTAAATTGGTTTTATTTTTTTATCAATCCTTTGATCTCAATGTAAATTTTATGTCTAATTTTGTGAGAATGACATAGCAGAAGATTGTTTTAAAATCGCTATATTTGATTGGCTTGTTTGATATTATCAATGTTTGAATCTGTTCTGACTTCTTTTTTTTTTTAAATATTGGGTCACTAATTTGTGGGGGTTCTAAACTCCCGTAATTTTTTTTTTAAATTTTGGCTTACCAAATTGTGAGGGTTTTAAATCGCTACAAAGCTGGAAAAAACTGCCGCTAATTGCAGGGGTCAACAACTGCCGTAATTAAATAGCAGGACACGTAACTGCGTCAATTTTTCGAACCAACATAACACTTTTTACGGGAGTCAAAAACTACTGCAAATTTGAAAAAATGGCCGCAAATTAGCTTTTTTTTTTTGTAGTGAATTTAGGAGTAAGAGTTATGATCAAATCATACCTTATGAACAACTCATTAGCAACTACATTCTCATCACCTTGTTCTATCACATATGAAAAATAATCCAACAATTTAGTCCACTTTGCATACCTTTTGTTCAATATCCCTTGAAAAAAGTTTGGAATTAGTTGTCTTTATTTCTTTTCATCCATATTAATGCGTCCATAATTTACCAATGAATCTGCAATTTCTTTATCTAATCCAATAAGAAAGCGTCGCATAAGAACTTCATGACCCTTTTTAACATTAGTCTTGGCCATCAAATATATAAATTTATTGTGGTACTCTTTTACTGATTTGGAACCTTGTTTCAACTTACGAAACTTTTCAAGAAACTCGTTGTGGTATGATGATGGCATAAACCAGTTTCTCATAATTTTCTTCATATTCTCCCAACTGCATATTCGTCTTTTTTCATACCTTCTTGTAGATCTTCCTAACTCATTCCACCAAATATGAGCATCATCGAAAAATCTTGCTTCTACCATCCGAATCTTCTTTTTCCTCTGAAAGGATGTAACGTGGAAAAATTGACTCTACCTTCCTTTTCCATTCAAAATAAATTTCAAGATCATTCCTCTCTTTAAATGTAGAAATTTTCAACCTAAAACCCTTTCTTGCATATGAAATTCTTTCATCATCGTTATCACAATCTTCAATTCTCATTGTTCCTAATTTGAAAATCTAAAAAAGGATAAAAAGGACCTCACATCGCTCTTCTCACGTGTATCACTCGAATTAGGTCACTCGTATTTATGTAAGAACCAGAGTTTTCACGTAAAATCGTTCTAATAAAATGATAATTTTTAAGTGCCCGAAGTAGATTCAAAATTTAGAAGTTTTCATTTGAAATTATAAAGGTGAAATTTGAATTCAATAGATTTTTCTGAGTTGGAAAATATATCTTTTGCGAAAGAATTTTGTAAAAATGTGTACTGGAGTTTAACCCGACAGTACCGACTCTAGACTGTCCAGTACCGTATTTTGAGAAAAATAAGATTTTGAAAGTTGATTTTTTGTTTTAAAAGGACAAAAATATTTTAGAATTGAAAACCGGGCACTAATCTTAAAGGTTTTAGCCCAAAGTGGGCCAAACGGACCTAAAACGCTAACGGATTGGACCGGGACCCAAACTGGGCCCAAGGCACAACATATATAAGTGAGTTAAATGAGCAACTTAGCTCATTTTCACCCTCCAAAAAGAGAGAGAGGCGCGGTTTGAGAGAAGAGAGGAGAAGAGGTGATGTTACTATTCATCATCACCTTCCGGGAGCCATAACTTGAGCTACGGAACTTCGATTGACAAGCCGTTTGCGGCCACGCGAAGCTCTCAATGAGGTTTTCATTTCTATCTAATTTTTGCTGGTAAGATTTCAAAAGTCATACCCCAGTTTCCTGCCCTAACTTTCTGCATTTTTGGGGTTTGGTTTTTGAGTAAGTTTTGTGGTTTTGATTGTTTAGGTGAACTCTAATAGCGAGTAATTGTTGGATTTTACCCCTAATCTCATTGGGTAAGGTAAGTATCTTCAAACTCTTGTGGTTTGATTTTTTGGGTTGGCCATAATGTTGATTCTTGGTATGTTATGTGTATAGCTTGATAGTTGGTGAGTTTTGGAAGTGGTGTTGGTGCTTGAGGCTTGTTGATCTTGTTGGAATCAAGCTTTGGGTGTTTGCGCATATTGGGAATTGGCCAAGGTATGGTTTCAGTTTTCTTTATGTAATATGTAATGTTTTGTGAACCTTAGGCAAGTTGACCTTAAGATAGGATTTGATATTTGGGTGTATGTTTGATTGTATGTGATTTTGATGTTTGAAGATAAGTTGTATGGTGGTGATGATGATATAGAGTTTTGGAATGTGGAATATATGAATTTTGATGTTGATTGTTGGTAATTAATGACTATGAAGATTAATGATGAATGTTGTGTGATGAGCGGATAATTTATACGCTTTTTGGCATTGTTTTTAGTATGTTTTTAGTAGGATCTAGTTACTTTTAGGGATGTTTTCATTAGTTTTTATGTCAAATTCACATTTCTGGACTTTACTATGAGTTTGTGTGTTTTTCTGTGATTTCAGGTATTTTCTGGCTGAAATTGAGGGACTTGAGCAAAAATCAGATTCAGAGGTTGAAGAAGGACTGCTGATGCTGTTGGATTCTGACCTCCCTTCACTCAAAGTGGATTTTCTGGAGCTACAGAACTCGAAATGGCGCGCTTCCAATTGAGTTGGAAAGTAGACATCCAGGGCTTTCCAGCAATGTATAATAGTCCATAGTTTGCCCAAGTTTAGATGACGTAAACTGGCATTCAACGCCAGCTCTCTGCCCAATTCTGGCGTCCAGCGCCAGAAACAAGCTGCAAAGTGGAGTTCAACGCCCAAACTGGCACAAAAGGTGGCATTCAACTCCAAGAAGGACCTCTACACGTGTAGACTTCAAGCTCAGCCCAAGCACACACCAAGTGGGCCCCAGAAGTGGATTTATGCATCAATTACTTACTTCTGTAAACCCTAGTGACTAGTTTATTATAAATAGAACTTTTTATCATTGTATTCGCAGTCTTGGTTACTCCGGTTCCCCTCTGGGGCCGAGACCAATGAACTCCATTATCACTTATGTATTTTAAATGGTAGAGTTTCTGCACTCCATAGATTAAGGTGTGGAGCTCTGCTGTTCCTCAAGGATTAATGCAAAGTACTACTGTTTTCCATTCAATTCAATTCAACTTATTCCGCTTCTAAGATATTCATTCGCACTTCAACCTGAATGTGATGAATGTGACAATCATCATCATTCTCTACGAACGCGTGCCTGACAACCACTTCCGTTCTACATTAGACTGAATGAGTATCTCTTAGATTACTAATACAGGGGACCGAGTCCGAGATATTGGGATCTTCGTGGTATAAACTAGATTGATGGCGGCATTCATGAGAATCCGGAAAGTCTAAACCTTGTCCGTGGTATTCCGAGTAGGATTCTGGGATTGAATGACTTTGACGAGCGTCAAACTCGCGAGTGCTGGGCGTAGTGACAGACGCAAAAGGATAGTAAATCCTATTCCAGTATGATCGAGAACCTCCAGATGATTAGCCATGCAGTGACAGCGCATCGGACCATTTTCACAAGGAGGAATAGGATGCAACCAACGACAAAGGTGATGCCTCCAGACGATTAGCCGTGCTGTGACAGAGCATTTGGATCATTTTCCCGAGAGAGATCGAAAGTAGCCATTGGCACCGGTGACATCCTTACATAAAGCCAGCCATAGAAAGGAGTAAGATTGATTGGATGAGGATAGCAGGAAAGCAGAGGTTCAGAGGAACGAAAGCATCTCTACTCGCTTATCTGAAATTCTAACCAATGAATTACATAAGTATTTCTATCCTTATTTTAGTATTATTTTCGAAAATCCCATTACTATTTTATATCTGCCTGACTGAGATTTACAAGGTGACCATAGCTTGCTTCATACCAACAATCTCCGTGGGATTCGACCCTTACTCACGTAAGGTATTACTTGGACGACCCAGTGCACTTGCTGGTTAGTTGTGCGAAGTTGTGAACCATGGTATTGGCATCATGTTTTTGGCGCCATTACCAGGGAAAGAAAGAGCAATGAATTTTACATAATCAAAGTGTAATCACAATTTCTGCGCACCAAGTTTTTGGTGCCGTTGCCAGGAATTGTTCGAGTTTGGACAACTAACGGTTCATCTTGTTGCTCAGATTAGGTGAATTTTCTTTTTGTTTTCTTTTCAAAAATTTTTCAAAAATCTTTCAAAATTTTCTCCTTTGTTTTCGAAAAAAAAAATTTTTTTTAAATAAAAATGTTTTCAAAAATAAATTATTCTATGGCTTCAAAACTTTCAAGAATGAATTCTAGAGTTTCATGGTAACATGTTGAATCCTATCTGGCTAAAAAGCCATACCCAAAATCCTTTGGGATTGGTCTTCAACTAATCACCTCAATGGATGTAAATCCATTCTAAAGCTTGAATGGCTATTAAGCCATGTCTGACCCTTTGATTGGAGCTTTAGACTAAAGAGCACAAGATTCCTGGAATTCATATTAAAGATTTTGAAATCATTATTTTTGTTTTTTCAAATAATTTTCGAAAAAAATACAAAAAAATTAGAAAATCATAAAAATCAAAAGTATTTTTTGTGTTCTTGTTTGAGTCTTGAGTCATGTTATAAGTTTGGTGTCAATTGCATGTGCATCTTGCATTTTTCGAAAAAATCATGCATTCATAGTGTTCTTCATGATCTTCAAGTTGTTCTTGGTAAGTCTTCTTGTTTGATCTTTGCATTTGCATGTTTTGTGTCTTTTCTTGTTTTTCATATGCATTCTTGAATTCTTAGTGTCTAAGCATTAAAGAATTCTAAGTTTGGTGTCTTGCATGTTTTCTTTGCATTAAAAAAAATTTTTCAAAAATGTGTTCTTGATGTTCATCATGATCTTTATAGTGTTCTTGGTGTTCATCTTGACATTCATAGCATTCTTGCATGCATTCATTGTTTTAATCCATAACTTTCATGCATTGCATCATTTTTCTTGTTTTTCTCTCTCTTCATTAAAAATTCAAAAATCAAAAAAATATCTTTCCCTTTTTCTCTCTCAAAATTTCAAAAATTAGATTTGACTTTTTCAAAAATTTTTAAAATCTAGTTGTTTTTATGAGTCAAATCAAATTTTCAATTTAAAAATCTTATCTTTTTCAAAAATCAAATCTTTTTCATTTTTCTTAGTTATTTTCGAAAATTATAAAAATATTTTTCAAAAATCTTTTTCTTATTTTTATATCAAATTTTCGAAAATAACAATAACAATTAATGTCTTGATTCAAAAATTTCAAGTTTGTTACTTACTTGTTAAGAAAGATTCAAACTTTAAGTTCTAGAATCATATCTTGTGATTTCTTGTGAATCAAGTCATTAATTGTGATTTTAAAAATCAAATCTTTTTTCAAAAAAACTAATTTTTATAATATCTTTTCTAACTTCCTAACTTCTTATCTTTTCAAAATTTGTTTCAACTAACTAACTAACTTTTTGTTTGTTTCTTATCTTTTTCAAAACCACCTAACTAACTCTCTCTCTCTCTAATTTTCGAAAATATCTTCCCTCTTTTTCAAAATTTCTTTTTAATTAACTAATTATTTCAATTTTTAAAATCTTAATTTTCGAAAACTACTAACCTTTTTCAAAAACTATTTTCGAAAATTACTAACTCTTTTTCAAAAATTATTTTCGAAAATTTCCTCTCTCTCTTTTCTTCTCCTTTTCTTCCACTCACCTAAAGGGAACCTCTATACTTGGGTAAAAAGGATCCCTATTATTATTATTATTATTTTTCTGTGCCCTCTTCTTTGTCATATGAGCAGGAGCAAGGACAAGAACACCCTTGTTGAAGCAGATCCAGAACATGAAAGGACTCTGAAGAGGAAACTAAGAGAAGCTAAATTACAACTATCCAGCAAGCACCTGTCAAAAATTTTCGAACAGGAAGAGGAGATGGCAGCCGAAAATAATAATAATGCAAGGAGGATGCTTGGTGACTTTACTGCACCTAATTCCAATTTACATGGAAGAAGCATCTCCATTCCTGCCATTGGAGCAAACAATTTTGAGCTTAAACCTCAATTAGTTTCTCTGATGCAGCAGAACTGCAAGTTTCAGGGACTTCCATCTGAAGATCATTTTCAGTTCTTAACTGAATTCTTGCAGATATGTGATACTGTTAAGACTAATAGAGTAGATCCTGAAGTCTACAGGCTCATGCTTTTCCCTTTTGCTGTAAGAGACAAAGCTAGAGTGTGGTTGGACTCTCAACCCAAAGACAGCCTGAACTCTTGGGATAAGCTGGTCACGGCTTTCTTAGCCAAGTTCTTTCCTCCTCAAAAGCTGAGCAAGCTTAGAGTGGATGTTCAAACCTTCAGACAGAAAGAAGGTGAATCCCTCTATGAAGCTTGGGAAAGATACAAACAGTTGACCAAAAAGTGTCCTTCTGACATGCTTTCAGAATGGACCATCCTGGATATATTCTATGATGGTTTATCTGAGCTATCAAAGATGTCATTGGATACTTCTACAGGTGGATCCATTCACCTAAAGAAAACGCCTGCAGAAGCTCAAGAACTCATTGACATGGTTGCAAATAACCAGTTCATGTACACTTCTGAAAGGAATCCTGTAAATAATGGGACGCCTATGAAGAAGGGAGTTCTTGAAGTTGATACTCTGAATGCCATATTGGCTCAGAACAAAATATTGACTCAGCAAGTCAATATGATTTCTCAGAGTCTGAATGGAGTGCAAGCTGCATCCAACAGTACTCAAGAGGCTTCTTATGAAGAAGAAGCTTATGATCCTGAAAATCTTGTAATAGCAGAGGTGAATTACTTAGGTGAACCTTATGGAAACACCTATAATCCATCATGGAGAAATCATCCAAATCTCTCATGGAAGGATTAAAGGCCTCAACAAGGCTTTAATAATGGTTTTTGGCATTGTTTTTAGTATGTTTTTAGTAGGATCTAGTTACTTTTAGGGATGTTTTCATTAGTTTTTATGTTAAATTCACATTTCTGGAATTTACTATGAGTTTGTGTGTTTTTCTGTGATTTCAGGTATTTTCTGGCTGAAATTGAGGGACTTGAGCAAAAATCAGATTCAGAGGTTGAAGAAGGACTGCTGATGCTGTTGGATTCTGACCTCCCTTCACTCAAAGTAGATTTTTTGGAGCTACAGAACTCGAAATGGAGTGCTTCAAATTGCGTTGGAAATTAGACATCCAGGGCTTTCCAGCAATGTATAATAGTCCATAGTTTGCCCAAGTTTAGACGACGCAAACTGGCGTTCAACGCCAGCTCTCTGCCCAATTCTGGCGTCCAGCGCCAGAAACAAGCTGCAAAGTGGAGTTCAACGCCCAAACTGGCACAAAAGGTGGCGTTCAACTCCAAGAAGGACCTCTACACGTGTAGATTTTAAGCTCAGTCCAAGCACACACCAAGTGGGCCCCGGAAGTGGATTTATGCATCAATTACTTACTTCTGTAAACCCTAGTGACTAGTTTATTATAAATAGAACTTTTTATCATTGTATTCGCAGTCTTGGTTACTCCGGTTCCCCTCTGGAGCCAAGACCAATGAATTCCATTATCACTTATGTATTTTCAACGGTAGAGTTTCTGCACTCCATAGATTAAGGTGTGGAGCTCTGCTGTTCCTCAAGGATTAATGCAAAGTACTACTGTTTTCCATTCAATTCAATTCAACTTATTCCGCTTCTAAGATATTCATTCACACTTCAACCTGAATGTGATAAACGTGACAATCATCATCATTCCCTACGAACGCGTGCCTGACAACCACTTCCGTTCTACATTAGACTGAATGAGTATCTCTTAGATTACTAATATAGGGGACCGAGTCCGAGATATTGGGATCTTCGTGGTATAAGCTAGATTGATGGCGGCATTCATGAGAATCCGAAAAGTCTAAACCTTGTCCATGGTATTCCGAGTAGGATTCTGGGATTGAATGACTATGACAAGCTTCAAACTCGCGAGTGCTGGGTGTAGTGACAGACGCAAAAGGATAGTAAATCCTATTCCAGTATGATCGAGAACCTCCAGATGATTAGCCATGCAGTGACAGCGCATCGGACCATTTTCACAAGGAGGAATAGGATGCAACCAACGACAAAGGTGATGCCTCCAGACGATTAGCCGTGCTGTGACAGAGCATTTGGATCATTTTCCCGAGAGAGATCAAAAGTAGCCATTGGCACCGGTGACATCCTTACATAAAGCCAGCCATAGAAAGGAGTAAGATTGATTGGATGAGGATAGCAGGAAAGCAGAGGTTCAGAAGAACGAAAGCATCTCTACTCGCTTATCTGAAATTCTAACCAATGAATTACATAAGTATTTCTATCCTTATTTTAGTATTATTTTCGAAAACCCCATTACTATTTTATATCTGCCTGACTGAGATTTACAAGGTGACCATAGCTTGCTTCATACCAACAATCTCTGTGGGATTCGACCCTTACTCACGTAAGGTATTACTTGGACGACCCAGTGCACTTGCTGGTTAGTTGTGCGAAGTTGTGAACCATGGTATTGGCATCATGTTTTTAGCGCCATTACCAGGGAAAGAAAGAGCAATGAATTTTACATAATCAAAGTGTAATCACAATTTTTGCACACCATTGTGATTTATTATTGTTTATGAGGATTGTGGAAAAGTGAATGTTGATAATGGTTACTAATGTTGAGATTAATTGAGAAGGAGTATGAATATTAATGTTGATGACAATTGGTGAAGGATGTGAGTTTCATGAGAATAATGTGAGGAGTAAACACTTTGATGAATTTGGATAATGTTAGATATTGTTTGGTGATGATTATTGAAATTGATGAGGATTTGTAGTGGTTGTTGATGTTGTTGTTGTTGGTTGATGATGATTATAAGTGTTTATGATGGTTTTGGATGTTGATGATTAAGGGTGTTGATGGTGTTGAATGGTGTAATTGGGATATTTTAGATGGTTGAGTTGGGAGAGGAATGGTATGGAATTTTATGTTGTTTAGGTATTGCTTGGGTTGTGATTGGTTTGGTTTTGGATTGAGAGTTTTGGTAAAATTGAGGTTTTGAGACTTTTGATAAAAACAGATTTTTGATGAACTATGACAGATCATAACTTGAGCCTCAGTTTTCAAAACTTGTTGAAATTTGCTTTAAAATAAAGTTTATTGAAAACTATTTAAATGGATATAAAGTTTGTAGGAAATGGATCTTTGTAGAGGAAGTTATGATCATTCAAACTTTGGTGTCAAAAATCTGAATTCTGTGCATGCTACAGAATTTGTGATTTCTGGTTTGTGTGCGCATGCACAGCCTTATGCGCACGCACACCCTCTGTGAGTTTTTGAACCTGTGCGCACGCACACACAGGGGAAGGCTTGCTGTTGAGAGCGCTAGCACGACCTGTGCGCGCACACAACCAACGAAGTTTTGCAACCTGTGCGCACGCACAGCCCTATGCGCACGCACACGTTGGAAGTGCACTCTGTTGAGGGCGTTCACATGCCTTGTGCGGATGAACAGAGTTGAAAATTTTACTACCTGTGCGTACACACACCTCTATGCGTACGCAAACATTTTGAAAACTTTCCTGGGCGTGCGCATGCACACCCTTGTGCATACACACAGGCCCTGTTTTTCAACTAAATTCTTATTTTTAACTGTTTCACATTCCCAACTAGCTTGTAAACTTCTGTGATACCTATTTAAGACTCTTTGGCTTATTTTTTTTGGGTATCAAAACATGGGAAAGGTCCTAGTAGATTTAATTTGGGTATTACTTTGAAAAGTTAGAGAACAGAGGTTTAGGCTTCTGGTGTATTGAGGATGAGTTTGGTTGAGCGAGAAAGAAGAGTAGTGAACTTGGTAATTACTGACAACAAAATGAGAAACTGAAAAACCGATGAGTTCGGAATGAAAAATTATGAGTTGATGATGGTTATGATGAGTTAAGAACTTGGAAAGGAATGATGAAGAAATTACTGGATTATATGAAAGTGTGCGGAACCTATATCTCCGGCATAGCAGATTTCTCTGCTGCATGACTAGTTGTTGTTAAAAGTGTGCCAGGCACTATATCCTTGGAATGTTGAGAATTGATAATTGAAAGTGATTTGAGATGAGAAATGGTGATGACTGGTGATGCTTTGAGGTCGATGGACTTGTTGGATGTGGATAGTGTGCCAGGCACTATATCCTTGGAATGATTTATAATGAAAGAGATGTTGTTGTTGTTTTCCTTCTTTGCCGCAAGAGTGTGCCAGGCACTATATCCTTGGGTTAAGCATGTGAGTGTATCCGGCACTATATCCGTGGGCAGATAGAGTGTGCCTGGCACTATATCCGTGGGTCAATAAAGTGTGCCTGGCATTATATCCGTGTGCGTGGCAGAAAAGGCTGCATTCGGAAGGATGTGTCAGGTTGGTATTTACGGACCGACAAGTGATATCACAACCAATAGGACAGAAATTCATCATATGCATCTCTTATGTGCTTGTTTGCTTTGATTACTTGAGTTTGCCTAATTGTATAATATGCCTACTTGCTTCTTGAATTACTTGTTATATATGATTACTACATGTGTATTACCTGCGTGCATTAATTGTGATTGTCTGGTACTGAGGAGGTTAGGTAGGCGATGGCGATGGGATCGCACGGAGGTTAGGTTGGCGAAGGCTGTGGGATATAGCGGTGTGATTAGTATTAGTTAGAATTTTCCTAAGTTTAGATAACCTTGTTTACGGTTTAAGTTCTTTATTTATTTATTTTATTCTAAGCTTGAATATCCGTATGCGATGTGAAGTTCTAGGATTGCCTTCGACGTCCCGGAGCCTTACATCTTACATTATTGGGCACTGTTACCATACTAAGAACCTCCGGTTCTCATTCCATACTTTGTTGTTGTTTTTCAGATGCAAGTCGTAATTCACCTCGGTGAAATTGCGGACGTGGTAGCAGAGCCGAGTATGGATTCTTCCTGGTTTATTTCTGTTTTATGTTGTTGTATTACTTTCTCTCACCCTTTTTGTTTTAGACTTTATGGCCTTAGAGGCTTACTTGAAAGATAAGTTGTATAAGCAGTTTTAGCTCCAAAACTCTATATTTCTCTGGTTGTAACTAGTCGGCTTAAACTCCGAAAGCTGCGGCTAGTTTTCTATGATTATTATACTCTTATATCTATATATATGTTCCATTCTTTTGCATCTATACCTTGTATCTTATGCGTTAGCTTCGTGTGAACGTTTCGCGCTTTTATAATTTTGTCTTTGAGCTTAATCCTTCATCGGGCTTCTAGAATATATTATTTCCTTCTATATATAAATATATATAAGCCTTAGAATTGTCGTAACTTTTGATTAACCTTTGCTTTACGGCTAGAGGTAAGGCTTAGGGTAATTATGGTGTTACAATTTACACTCAATTTGTGACTTTATCCTCTTTCGAGCTCACCATTCTTGTCTTTTTTCACTCTTGGATTACTTTAACAAGTTGCACGTCAGAAATCAAGGAATAGAGACAACTAAGATAAACTTAATGATAGAAACTTTTTGATTTGACAAAAAACAAAAATCAGATTATATGACAGGACACAAAATAAAGATAGTTTCTAGAGTTATAGAGATACTAGAAGAATTTTCAATCCCAATTGATATCCTAGAGTAATTTGAAACTTATAAAATTTTGGATACTTAAATATTGAAATCAACAATCTTTGTTGATTATATTACATTCTCTTCTTTTTTTTTTCAAACTTTTTCTTTTTTTGTGTTTCTTTTTTTTTTTTTACGAATTTAGTATAGTAAAATTGAAGACATAAAAGATAAAACAAAAAAACTAGACAAAGGTTTTCTTTTTTTGGAATTTTTTATTTTTTTAATGTGACTCTAAAGTAAAATTGCAGAAATAGAAACTAAAACAAAGAGACTAAACAAAAACCTTAGAACGTGTAGATAAATAAGAATTTTTCTATAACCTGTAACTGATACCAGATAATAAGAAAATAAGAACGAAGAACGAAAGGATAAGAAAATATATGGACAAATTAAAGGGAATAACAAAAGACACAGACAAAATTGAAAGAAATAAGAAAAAACATAGTAGAAACATAAAAAGATAAATAAAAGAATTTTTCTACTAGACCCCTAAGAAACCTGCTCTTAGCAACCTAGGTCATAGGAAGGGTTTTTCCTACTAGACCTTCAAAGAACATGTCCTTGAGAACCTAGATCAAATGGTTGAAAATTGAAAGAACTAATACTAAAGAATTACCTTAGGTTGGATCCTTCAAATTTTTTCATTCAACAAGCAAAAGAAATCAATCATCTCACTTGAATACACATTGAAAAATATGCATAAAGTAATCATGAAAATTTATTCATCAAAACTTGTGTAAATTGTCTCACAAAAAGTGTTTAAATAGACCCCTAACAGATTTGCCTAAAAGATAAGATAAAACTTAATTTAAATCTCATAAAGATAAGATAACTATTTAAATCAGATTTGATCTTATTGGATTAGATCATATTTGATTTAAATTTAAAATTCTAAAGATATGATAACCAATTTAAATTGTGTGTGATCTCATTAGATTAGATCAAGTTTGATTTAAATTTAAAACACCTGAAAATACTAATAAACAAAATAAACCAAATCAAATCTTTTGATAACCCTAACAACAAATCAAATTTAATTCTAATAGAATAAATTCGAATTTATGTCTTCCCAATAAACTTGAAGAAAATTTTTGGGCTTCTTGTTGTCCTCGCTTAGTCCAATGGGTCTTATGATTATCGCCATTTCAGCACTACTATTTTTGAGACAAATTCCTGGTCTCATTGATGTCAAAGACAGGCATGGTATAATTCATCTAGTATTCAGATCTTTGAACATGACAAGATTACCATTTTATTCTTTAGCTCTAAAATACTAAAAATACCCTTTTGAACACATATTACCAAGGTAGTGGGGTTGTGAGGCGTAAAAAATTTCTACTAAATTGTCTGATTGAGAGATTTTCAAGCCTCAGTGTTAAAGACGACAAGAAGAAGAGAGGATACAAACTATCACAAAGGAAACAAAGTAACTCAAATACAAATCTTAAGTAATGAAAACCAAGCTAAATTTGATAAAAGCCCTAACGCATCATTAAATACAAAAGGTATCCTCATTGAAATTCAAAACATTAATGTCACTACTTTTGTTTATTCAAGCTAGTTTAAGAGGATGAAAAGGATGGCTTGTAGTGGGTAGGAAGGGATGGAGAATGTTATCGGGGCAAAAATGAAGGGCTGAAAATGAGGTGGATGGAGTTTAAGTGAGTAATGCTAGTTTTAATGAAAAGAGGATGGAGGATTATGGAGCATGTTAGCCGTGCAATGGCACCCAAAGCACCATGAGAGTCCTTACATGAAACTATCAGGAGTTTGGAGAAACCCCTAATAGTCCATAATTTGAAATGGATTTGTCAATCCTACTCTTCCGAGATGATTTTTATATGTGAACAAAAAATCAATCTTGCAACCTAAAAAGGAAAATTAGAGTATGTCGTTATTCTCAATTTTTAATCATTGAACTAATTGGCTTGGCGGGTGGGGGGGGGGAGGGGGATGGTGTTATTAGCATGGAAGGAGTATATGGAAGTGAAAATATTAGGGCACAATTCTTACAACATATCAATTTTAGTCAAAGATGCTACAAACAATCAAGAATGGAGACTGGTGGGTGTTCATCTCAGCACTGCTGAGCATACCCAATTAGTGCAATACTAGGAATTAGCAGCTCTTCTTCTATTTGAAGGCAATGTAGTAATCATGGGAAAGTTTAACACAATCAAGAATTAACCCTAGATTTACACTTCTATTGAAATTTTAATTGTTTTGTTGATGATAATTATCTCGTAGATCTTGGTATGAATGAACAACACTATATTTAGTCTAACCAAAGGATGGCAGGAGAGCTAATTAGAGAGCAGTTGAATCGAGTCATGGATGGGATTTAATGGAGGGGTCTATATGATATGGTTGTGGTGAGGAAATTAGTGAAAACAGTTTGGATCATACTCCTCTATTGTTAGATATCAATCCCCCAAAATGGCCTACTAAGAGGCGATTCAAGTTTTAGGAGAGGAGGTGTGGTGTGGAAGAGATTCGAAAGATAATTATGGAGGCATAGAGGACGGCTATTGAAGGTTCCCCTATGTATTCACGGGCTTAAAAACTAAAATTGTATAGGCATAAACTAGTGTAGTGGCAACAACACAACTGAACCAACTCCAAAAAAACAATTGAAAATATATGTAGAGAGCAAACAACAAAAAGAGGGTTGAAGGTATGATGGGAGGAGGTGTGATAGATGAATTGGAGGCAAAATTGAAGAATACTACAACAAAGAAGAGAGTTACTGGAAGACGAAATCAATGCAAATGACTTCGCGAGGGGGACTGAAATACTAAGTACTTCCATCATAAGTTCCAGTCTAGAAATTAGAGAAATAAAATCTGGCGATTAGTTGGAGCGAATGGTGAAGTAGCCTCGAAACCAGATAGCATTGCTCAGGTAACGAAAAACTATTTCAAAGGAATATTTTCAGCCACTAATCAGGAGGACTCGAACCCTCTGTTTAAGGGTTTTACACTTACAGTTACAACTCACATGAACCGTAGACTCCGGAGACCAGTGACTAAGGAGGAGACCTAGAGAGCCATGTTTAGTAGTTGTGCTCAGAATTCTCCGAGAGACAATGGTTTTATAGCCAAATTCTTCCAATTCTAATGGGAGATAACATGAGAAAATATTTTTAGAGCAATGAAAAGTTTCTTCGACAGTGGTAGAATGTTAAATAGTTTTAACCACATCTAAATATGCTTACTCCAAAAGATTCCAGATGACAGAGATATAGAGATATGTCACAGATTTGACCTATTAGTCTTTCTTCAGTTTTTGACCTATTAGTCTCACTTCAGGTGTTCGGCTGTCAATCATCTGCTCTTTACGAATGATTTTATCATATATAGTAAGACTACAGATGAATTATACAATAATATTTTGGAACTGCTCTATGCCTACAAAGCAATCAGTGGCCAGAAAGTAAATCTCAACAAGTTTGTAGTTTACTTTAGTCAGAATGCATTCTCTATACTCAGACAGCAATTGGCGGATAAAACTGAACATAAAGCATATTGGAGCTCAGGATAAATATCTCGGCCTACCTTCAATTGTTCACAGATTGAAAAAGAATACTTTTGGAATTATCAAAGATAAAGTAAAAACAAAATTCAGGCTTGAAAAAGGATTCTTTTATTCCTGTGTATACTATGTCTTACTTTAAGCTGCTAGACACTCTTCTAGATAAAATTCACAGAATATTAAACAGTTTTGGTGGGGGAAACGGGATGAGAAACGGAAGATGGTATGGATTAGTTGGAACAAGATGACCAAACCTAAAAGGAGGGAGGATTATGTTTTAAGGACCTGAAAGCTCAAAATTTAGCGTTGTGAGAAAACAATTTTGGAGATTGACTACCAATCCTAACTCTCAGCTCAATTGTATACTTAAAGGAAAATACTTCCAATATAATTCACCACTAACAATTCAAAAGGGGGTTCACTAGTCCTGGAGATGGCAAAGTCTATTAGAAAACTGCAAGGTAGTGGAAAAAGAAATGCGTTGGAGTATTGGATCTGGGGAAGAGGTTAGCATTTGGCAAGACCCATGGTTTCCCCTTTACCCATTTCAAATTACTACCAATAATGATACCGGGATGTCGCTTGGGTCACCAATCTTGGCGAAGTTAACAGCCCCACTATGGTGAAAGTAGTCAAGAACCCACCTTGTTGGCTAAGCCAAGGATGCACCTCTTACTCTCAAAGAGTCTAGAGGAAAATAAGCACACAGCTTATTTAAATATATAACTCAATCAATTCAATTCTATTTCATAAATAAAAGGTACATGAGTTATTTATACTAGTGGGAGAAGGAAAAGCCTTCATAACTTGAACGATTTGGAACTAATACATAACATAAAGTTCACTATCATAAATAATATGGGACTTGTATTCTCTTATTATAATTAACTAATATAATTAACCTACTAACTCTAGTTGCTCCCGCTTCATTCTCCCTGGGTTGAAAGAACTCTTGCGTGAAAAGACTTGTGACCGCAGATGATCGATCTCATTGATGAATCCACACCAACAGATCCTATTCGTGACTCGACACCAAAGAATCGCACTCACAAATCAGATAAAATTTTACAAGATCCGTGGCAGCAGACGATCTTATTGACGAATCCGCACCAAAAGATCCCGTTAGCGAATCAACGCCAAAAACCTGCACCCATAAATCAAATAAAATTCTACTAAAGCAAGGTTAAGGCCGCAAGGACCGACCTTGCTCTGATACCAAACTGATGCCGGGACATTGCTTGGGCCACCAATCTTGGCGAGGTTAACAACCCTACTATGGTGAAAGTAGCCAAGAACCCACCTTGGTTGGCCAAGACAAGGATGCACCTCTTACTCTCAAAGAGGCTAGAGGAAAATAAGCACACAGCTTATTTCATATTCAAATCAACTTCAACTCTATTTCATAAATAAAAGGTACATGAGTTAT
The DNA here is from genome assembly GCF_003086295.3 of Arachis hypogaea. Lineage (NCBI taxonomy): Eukaryota > Viridiplantae > Streptophyta > Magnoliopsida > Fabales > Fabaceae > Arachis > Arachis hypogaea. The sequence continues at coordinate 47,474,597 of NC_092048.1, forward strand.
TTATACTAGTAGGAGAAGGAAAAGCCTTCATAACTTGGACGATGTGGGACTAATACATAACATAAAGTTTACTATCCTAAATAATATGGGAATTGTATTCCCTTATTATAATTAACCTACTAACTCTACTTGCTCATGCGTCAAATAACAATCAGAATACAGATATATCGAGTTAAGAACTTACTAACGGTAGAACGCAGGTGGAATCATGAACTGATTAACACTGCTTTTGCCCTAGAAATCGCTTCTCGAATCCTTGCTACATCTGTGAACAATGAAGGCAGAGACAATAATTTGGTCCTAGAACAAGAAACAACAATATGATATAACATCAGGTTACTTAATGGCCTATGGGTTTTCACATGCCTCAATCGAGCATTTCCCCCAAATTATGCATAATACAACCATATGAAAGAGAATTTGAGGCCTAAAAATCATTCAAAAATCAAAATATTTGTTTGGAAAGCGATGCATGAAAAGCAACCAGGGTTGAGCTTGATTCATCAAAAGTTTCCTTCGACCCCCCTGCCGTCTCCACTGTGGAAATAAAGCAGAATCAATAAACCACTGTCTTTAACGATGTGGCCCAACTGGAGATGTCTATAGAATGTCACCCCCTTGCGGCACTCCCTATCCAACAGTAGTTTTGTTATAACCGAAGAGAAGGAAAAAAAAAAACAGAAAGAAGGAGGGACTTAGTGAGTCACATGACTCACTCCCCTCCCCAGCTGCAATTATTTCTTTCTCCTGGAACCCTTCCTTCTCTTCTCAATCTCATTTCTTCTTTCTTTCTCTTTTCTCCTTCTTCTTCATCTCTTCCATCTTCTCATATCTTCTTCTTGCAATTACATACTATTATCAAACTCACTTTTATCATCTTACTTCCTTTCTTTCCCCTACTCTATCTCTATTTATTCAAAATCTAAGTTTTTCATAACCCCCAAATCAAGAAGTTCATCTTAATGAGTGAAGTCCGATTATTATTGACGCTTCAAGGTAACTCTTTGACTCAATAATTAACTATATTTTTAATATTTGTAATCTCTGTATTTATGGGTATACATAAATCCGAACTAGGGTTATTAGGGTTAGAAAATTTGTGACTTTTGTCAAAGTGAGTAAGATCATGTTAATTGACAATATTAGTAGCTCACAAACATCATTATTGTCATATTTTTAGAGTTGTAAAGTTATTGGACATCATTTGGTAACTCGTTGACGCGCTCAGAGTTGCTCCGGTTCCTTGGAATTAAGTTGTGAGTGGATATTATTATCAATATTTAAATTGAATTATTATTTTTATAGTTTGAAAATATTTGATTATTGTGCCTTTTGAATTTTTGAAATAAATATTGATTTGTGAAAAATTTATAATTTTATAAAAAAAAACACATGAGACGATATTTATATATTTTGTAAAGTATACATGTTTTCTTACTTGACTTCATTAAACTTTAATTAAATTTTATTATGCAGTCTTATATATATTTGATTAATTATGAAATTTGGTAATATGTTATAAGAATTAGAGATTTGTTATAAGTGATTTGGTTAGGATTAGTTTGGGAGAATCTGACTAGAAAACCGTAGTTAACTGCGGTTATGACGTTAATTTAGATGCATCTAACTTAGACCTCAGCTAGTAGGGGCGTTGCTAGCCCAACGTGTAGGCCACACATTGAATCTGTTATACCGTACAGGCACACTAGAGGAAAGGGCTACTTTTAGAGGTGGAGCCGCCCTAAGTGTGTAATATTTGATTTGATTTGACTTTTGGAATGAGAACTCGCATTTCAGTTCATTCCGCTTAATTATTTATCTATTCATTTGCATAAATTAATTAATATGAATTCCTCATCTTTAGAAAGAAATATAATTTTCAAGGTAAAATTTGTATTGTCTCATGTGGGTTATAAATATAATATTTGCTTACTGAGTTACAAAACTCACCCTATCATATTCCCATGTTTTTCAGGTACAGGGTCATTCCAGGTTTCATTCCATCCGCCCCACAGTAGATCTTATACATTTCGGTGAACCCCTTTATTTCCAAGGGCTATGTGATATGTAATGGAACCTTCATGCAAAAACCTAGAGTTTGTCAATGCTCCATGACGCAGACAGGGTCCTCCTATAAGTTATGTTATTTTGAATCTCGAATTGTTTAGATAATAATTATAATTTGATTATGTAAGACTTATGGATTTTATATACTTTAGTTATCAACTTTATATGATGCGTATTTTGACATGTTTGGTTGTGGATATAATTAGAATATGTTGTTGTTGTCGTCTTTGAAAATAGATGTTTATTATTTATAGAAAAATAATATTTATGTTAGTAAGGTCCTAAGAATAAAGGAGATTTTATCCGTTTCTCTGAAAATTTGGTCATTTGAACTTGCTGAGAGACTTGTCCCTTGAACGCTAATTATGGTTTGGTTCGGGCCATGACAAGTTTGAATCCTTCATGGACTGATGGCAAGCAGTTCAATCAGCGGTAGCGCAAGGGGCCTCAACGACAGTGATTTGGGACCTTTTGCAACGCTGAACCGGGGGATTTGGAAAACTCGTAGCACTGAGATTTTTGAGAGAGAAAAACTAGATGCGGCAAGAGTATTAAAAATAGCGCTGAAGGTTCATCATAGATTGCATAGCCATAGCAGTTTACTGGATGCTCAATAGAACTCTTCTTTTGTTTCATTCTTCTCGAGCATTTTCTTGTCAGATTATGATACATTTGGCTCTCTTGGGAGATCCCCATTTTCTGTCTTTTGGTCCCACTTTTGGACAACTATTGTATTATTTTCTCATAAGTAATACAAATATCTTAACTTAGTAAAAAAAATAGATAGATCAAAGATACCATGAACTCTGAATAACAAACAAGAAAGCACCTAAACAGATATATACCTTTTGTTGTGTTTTTGCTAAATATCCACTTGAATAAACAAATATGGCATGAGAAAAAAGAGAGAAACTATATACGCATATCCAACATCATTTCAACCTCAACTTTAATACCTGATTAACAGTAGTGTTATATAGTTCAAACTACGTATACATGAGCTCCTCATGATTCACAACTATCTCAACATGCAAAACTTGCTACCATTTTCCATCACTATCTATGATGAGTTCTCATTTTGATTCTGAACAGCAGGTTGCATTTCTGATTTCTTTTTCTCCTTGAGAATTACCTGCCTAGGCATCACATCTAACAGAAAGCTTGCTCCATTCCACGCTGAAGCGGAGACCTTGAGTATTTGGAACACTACCGATATTTCATACGACAGGAAAATCGGAACAGTCAGTGCCGTGGTTGCCACGGTAAACACGGCTTGAAGAAAAATGAACATTAACAAGCGATTCTGGTCGCCAAGCAAGCCGCTTAAGCGCCACCATAAATTGTTTGCTTTCTTAGCCTTTTTCGAGAGTTCCCTACAAAACAATGAATTCAATAATAAGAATAAAAGGTTACCAATCAAACATGAGCACAAAAAAAGATTTAGGGAAGTATGAGAGAGTTGTTAATTACCTGTATGAAGTCATAACTTCAGGATCTCTTGAAAACCTTTGCCGGCGTAACACATTGACAATGAGATAGTATAGAATCTGCCACAAAGAATAAACCACTAAGGGAACCAGAACCAACCACATCCAGAGATAGGATTTATCTTCGGCATAAGACCATGTATTTCTCTCTGCCTTCAAGGCCTCCAAGGCCGTAGGGTTCCACCACCGGATGGTAAAGAAAACCAACCCTGGAAATACTTATTGGTTAGAGCATTAAGAGCCTTAAACAAACCTAAGTTCATTCCAATGATAGCATGTCTCTATTGTTGTGATGTCTATATGAAGAAGTTCAAGCTTCTACAATCAAGAAATATTCGAATAGCACTTTTTGCAATGTAAATGCAAGATATAGTGATGCATATAAGAATTCATGTAGACATGGTTATATATTTAAAAAAAATGTATGAAGTAGCACAATGAAGCATGGAATGTGAAATGAAGCCTTGAAAATTTCCAAGAACAGGTAGAGAAGTTTCTAAAGAGAAAGGATGAGTGTGAATAGACAAAAAGAAACAGCAAGAATACCATCGAGGATTTGTGCTTTTTGATGCTGTTGTTTAACAATGAGGAGCGGATTAACAAGAATAGAAACATATAAACCAAAATATTTTGCATTCAAGTTGAAAGCAATGTAATTAATAATGGATAGTGGCTCAGCAGTGAGCCAAAAATCCCCTATCAAAATATAGCGGTTAGCAGATAGCGCTGTGGAATATAACATAAGGAATAGCAGCAAATGTTATATATATCACCCAGATGATGAATTATATGGTAACTATGATTATGATAACTATGAAACTTTAGCTACACTTCTTTAAGTGTAGCTAAAATTAAGGTCACATTATTTTACTACTTGACAACACTTTTTAGTTTGATCACACTTTTTTTTCAAATTAAAAAATGTTGCCATATAATAGAAAAGTGTTACCTTAATCTTAGCTACACTTTATAAGTGTTACCAAAGTTTCATAGCTACCATAGCCACTATAGAATGCACCCACATACATATAAATTCTACCCACAAACACTAAAAGTAAATAAAATAAAATAAAGTATAAAATAACCCAGATATTGATACATAGAAAATGGTATATAATTATCTATTAGATGGATAAGGGTCAAAAAAAGGGGTAAGAACAAAAGATTGAGAGATGTATAATAAAAACAAAAACAGATCAAAGGAAACAAGCTGCACTATAGCTTTGTAGTCGTTGTTAAAAAGGCAGCATGCTACATGAGCGTACTGCTGCTAAATGGAACCATTCTACAGAAGTGTATTGCTGCTATAGCAGTTTTTTGGCCACATAGACTGAAAGAAGAGAGGTATATAAATGAAGGTATAATATACCAGGTAAAAGATGGATAAGAACACTGACAATTTTGTCTACGGAACTGAAGACCAAGCTGCAGCGCCAAACAATCAAAGCCCACGCCAACGGCCCCTGCAATGCAATTGCACTTTGATAAGCTACAACACCAACAAATGAACCAATTTTCTACCAAGATGCCAAATTACTAGCGAGAATGTGCTTACCTCGGCAAACGAAAAGCAAACCAGAAAAAGCTTTTCATTTCTTGGATAAAAAAGAAGGAAAACCAAGAAGATTGTATTGGCATAATAACAAAAATCCTGAAAACACGAGAACAATTGTGTAACTAATTTTGATTTCTTATGCTTCTATAGTGGCAACTTACAAAATTAATAACTAGATCCCCATGATATTGAGAACATTGAAAGAGTGTTCTAATGATTTCAATTAGCAAGGAATTGAAACTCTGATTGAATCCATAAAGCTATCTTCTAATGATTTTGTGGCCCTCTACCTCCTAAACACCATTCTACTCTAGAAATGCATGGGCGTCAGGATACAAATATAAGACAAACACAAAAATATGTTTAGTGCCAAAGACATGTACAAGACAACGTGTCCCAGAACACACGTTTCCTATATTTTTGTCGCTAAACAGTGGAAACCGAGAGGACACTGTATTTATGTCCTATTTCAACTATCAAACACACCGACATTAATAACATCATCTGTATATTTGACAGTTAAACATTACTCTGTTCCATTCCCAACAAATGCCAAAACGTGCTACAAATGACAAAATTATTCCTAGGGTAAGAAAAAAGCAAAAGCAGTACTCCAATTCATTCATATTCCTATACTTCAGCTTTGTTCAATGACACTCATATTCATCCTAGAAGCATGCCTACACATAGAATAAACTTCTAAAGCATATGACCTAAAGTAGCTTACCAGAAGATAGTAATGCCATTTCTTGAACTTATAGTATATCCAGCGAAGAGGAACAAATATGACATAGAATAAACAATACACTAAGGGAACGTCCTGTGGTCCTGATAAAAAAATAAGGAAAGTTAAAAAAAATACAATAAAGATCCAAGTAAATGTATTTTTAAAAATTACTATAGTGTTCATCACACTTCAATCTCTTCCCTTCTTTTAAACGACCATTTATGCGGGCAAAATACAGAAGCTAGTTATTTTTGCTGATTTGTGTTACGTGATCCACTGCACTAGACTATACAAACTGTTATTATCCAGACATCAGTTTAATAAGTCCTTTAATTAATGGATATTTTATAATATGAATGATCACTAATTGATATTCCACACGTTTCGATACCAATTCCAGCATTTAACATTGAGTGAATGAATGAATGAACTTACTTGCCCCAAGGAGGAAGCAAAACCCACCAAAAGAAAGAACCCCCAAAAGATGCGTCACCTGATATCATGAATAGAGAAAGAAAAGCATAAAAATACTGGATGTCATTGTCATACATACTTAAAAACTCAAAATAATAAAAAAGAGAAGAAGGCAGGCACCTTGCTGAGGAAGCTTTCGTGTTCTTCGGCCCGTTTGGCGATCATAACGGCTTGTTTGGACAGAACCTCCTTTATTTTGTGCCAAAACCAAAATCAAACAACATTCTAATTGAGATGATAATAAGAAATAAGAAATAAAAGAAAAAAGAGTATGATAAGTTGATTACCTTGGACCTGTCTCTGAACCTGCGCCTCACCTTCTCAGGTTGCCCATCGCCGTACTGTATGTAATACTCTTCGTTATCTGACATCTTCAATTTCTTTCTTCTGATCAAACACAACAACACTCAAAGTTGCTGCAATTAATTTTGAGATTTTATTGCCTTAAATTCTTTCTCTCTCTTTCTCTTTCTCTTGTGTACTTTGTATTTTAAGGAAGACAACCTCTCCTGCACCTCTTTCTTCAAACTCGTTATCATTTTAATGTGGCTGTTTTTTGGTATTCATGTAGATTGAAAAAGTTATATTATTAATAATTTAGTCTTCAAATAAAATAAATAAATACGTGTATTCTTTAAATATGAGGATAAAATAATTTTATTCTAGAACAATATATTGTATTAATTAATGAATTTAGAATGTTCCATTTACTAACTAAATTAGTTTTGCTTATAGTCTAGAAACGTGTGGATTATTTCAGATTTTTGGTAGATAACGGGACCAACTACTAACAGGGTATATAGGAAGAAAAACAAGGCCACAAAATACATGAAGAATGGAAATAATGGGTAAACGTGGCAATAATAGAAGTGATCTGCTAAATCTTAAGAATATACGTGTCAATACTCAGTAGAGTATAAGTTAAAGAAACGAATTAAATATGGCACCGTATACATTCAGGTGTACGTAAATTATTGTACATAATAATAATAATAACAATAATAATAATAATAATAATAATAATAATAATTTTTTTGAAAATCAATAAAACTAATTAATTTTATAAATAAGTCTAACTAAATACTTTTAACAATTTTTTACACATTAGTTTGGATTAAAAAAATTTGAAGGAAAAAAAATATAGAAAAAAATAAATGAAAAAACATATATTTTTTTGTTTGAATGGCTGGAAAAAAAATTAAGTGAAAAAAAAGTGATGTGAGATCTACATAAAAAATTTTTTCTCAAAAATAAGAAAAAAATTAATGACAAATGTGTAAATAAATATAAAATTACATATTTATTCTTGATATTTATTTTTTAAATATAATTAAAAAAATTAACGATATAATTTATAAGTAGTTTTTATTATTCTTTTATAAAATTATTTATTTATATTTGTTTAAAAAATAGAAATACATTTTTTTATTTATGATATTTAAAAGACAATAAAAAAATAATTTAAAAATTTTTTTAATAAAGATAATATATTAAAATTTTGAAAGGTAATTTGGATGATTTTTTTTCTTGAAAAAATAAATTAAATACATTAATAAATTATAATTTATATATAATATAAATAAAAGTATAAATATAATTTTATTCTGTTATATTTTTTCTTCTTCTTACTTTTTCTTTCATCCAAACAAAAATTTTTTTTTTATTTTTTTTATTTATTTTTTCTTCATCCAAACAACACAAAAAAAAAATTACTTTATCTTCTATTTTTTTTCTTTTCATTTTTTTTCTATTTTTTTTTCATCTTATATCCAAACAATAATATAAAATGCTATTTTTATCTACAAATATTCTGAATGCTAAAAAATTTATAAAAACAAAAATAAAAATTATACTTATAAAAAATAAATTTCGTATAATTAAATAATTTAAATAAAAAATTATTCAAAAATCTCAAATTATCTTTTTTCCTAACCTTAATTAACCTCACTTCCTTATCCCTTCTAATCTCCACTAAAAATCCTTATTCCCTCATAGTTCACCTTAATAGTGTTCATAGATTGGATTCAATCTGCATATCCCCGATGTTTATTTGAATCTGATCCAAAAATTGCGAATATTGATCCGATCCGATTAGGATTGGATTGTGAATTTCATATAAGTATCTGTATATCCGATCCGCAAATCTGTAAAAATAAATAAATAAATATTATTTTTATGTTTTATTTTAACTAATAATTATTATATATATTATATTATTTTATTTTATTATTTAAGAAAAGTATATTTAATAATATTTTATGTGTAAACATGTTTAAAAGAGTGAAAAAATAATTTTATTGATATCTTTAAATAAAAACAGGCTTTTTAAAATATTTTAATATTTTGCAGATATATCCGAAATCTGATCCGATCCGCAAATGTGCGGATTGGATCGGATCCAAACTTAAAAAACGCGGATATTGGATCCGATGATTTTAGTGCGGATCGAATTAAAATTTTAGCCATATGCGATCCGATTCGATTCGCGTTCACTCCTAATTAACCTTATCCTTCCTGCTACAAATTTTATTTATCATTGCTCTCCCTTCAGTGGGTCCCTCCCATTGATGGTCATCTTGCCATTATCTCCTCTCTATTGCAGTCAACACTGCCTTTTAAGCACTACATCGTCTCTCTTCCCCACTTCATTTGTTCCCAGCGTTTTCATGGTCAATGTCTCCTTCTCTGGTAGTGCTTTGCTCCCTCTTGCAAGTTGGTTTTACTATCTGTTTTGCTCTTCATTTATTTTTCAATCATAAAATTGTAGGAATGAACTCTGATCATAAGAGAGCGAGAAAGAGAACAAGAGAGAGTGGGTTGGAGAAACACAAGTTGGGGGTAGGTTTAGGCAGTCACGATCCAAAGTCAAGAATCCAAGGATTTGGAATCGAGAAGAGTACATCCGTTTGGAGAAGGAATCCTTTAGCATTTTTGTGGATGGGTTACCAGAAGATATATCGAAATGTGAATTGTTTAGCTTATTTTCATAGACAGGGCGAATCATTGACATATATCTATCAAGGAATATGAGAAATTGTGCGGTATACCTTTTTGCGTTCGTACGATACACCACAAAAGGGAGGAGCTTTGAAAGTAATTTTAAAAATGAATTTAATACGATTGTGAGGTCAGGAAATTTTTGCGGGAGAGGCGAGGTTTAGATGGGATACTGACCAGGGGAAGAAGGTGGTAGTTGTGGACACTACAATTAGGCCGGACTGATGATGGGGTTGTGGAACGTCGGAAAACTAGTGCTTTGGGAGGGGAACAATCGGAAGAATGGAAAAACATAGACACTGGGAAGGATATGCATGGAAAGTGTGGGACGAAGAAGATAGACATCTCGGTGGCACAACCTAATTTGAGCTGGTTACAGAAGAGTATTATCGGTACCATGATGACAACAGCTATAGACTTTGATTTGTTGAATGCGACAGGTAGTAAGGAGTGGCCTCATGTGGTCAAGGTTTGTGAGATGGGAGCATACAAAGCCTTATTGACCTTTGATAGCACTTGCAGTATAGAAGCGGTGCTCGAACTTAACGGGAACGACCTGTTGAAGGTTTTCCATAGGGTGAGGAGGTGGGAGGAGAATGAGTGATGCGAAACTAGAAGGGTGTGGCTCGAGTGCTTTGGAGTACTATTACATGCTCGGTCGAGAAGCTGCGTTCCGTACAATCAGTGAATAGTGAGATGAGGTGGTGAATTGTGACGATGCAACAAAATCATGCCAGTCATTTAGTGTTGGAGAAGTGCAGATTGACACATGCATGATCGAGGCCATTCGTGAATGGGTACACATTACTATAGGCATGGTTGGATTCGATGTGTTCGTAAAGGAAGCGGGAACTGAAGTCGATGGCTTACTGCCTTGTATGATGAAGGATGTGTTGGAAGGCACTGATGGATTCTCTATGGGAGGAAAATGTGCTATGGGAGATCCTGGAAATCACGAGGGTGGTAATAGCAATAATACGCGGCTATCGGAATGAGATGCAGCAGCAGATCTGATGGCGATGACGCTTAGGGAGGAGGATCAACGATAGGGTAAATTTGTAATTCAACATGAGAATTTGAATGAGTGGAGAAACAATTCTTTAAATTTGAAAACAGCAAGAACAACAGTTAGGTCAATCAATTCTGCGTGCTGAGGGCTGATCAATCAGGTTTTGCAGCAAGTAATGTGGATGCTAATTCGGATAGAACTGAATCCCTAGGATTATGGTAGGACCGAGATAGTGTCTGAGGTGGAAATTAATAGCAATAGTAGGAGGGGTGGACGCGGGACTATTGATGCTAATTCTCTGCGGGCAACCATAGCTTTGGTAGAAGATAGATTGGGAGTGGTTTTTGTAGCTGAGTACGATGCTTATAATGCTATTGAAGGAAGGCATATGGGAGAAAAGTGTCGTGCAGGAGTTCGGGTAAGGAATAATGGGGATGAATATTCGAAGGAAAGTTGTCTAGGTTGTTGTTCAAAAAACGTTGAATTGGCTAATGAGATAAAAGATGATGGCCAAGAGGTAGATGCAACACAAGGACGGCTTGATATGGTAGAGGGAGGGACTGGGGAAACTGGGAGGGTTGCAGAGGACTTGGAAGAGGCAAGAATATCTGAAGGCAGCGAAGCTGAGACTGAATCCTCTGAAGCCAAATGGGATGATGAAATGCAGGAAAACAGGAAGGCATGGGAGTTGGCAGTAGAATCTGGAGCAATTCAGTATAATGAGTAAGATGATATTATGGCTATACTCCAAGCACAGAATGAGGCAATTGCACAGAAAAAAAATCAAGCTAAACAGAAGGAAAAGGCAAGACGAAGTTAGCCGAAAAATCGCAAAAAGGTGTATACAATTGGTTTAAAATAATTTTTAGTTCTTGAAATGTTAGGAGTTTAGGAGAAAATTTCAGTTGAATATATTAGGTTTAATAGAGACAAAGAAAGAGGTAGTAACCAAATATGACGTATTGCAAGTGTGGGAAAATAATGTGGAAGGATGGGAGTACATGGGGTCGGAAGGTGCTTCTGGTGGGATGTTGATAAACCACAATTTTATGGTTTATTTTGCATTGTATTTGGTGGATTTTGTCAACTTTTCTCCTATTTATCCACTAAAATAGCATGGTTTTATAGTTCTCCCTAATTTGTGCATATTGATTGAAAACATGCTTTTTAGGCTTTTAAAGTGCTAAATTTAATTCACTTTTCTCCCATTCGATGCCTTGATATGTTTGTTGAGTGATCTCAGGGTTTATAAGGCAAGGATTGGATGGAAGAAGTGAAGAAAAATCATGCAAAGTGGAGAACTCATGAAGAAATGAGCATTTGGAGGATTCATAGCGACGCGTACGCGTGACCTACGCGTACGCGTGAGGAAGAAATCTGCCAAGCGACGCGCACGCGTCACTTACGCGCACGCGTGATGTTGGTCACAAGACCTTATTAAAGTGAATACGCTGGGGGCGATTTCTGAGCCATCCAGGCCCAAATCCAACTCATTTCTGGAGCTATTAGAGGCTGAATTCAAGATGGATCAAGGGGAGAGCAATTATGATTAGAGTAGAAACATGCTTTAGGTCATATTCTAGAGAGAGAAGCTCTCTCTTCTCTCTAGAATTATGGTAGATTCTTCTTAGATTTAGGTTTAATTCTTGTTTTAATTTAGTTTTCCTTTCAATTTCTTGTTCCTACTTCTTTGCTTTCTTAGTTTACTTGTCATTTCCTTTATTTTGTGTCTTTATCTTTATGCCCTCTTGTTAATTTTGATCTTTAGTAATGCAATTTATGTTTTCATGTTATTATTGCTTTCTTTAGTTGTTATTGTTATTTTCTTGCTTTGGGTAGTTGTAGATTTATATTTCTTGCAATTTTTACCATGCTTTCCTTTTTCGCCTTCCAAGTGTTTGATAAAATGCTTGTTTGGATTTTAGAGTAGATTTTTGTGTTCATTGCTTGTTTTAGTAACTTGGGTAACCTTGAGTTACTAATATCCAAGTGATTGATAATTTGTTTCCATTGACTCTAGTTGTCACTAAATTAATTAGTGAGTGGCTAGGACTTATGGACTAGGATCAATTAAGCTCACTTGACTTTCCTCTAATTTTGGGGATGACAAAGTGGGAGTGATTCTTGTAATTATCATATTGTGGTTAGTGACAAGGATAGAGATCCTTAACCATTAACCCCTGCCAAGACCTTTTTTTTTATCATTTGAATTTCCTTTACTTTCTTGCAATTTACTTTATTGTTCATCATTTCAAAATCCCAAAAATTTTACCTCATAACCAATAACATGAATACTTTCCTGCAATTCCTTGAGAGTCGACCCGAGGTTTAAATACTTCGGTTATTTTTATTGGGTTTGTACTTGTGACAAATAAATTAAACTTTAATTGAGGGTTGTTTGTTGGTTAGGAACTATACTTGCAACGGAATTATTTTGTGAAAATTCTAAACTGATGATCATCCTCCATCAAGTTTTTGGTGCCATTGCCGGGGAATTACAAATGTGCGCTTGTTATTGGTTATTGTATATATGTTAATATTGTGAATAGCTTGAATTTTGGTTTGTTTGCTAGTTTTAGGAGTTGTTTTCTTTGTTTCTTGTTAGTTTTTGTTTTTATTTTCTATTGCTATTATGAATTCTCACCACTTTGGCTATGAGTTTGGTTCTAACTATGTTGTAGGGAATGGGAATTACAATGAGAACATGCATCAAGGATGGAACAATCAAAGGTGGGAGGAGCCTCAAGCTTATGGACAACCCTCTTGGCAACAACCTCCACCAATGTACTGAGCAAGAGCCATTCCATGATGCATATCAATCCAATGGTTACGGTGGACCTCTTTGCGATTATCAACAACCACCACCATATGCCTATGAACCCGCTCCTCAATATAGTCCTCAACCACCATACTCACAAACCCCATACCACCAAACAATTTCATATGATCCTAACTCATATCCACCATTCCAACCACCATATGAGCCATACTTAGAGCCACAACAATTCCATCCTAATTACTCCCAAGAACCACCTCAATATACACCACCTCCATATGCCTATCAAGATGAACCACCTTCATATCATGAACCCTTTTTCCCAAATAATGAGCCTTCCTCTCCACCTCAAACATTAATGAATGATTTTCTCATTTCATATCTCCAAGGGCAAAGGGAGATTTATACTATTCTTCACAGAGTAAATCATTTAGTCTCCCAAAGCTTAGACACTCAAAGTACTCCCATGGCCACATGTGGAGAATCAAATGAAGAACGGAGTATGAAAGAGAGATTAGAAACTCCAGTGGAGAACAAGGAGTGGGATTTTGTATTGGAACAATTGGAGGAAGCCGAAATCATTGTTGAAGAGGAAGAAGTGGTTAAAAAGTTGGGAGATGTTGAAAGTCCATGGGAAGCTAAAGTTATAGAGCCCTCTAAGGTTGAAGAGGTTGATCAAAAGAAGGATTCAATCATTGAAGAATTTTTATCTACAATTGAATCCTCTCCCATTGGACATGAGTTAGAGGTCAAAGAAGAATGTGCACAACTTCTCATACCCTTGGTAAGCAATGAAGATGAGATTGGATTGGAAGAAAGCTACCAAGAGGTGGAGGTAATTCAAGAAGAGCACAAGGGAGTGGAACTTGCAAGATTATTGGAAACACCTCTCCCAAGCCATCACCATCCATTCTTTCATTCAAATGGGTAAATCTCCCATCCCTAAGCTTTAATTTCCCACTTGAATATGGTTTGCTTGAGATGGATAGTCAACTTAGAAATATTTATGGCTTTAAGAGCAAAAGGGAGATGGTTAGTGGTTGGAAACATAATTCTCGGTTCATTATGGTTGAAAGATTAAAGTTGAAATGCAAAGGTTGGTGTAGAACTAGATTGCTTGGGTCTAGGAAATTGTTTGCATGCCTCAATGAGAATCCGGATCACTTGTCACCCGGTTGGAATAATGATGATCAACTTGAAGATGGGTGTAGAAACAAGATTTGGGATCCCGGCATACAAGATGATCAATTTTGGGAGCCCTTAGCTTGTGTGGAACTTCATCAAAGCTTGGAGCTATTAATTTTGAATTTTGGAGCTTATTGGAAGTCCAAGCATTGATGAGAGTTCAAGGATGAGTACAAGCACAAGCCAACATGACAAGGAGCTTCCCAATTATCCAACTTAAGGACAATAAATAAAAGTGCTAGGTGGGAGACACCCCACCATGGTAACATCCTTTCATTTTTCTCCTTTGTAAATATTGGTAAAATTAGTTTAATTTCATGTTTAGCTTAGTTTTTTTAGTTTATTTGGTAGTTTAGTATGTTTAATAAGGTTTGGTGATGTTTAGATGATGGTTTGGATGTTTGAAATGCTTGGGTTGGTGCAAGAACTTGAAATTTTTTGAAAAACAGAGTACCCATCGATGCGTACGCGTGACCCCAAGATTCCAACCACCCACGCATACGCGTGACCCACGCATACGCGTCACTCCCGAAAAACCACCATACGGAAATGATGCGTGAGTGTTGCTACTGCATAGGTGCCAAACAGAGAGTTGTGCGCGAAGGGTGTAGACACTGTGCGTCTAGCACAATCTTGTCTTGGCACGCGTACGCGTTGCACCCTATTTTCCCATTTCACGCCTACGCGTCCTTGACGCGTACGCGTCAAATCCATTTCTGCAACCCATGCCTACGCGTGATCCACGCGTACGCGTGGACACCCCTATTTCACCCACTTTTCTTCTCTTCTCTTCTCTCCATTTCTTTTCTTTTCCTCTTCTTTTCTCTTTTCTTCTCTTTTTCCCCTCTCCAACCATCATCTACCACCACCATTTACCATTGGTGCACGAAATTGTGATCTCCAGGCTCGAACAAATCCTGGTAATGGCTCCAAAGCTTGGTGCTCTGATCTTAATTCATAATTGTCACAACTTCGATACAACTAACCAGCAAGTGCACTGGGTCGTCCAAGTAATACCTTACGTGAGTAAGGGTCGAATCCCACGGAGATTGTTGGTATGAAGCAAGCTATGGTCACCTTGTAAATCTCAGTCAGGCAGATATAAAGTGATAATGGTGTTTTCGAATATTATATAATAAAATAGGGATAGAGATACTTATGTAAATCATTGGTAGGAATTTCAGATAAGTGAATGGAGATGCTTTTCGTTCCTCTGAACCTCTGCTTTCCTGCTATCTTCATCCAATCAGTCTTACTCCTTTCCATGGCTGGCTTTATGCAAGGGCATCACCGTTGTCAGTGGCTACATCCCCTCCTCTCAGTGAATAATATGCTCACGCACCCTGTCACGGCACGGCTATTCATCTGTCGGTTCCCGATCATGCTGGAATAGGATTCACCCTCCTTTTGCGTCTGTCACTAACGCCCAGCACTCGCGAGTTTGAAGCTCGTCACAGTCATTCAATCATTGAATCCTACTCAGAATACCACAGACAAGGTTTAGACCTTCCGGATTCTCTTGAATGCCGCCATCATTCTAGCTTACGCCATGAAGATTCTGGTTAGGAGATCTAAGAGATACTCATTCTAGCTTAATTCATGTAGAACAGAAGTGTTTGTCAGGCACGCGTTCATAAGGGAGAAGGATGATGAGCGTCACACATAATCATCACCTTCATCACGTTCTTGGGTGCGAATGGATATCTTAGAAGCGAAATAAGAAGAATTGAATAGAAAACAGTAGTACTTTGCATTAATCTTTGAGGAACAGCAGAGCTCCACACCTTAATCTATGGAGTGTAGAAACTCTACCGTATGAAAATACATAAGTGAAGGTTCAGGTATGGCCGAGATGGCCAGCCCCCAAAACGTGATCAAAGGATCATAAGGTAATCCAATGATGCCAAATACAATAGTAAAAGGTCCTATTTATAATAAACTAGCTACTAGGGTTTACATGAGTAAGTAATTGATGTACAAATCCACTTCCGGGGCCCACTTGGTGGGTGCTTGGGCTTGGGCTTGAGTGTTACACGTGCAGAGGCCATTTGTGGAGTTGAACGCCAGTTTCTGTGCCAGTTTGGGCGTTCAACTCTGGTTTTGGATCCTTTTCTGGCGCTGGACGCCAGATTTGGGCAGAAGGCTGGCGTTGAATGCCAGTTTACGTCGTCAATTCGTGGCCAAAGTATGGACTATTATATATTTCTGGAAAGCCCTGGATGTCTACTTTCCAACGCAATTGGAAGCGCGCCATTTCGAGTTCTGTAGCTCCAGAAAATCCACTTTGAGTGCAGGGAGGTCAGAATCCAACAGCATCAGCAGTCCTTTTTCAACCTCTGAATCTGATTTCTGCTCAAGTCCCTCAATTTCAGCCAGAAAATACCTGAAATCACAGAAAAACACACAAACTCATAGTAAAGTCCAGAAATGTGAATTTAACATAAAAACTAATGAAAACATCCCTAAAAGTAACTAGATCCTACTAAAAACATACTAAAAACAATGCCAAAAAGCGTATAAATTATCCGCTCATCACAACACCAAACTTAAATTGTTGCTTGTCCCCAAGCAACTGAAAATCAAATAGGATAAAAAGAAGAGAATATACTATAAATTCCAAACTATCAATGAAACATAGTTTCAATCATATGAGCGGGACTTATAGCTTTTTGCCTCTTGAATAGTTTTGGCATCTCACTTTATCCATTGAGGTTCAGAATGATTGGCCTCTATAGGAACTTCAGATTTCGAATAGTGTTATTGACTCTCCTAGTTCAGTATGATGATTCTTGAACACAGCTTCTTTATGAGTCTTGGCCGTGACCCTAAGCACTTTGTTTTCCAGTATTACCACCGGATACATAAATGCCACAGACACATAATTGGGTGAACCTTTTCAGATTGTGACTCAGCTTTGCTAAAGTCCCCAATTAGAGGTGTCCAGGGTTCTTAAGCACACTCCTTGTTTTTTTGCTTTGGACCTTGACTTTAACCGCTCAGTCTCAAGTTTTCACTTGACACCTACACGCCACAAGCACATGGTTAGGGACAGCTTGGTTAAGCCGCTTAGACCAGGATTTTATTCCTTTAGGCCCTCCTATCCACTGATGCTCAAAGCCTTGGGATCCTTTTTATTTGCCCTTTCCTTTTGGTTTTAAGGGTTATTGGCTTTTTCTGCTTGCTTTTTCTTTTTCTTTCTATTTTTTTTCTATTTTTTTCGCCTATTTTTTTTCTTTTTTCTTCTTTTTTTTTTCTGCAAGCTTTGTTCTTTGCTGCTTTTTCTTGCTTCAAGAATCATTTTTATGATTTTTCAGATTATCAAATAACACGTCTCCTAGTCATCATTCTTTCAAGAGCCAACATATTTAACATTCTTAAACAACAACTTGAAAAAACATATGCACTGTTCAAGCATACATTCAGAAAACAAGAAGCATTGTCACCACATCAATATAATTAAACTAAGTTCAAGGATAAATTCGAAACTCATGTACTTCTTGTTCTTTTGAATTAAAACATTTTTCATTTAAGAGAGGTGATGGATTCATAGGACATTCATATCTTTAAGACAAAGTTACTAACTACTAATGATCATGTAATGAAGACACAAACATGGATAAGCACATATAAAACGAAAAAACAGAGAAAGTAAGAACAAGGAATGAGTCCACCTTAGTGATGTCCTTGAGCTCTTCTATGTCTCTTCCTTGTCTTTGCTGCTCCTCCTTCATTGCTTTTAGATCTTCTCTGATTTCATGAAGGATGATGGAGTGCTCTTAATGTTCCACCCTTAGTTGCTTCCAATAATTGTGTGGAAGAAAATGTATCCCCTGAGGTATCTCAGGGATCTCTTGAATTGCAGTCAAATGTTCTACCACTGAGCTATAGACCCTTGATGGAAGCTTTTGTCTTCCCTTTCCTCTTTTCTAGAGGTTTTTCTGGCCTTAGGTGCCATCAATGGTTATGGAAAAAACAAAAAAGCTATGCTTTTAACACACCAAACTTAGAATGTTGCTCACCCTCGAGCAAAAGAAGAAAGAATAGAAGAATAAGAAGAAGATACGGAGGAGATGGATGGGAGTGTGTATTCGGCCATATGGGTGGGATTGGGTGGGAGAGAGATGTTGATGAATTTTGAAGGTAGTGGGTGTATGGATGTGAGTGGTAAATGGAAAACAGAAGGGATGATCATGAATGGGAAGAGAGATGATGAGGTGGGTGGGGATCCTGTGGGGTCCACAGATCCTGAGGTGTCAAGGCATTTACATCCCTGCACCAATTTAGGCATGTAAAATGCCCTTGCACACAACTCTGGGCGTTCAGCGCCAGGTTGGTGCCCATTTTGGGCGTTCAACGCCCCTTTGCTGCCATTTCTGGCGTTGAACGCCAGAACCATGCTTGTTCTGGGTGTTCAGCGCCAGGATGCTCCCATTCCGGGCGTTCAGCGCCAGAACTATGCTCTGTTCTGGCGTTTGAACGCCAGACAGATGCTCCTCCAGGGTGTGATTTTTCTTCTGCTATTTTTGATTCCATTTTCAATTTTTATATTTATTTTGTGACTCTTCATGATCATGAACCTATAAAGACACATAACTAAGAAAAATATAGTTAGATAAATAAACATTGGGTTGCCTCCCAACAAGCGCTTCTTTAATGTCAATAGCTTGACAGTGGGCTCTCATGGAGCCTCACAGATGTGCAGAGCTTTGTTGAGACTCTCCAACACCAAACTTAGAGTTTGGATATGGGAGTTCAACACCAAACTTAGAGTTTAGTTGTGGCCTCCCAACACCAAACTTAGAGTTTGACTGTGGGGGCTCTGGTTGACTCTGCTTGGAGAGAAGCTTTTTCTGCTTCCTCTCCATGGTTGCAGAGGGAGATCCTTGAGTTTTAAACACAAGGGAGTTCTCATTCCATTGAAGGAATATTTCACCTCTGTCAACATCAATCACAGCTCTTGCTGTGGCTAGGAAAGGTCTTCCTAGGATGATGGATTCATCCTCTTCCTTTCCAGTATCCAGGACTATGAAATCAGTAGGTATGTAAAGGCCCTCAACCTTTACTAATACATCTTCTACTTGTCCATAAGCCTGTTTTCTTGAGCTGTCTGCCATCTCTAGTGAGATTTTAGCAGCTTGCACCCCATAGATTCCCAGTTTCTCTATTACAGAGAGGGGCATGAGGTTTATTCCTGAACCAAGGTCACACAGAGCCTTAAAGATCATGGTGCTTATGGTGCAGGGTATTATGAACTTTCCAGGATCCTGTCTCTTCTGAGGCAATGTCAGTTGATCCAGATCACTTAGTTCATTGATGAACAAGGGAGGTTCAACTTCCCAAGTATCAATGCCAAATAATTTGGCATTTAGCTTCATGATTGCACTAAGAAACTTGGCAGTTTGCTCTTCAGTGACATCCTCATTCTCTTCAGAAGAGGAATACTCATCAGAGCTCATGAAGGGCATAAGGAGGTTCAATGGGATCTCTATAGTCTCTAGATGAGCCTCAGAGTCCTTTGGTTCCCCAGAGGGGAGCTCCTTATTGGTCACTGGACGTTCCTGGAGGTCTTCCTCCTTGGAATTCACGTCCTTTCCTCTCCTCAGAGGTTCGGCCATGGCGCTTATGTCAATGGCCTTGCACTCTCCTTTTGGGTTCTCTTCTGTATTGCTTGGGAGAGTACTAGGAGGGATTTTAGTGATCCTTTTACTCAGCTGGCCCACTTGTGCTTCCAGATTTCTAATGGAAGACCTTGTTTCATTCATGAAACTTATAGTGGCCTTAGATAGATCAGAGACTAGATTTGCTAAATTAGAAGCATTTTGTTCAGAGTTCTCTGTCTGTTGCTGAGTTGATGATGAAAAAGGTTTGCTATTGCTAAACCTGTTTCTTCCACCATTGTTAAAGCCTTGTTGAGGCTTCTGATCCTTCCATGAGAAATTTGGATGATTTCTCCATGTTGAGTTATAGGTGTTTTCATAAGGTTCACCTAAGTAATTTACCTCTGCTATTGCAGGGTTCTCAGGATCATAGGCTTCTTCTTCAGAAGATGCCTCTTGAGTACTGTTGGATGCAGCTTGCATTCCATGCAGACTCTGAGAGATCATATTGACTTGCTGAGTCAATATTTTATTCTGAGCCAATATGGCATTCAGAGTATCAACTTCAAGAACTCCCTTCTTCATAGGCGTCCCATTATTCACAGGATTCCTTTCAGAAGTGTACATGAACTGGTTATTAGCAACCATGTCAATGAGTTCTTGAGCTTCTGCAGGCGTTTTCTTTAGGTGAATGGATCCACCTGCAGAAGTGTCCAGTGACATCTTTGATAGCTCAGACAGACCATCATAGAATATATCCAGGATGGTCCATTCTGAAAGCATGTCAGAAGGACACTTTTTGGTCAACTGTTTGTATCTTTCCCAAGCTTCATAGAGAGATTCACCTTCTTTCTGTCTGAAAGTTTGAACATCAGCTCTAAGCTTGCTCAGCTTTTGAGGAGGAAAGTACTTGGCTAAGAAAGCCGTGACTAGCTTATCCCAAGAGTTCAGGCTGTCTTTAGGTTGAGAATCCAACCATAATCTAGCTCTGTCTCTTACAGCAAAAGGGAAAAGCATGAGCCTGTAGACTTCAGGATTTACGCCATTAGTCTTAACAGTATCACATATCTGCAAGAATTCAGTTAAGAACTGAAAAGGATCTTCAGATGGAAGTCCATGAAACTTGCAGTTCTGCTGCATCAGAGAAACTAACTGAGGTTTCAGCTCAAAGTTGTTTGCTCCAATGGCAGGAATGGAGATGCTTCTTCCATGTAAATTGGAATTAGGTGCAGTAAAGTCACCAAGCATCCTCCTTTCATTATTATTATTTTCGGCTGCCATCTCCTCTGCCTGTTCGAAAATTTCTGAAAGGTTATCTCTGGATTGTTGTATTTTAGCTTCTCTTAATTTTCTCTTCAGAGTCCTTTCAGGTTCTGGATCTGCTTTCACAAGAATGTTCTTATCCTTGCTCCTGCTCATATGACAAGGAAGAATGGCCAGAAAAATGATAATAATAATAGAGATCCTTTATACCACAGTATAGGGATCCCTTTGTAAGTAGAAGAAGAGGGGGAGATAAATGATGTGATGTAAAGGAAGAAACACAACTGTGAGGATTGGAATGTGAGATGAGATGTTAGGATATGAATGAATAAATAGAATGAGATGGGGGAGGAATAATTTTCGAAAATTATTTTGAAAAATGGTTAGTGATTTTTGAAAATTGGTTTTTGAAAATTTGTTAGTATTTTTCGAAAATTTTTTTTTGAAATAAAAATAAAAAATAAAAATAATTAGTTAATTAAAAAGAAATTTTTGAAAAAGAGGGGAGATATTTTCGAAAATTAGAGAGAGATAGTTAGTTAGGTAGTTTTGAAAAAGTTAAGAAACAAACAAAAAGTTAGTTAGTTAGTTGAAACAAATTTTGAAAAGATAAGAAGTTAGGAGGTTAGAGAAGATATTTTGAAAAGATATTTTTGAAAAAGATAAGATAAGAAGATATTTTTGAAAAGATATGATTTGAAATTAGTTTTGAAAAAGATTTGATTTTTAAAATCACAATTAATGACTTGATTCATAAGAAATCACAAGATATGATTTTAGAACTTAAAGTTTGAATCTTTCTTAACAAGCAAGTAACAAACTTTAAATTTTTGAATCAAAACATTAATTGGTTATGTTATTTTCGAAAATTTGGTATAAAAATAAGAAAAAGATTTTTGAAAAATATTTTTGGAATTTTCGAAAATAACTAAGAATTTTGAAAAAGATTTGATTTTTGAAAAAGATTTTGAAAAAGATAAGATTTTCAAATTGAAAATTTGATTTGACTCATGAAAAACAATTTGATTTTAAAAATTTTTGAAAAAGTCAATCCAAATTTTCGAATTTGATGAGAGAAAAAAGGAAAGATATTTTTTTGATTTTTGAAATTTTTATGAAAAACATGAAAATTATGCAATGCATGAAATTTTTAGATCAAAACAATGAATGCGTGCAAGAATGCTATGAATGTCAAGATGAACACCAAGAACACTTTGAATGTCATGATGAACATCAAGAACATATTTTTGAAAAATTTTTAATGCAAAGAAAACATGCAAGACACCAAACTTAGAATTCTTTAATGCTTACGCACTAAGAATTCAAGAATGCATATGATAAACATGAAAAGACACAAAACAAAAAATCATCAAGATCAAACAAGAAGACTTACCAAGAACAACTTGAAGATCATGAAGAACACTATGAATGCATGATATTTTCGAAAAATGCAAGATGCATATGCAAGTGACACCAAACTTATAATGTGACTCAAGACTCAAACAAGAAACAGAAAATATTTTTGATTTTTATGATTTTCAAATTTTTTTGGATTTTTATTTATATTTTTCGAAAATTTAAAAGAAAAAATAAGGATTCCAAAATTTTTAATATGAATTCCAGGAATCTTGCCATGTTAGTCTAAAGCTTCAGTCCAGGAATTAGACATGGCTCACTAGCCAGCCAAGCTTTCAATGAAAGCTCCAGTCCAAAACACTAGACATGGCCAATGGCCAGCCAAGCTGTGATATATGGAATTACATGCATTGAAGTTATTAGTTGAAGCCTCAGTCCAAAAGAATTTAGACATGGCTTTATAGCCAGCCAGGCTTCAATATGCTTCATGAAACACTAGAATTCATTCTTAAAAATCTTGAATAAAATTTTAGAAAACATTTTTATTTTTTTATTTTTTTTTTCGAAAACAGATGAGAAAGTTTTGAAAGATTTTTGAAAAATTTTTGAAAACAAAACAAAAAGAAAATTACCTAATCTGAGCAACAAGATGAACCGTCAGTTGTCCAAACTCAAACAATCCCCGGCAACGGCGCCAAAAACTTGGTGCACGAAATTGTGATCTCCAGGCTCGAACAAATCCTGGTAATGGCTCCAAAGCTTGGTGCTCTGATCTTAATTCATAATTGTCACAACTTCGATACAACTAACCAGCAAGTGCACTGGGTCGTCCAAGTAATACCTTACGTGAGTAAGGGTCGAATCCCACGGAGATTGTTGGTATGAAGCAAGCTATGGTCACCTTGTAAATCTCAGTCAGGCAGATATAAAGTGATAATGGTGTTTTCGAATATTATATAATAAAATAGGGATAGAGATACTTATGTAAATCATTGGTAGGAATTTCAGATAAGCGAATGGAGATGCTTTTCGTTCCTCTGAACCTCTGCTTTCCTGCTATCTTCATCCAATCAGTCTTACTCCTTTCCATGGCTGGCTTTATGCAAGGGCATCACCGTTGTCAGTGGCTACATCCCCTCCTCTCAGTGAATAATATGCTCACGCACCCTGTCATGGCACGGCTATTCATCTGTCGGTTCCCGATCATGCTGGAATAGGATTCACCCTCCTTTTGCGTCTGTCACTAACGCCCAGCACTCGCGAGTTTGAAGCTCGTCACAGTCATTCAATCATTGAATCCTACTCAGAATACCACAGACAAGGTTTAGACCTTCCGGATTCTCTTGAATGTCGCCATCATTCTAGCTTACGCCACGAAGATTCTGGTTAGGAGATCTAAGAGATACTCATTCTAGCTTAATTCATGTAGAACAGAAGTGTTTGTCAGGCACGCGTTCATAAGGGAGAAGGATGATGAGCGTCACACATAATCATCACCTTCATCACGTTCTTGGGTGCGAATGGATATCTTAGAAGCGAAATAAGAAGAATTGAATAGAAAACAGTAGTACTTTGCATTAATCTTTGAGGAACAGCAGAGCTCCACACCTTAATCTATGGAGTGTAGAAACTCTACCGTATGAAAATACATAAGTGAAGGTTCAGGCATGGCCGAGATGGCCAGTCCCCAAAACGTGATCAAAGGATCATAAGGTAATCCAAAGATGCCAAATACAATAGTAAAAGGTCCTATTTATAATAAACTAGCTACTAGGGTTTACATGAGTAAGTAATTGATGTACAAATCCACTTCCGGGGCCCACTTGGTGTGTGCTTGGGCTTGGGCTTGAGTGTTACACGTGCAGAGGCCATTTGTGGAGTTGAACGCCAGTTTCTGTGCCAGTTTGGGCGTTCAACTCTGGTTTTGGATCCTTTTCTGGCGCTGGACGCCAGATTTGGGCAGAAGGCTGGCGTTGAATGCCAGTTTACGTCATCAATTCTTGGCCAAAGTATGGACTATTATATATTGCTGGAAAGCCCTGGATGTCTACTTTCCAACGCAATTGAAAGCGCGCCATTTCGAGTTCTGTAGCTCCAGAAAATCCACTTTGAGTGCAGGGAGGTCAGAATCCAACAGCATCAGCAGTCCTTTTTCAACCTCTGAATCTGATTTCTGCTCAAGTCCCTCAATTTCAGCCAGAAAATACCTGAAATCACAGAAAAATACACAAACTCATAGTAAAGTCCAGAAATGTGAATTTAACATAAAAACTAATGAAAACATCCCTAAAAGTAACTAGATCCTACTAAAAACATACTAAAAACAATGCCAAAAAGCGTATAAATTATCCGCTCATCAACCATCCACAATCTTTTTTTTCTTATTTAGATAGTTAATTAGTTAGTTAGTTAGTTTAATTTTCTATTTAATTTTCTATTTTAGTGGATAAGTGTTGGATTATTAATTTGATTTGTTGTTTCTTGATACTGAAATTATTTATTGTTGAATTTCTTTGTTGAGGATATACGTTGTTGCTTGATATTAAGTTTTGCTTGCTTGATACTAGTGCATACCAAGTATTTATAACATTGCCTTTGAGAATATTTTTGGGATTTCTAAATTGCATGTTGTAGCTAGCCACCATGTAATTTGAATTCATTATCCATTATTAGGCAATTATATGTAATCAATGCATTTCTTTGTTAGGTGATGCTTGTTTATGATTGTCTTTATTTACGTTACCTATTTCATGCATTGAGATTTTGGAATTGTGAAATTGGACCATAAGCTTACCTAGTGACATATTTTTGAGCTTTTTAAGCTTTGTGGAACATGCTTGCTATGTGATGGATTTTAACTTATATTTTTTTTTCTAAGTTGCATAGCATCCATGTGTCCCACTTTATGTCAACTAGGTGATGCGAACAAAATTTAAAGTCTGTCTTTAATTGATGTGTAAGTTTCATATTTTATTTTGTTCATTAAGATTCTCTTGCACATCAACCAATGCCTATTCAATATCCATTTCATAATTGCTTGATTTTTGCTTGCACTACAAAAAAGATGCTAATTTGCGGGTTTTTTTTTGTTTTACGGGGGTTTTTAACCCCCCACAAGTTGTGTAACGGCGGTTTCAAGAACCCACAGAGTTAGGTGTCATGCGGTTTAGTTATGGGGTTTTTAAAAAACTGCCGCTATGTCAAAGTTGAATTGCGAGGGTTTTTCGCCCTCTGCAAATTGTGGGAGTTTTCAGTATATTGCGTCGGTTTTCAAAGACATCCAGTTACATTATTTTGCGGCGGTCTTGATTGACGTTTGTGGGGGTTTATAACCCCTGCAAAATTAAAAGACTAAAAACTGTTTTTCTATTTGTGGGAATTATAAACCGCCTCAATTTAAAAATCACTACACAAATAAAACTACCATAATATTTTTATTACGCATATATATAGTTTTTATTTTATTTTATAAGATATTAATAAATATGGAAAATTTTAGTACTAATAAATTCATATAAAATATAAATATAATTCATAACTCATTGTAATGAATAATAACATTTTTATATTATAATAAAATGCATAATATCTTAATTAACATTGTCTTCATATATCTATTCCTAAAAATTAAAAATGTTAAAATTCAATAAATTCACAACTACCACTAATAAGTTCACTATTTGAATAAGTTTGTTTAGTAAATAAAATCTAACATAATATCCTAAAAAAGAAAAAAAATTCACAACTAATCAATCTTTACGATAACGCTAAACAATGTCTTCATAATTTTCATTGCTTCCGCCTGATGATGATGTTCTTCCTGTTGTTGGTGTAATAGTTTCATTCTCAACATCATTAGCCTAAAATAAATTAAAACAAAAATGTCAACTTAAAAATTACTAACATTTATAGAACTATACAACAATTTAAAAGAAAAAAAAATCTAAGTGTAAAAAAAGCATTAACCTTTTCAAATGTCAAAAATTTGAACAACAAATTGAAAAGAGTAGAGGTGTGAGGTTAGAATATACGAGACTAACAATGCTAGAACATTAGCTTAATATAACAGTTATGATTCATCATAATTTTCAACATGATTAGTGCAATATAAATGCCACAAGAGAAGGCAATTTACCTGAGCTCCGTGGTCAAATATACTAGTAAGTTCAGCAGGAATTCTTCCTTCTTTAGAAAGGAAATAAGCCTTTAGTGCAGTCAATGTCCCATCAAATTTAGATTCTAAACGTTTAAAATCAGCTTGGGAGTAATTCGTAGAAGACATTGAAATTGAAGAATTAGCAAACTGGCCAGGATGATTGGCACCTCTGAAAGTATTTGTAGGTGTAGCTCCCATTCCCAAGCATCGCACCCTACCAAAATGCTCCTCTCCAAACACTTTGCCAATAGCATCATTTGTGGATGGTTCAGATTCATCTTTCTCATTTTGAGTCATAAGTAGTTCAATTTTTCCTACAATTGAAATTTAAACAACGAAAATATAATAAAATAACATTAAAATTTGTCGAATTCTGAAGTTACATTTTTTACTAAAATAGACTAATAAATTCAACTTACCGCTATATCCCTTGCTTCATCAGTCATAAATGACCCATCTTTCTTCTTATGAGTTTCTATATACATTTTTCCATGACCAATTTTTCGCGCAGTTTCTAAAAAATATGTAAAAAAATATAAAAAAAAAGTTAAGAAGCATAACATAATTTAGTAAAAACAAAAAAAAATGAATTATAGTTCATACTATTTCATGTCTTTTCCTTGAGATAGGTTTTGAGCCACCAGTATGGGGAATTGTTTGCTTCTTGCGAACTTCTTTGTTTCTCCTACACATTTCCTATTAAAAAAGAAAAATGAAGATTAAAGAAGTGATCACATATTAATATTAATTTTTAAAAAAGAAAGCAAGTTACCATTGTAGAAGGTAGAAACCAATATTGAACGAAGGATGCCCATTGATCTCTGTCGATGCCAACTGGGACATTATTAATGATTGCTTGTCTACTCATACATGGATCATAGAACTCATTCCACAACTTAATTCTATGTTGTGACCACTTTTTTGCAAGGCTCAATTTGCAATATCGCTTTGCAATGCCCTCAGAAATTTTGAAGTAAAATTTTGGCTATCAAAAAGAATTATACATAAATAACAAGATGTCATTATTAATGTATAACTTTAATAGGCATTTGATAAAAGTAAATATTCATAATACATACCTTCAGCAAGTTACTAAAACACTCTTCAACAAGTTACTAAATATTTTAGTTGCATTTTTTTGGTTTGCATATATGTAATAAGTTTAGTCAAAATAATAAAAATTTTCAAGGATTTTATTTATAGGGCACCCTAATTGATTTGAGTGAAAATTTTTCATGAAACTTGCTTGAACTATACATTGTGGAACATGGTTTTTGAGTTAAGAATACGTAAGCATGTGAGTTTTTGACCCTAATTGTGTGGTTACATCATATAACCACTATTTTCATTCTTGTGTGTATTATTCTCTTTCTATGATTGTAATCTTTGATTTGTTTGATTTTTTATGTCCATTATTTAATGTATGAATGCATTTATATGATTGAGGCCTTTATTTCATTGAAGCTCACTTATCCAAATGGCCTTGCCCTTTTATCCACCTTTGTTAGCTAATTTTGAGCCTATGTTAAACCCCTTTTGTTCTTTAATTTAGCACATCACTACCCCTAAGTGAAAAATAATAAATGTTCCTTATTTGAATCTTTGATTAGCTTAGGCTAGTGAAAGTGTGTTTCATTTAAGTGTGGGAAAGCTTGGGAACATTGGTAGAGATAAAAGTATATTTTTATATTTTTGTTGAGGATATTTGGAATTGGGTACATACTCATGCATTAAATATTTAAACCATATGTATTGACACTCTTGTATATATTTTAGTTTAAAAAAAATGAAATGAAAATGAGAAAAAGAAAATAAAAAGAAAAAGAAAAAATAGAAAAATAAAAAATAGAAAAAGAAAGCAATAAAAAGGGGACAAAATGCCCTAAAGGAAAGTTCAATAATTATCAATGCATATGGGTTGTGAATTGAAAAGAATGCATGAGTGTGTAAAAAAGTGAAGTATGGGTAGCTAGGTATTTATTAGAATTGTATAGGTTGTTATATGTGTTTGGTGAGAGCTTAGGTTAATCAAAGATTCAAATTTCAAGTTCACTTGACCATATGCATCCTTACCTTGACCATAGCCCCATTACAACCTTGTGGAAAGCCCTTACGATATTTGTATGCATACATTGAATAATTTTTTATTGTTAGATGAAAAACAAATCTTAGAAAGCATGATTAGAGGAGAATTGAGTGAATCAACCCTATACACTTGAGCAACTAGAGCAGATACACATCCGGTGAGGGTTCGATTGCTCAATTACATGTTTTCACCCATGGTCATCTCTTGCAAGTTTATAAATTCTTTTCAATAACTCTAATCAATTGTGGATTTGATTTGATTGAGATTGCTTTAGCCCTTATGTTCATTTATGTATTCTTGGAAATTAATCTATTTTGACTAAGTAGTTGCATGCATTGCATTTAGATAGATTACGTGTAGGTAGTTTGCATTTAGATAGTTTGCATTGAATAAATTGATTATCCCTTCTTGTCTTCTTGTGTTTAGCATGAGGACATGCTTGGTTTAAGTGTGGGGAGGTTGATAAACCACAATTTTATGGTTTATTTTGTATTGTATTTGGTAGATTTTGTCAAATTTTCTCCCATTTATCCACTAAAATAGCATGGCTTTGTAATTCTCCCTAATTTGTTATTAATAATTGAAAACATGCTTTTTAGGCTTTTAAAGTTCTAAATTTAATTCACTTTTCTCCCATTCAGTACCTTGATATGTTTGTTGAGTGATCTCAGGGTTTATAAGGCAAGGATTGGATGGAAGAAGTGAAGAAAAAGCATGCAAAGTGGAGAACTCATGAAGAAATGAGCATTTGGAGGATTCATAGCAATGTGTACGTGATGAATCCATATTTCACGATATATTTTGGTTTGATTTGAGTGGATTCCACCACATAAACCCACATTTATTCGCCTAAATAGCATGCTTTTGTGAATTCTTTCCTAATTGTGCTTAATTGTGAAAAATATGCTTTTCATGCTTAAATTGCCAATTTTAATTCACTTTTCTCCCATTCGATGCCTTGATATATTTGTTTGAGTGATTTATGGTTTTGAAGGCAATAATGGCTTGAGAAAGTGGAAGGAAAGCATACAAAGTGGAAGAATTCAAGAAATGAAGGATTTGGAAAGCTGCCAGCCCTGACCTCTCTGTACTAAATTGGTCATAACTTGAGCTACAGAGGTCCAAATGAGGCGGTTCCAACGGCATTGGAAAGCTAACGTCTGGGGTTTCAAAATGATATACAACGCACAGGTACTTGTGTGTCCGCACAGGTCAATTTTCAGCATGTGTGCGGACGCACGCGTCTGTGCGTCCGCATAGGTCCCTGCACGTGAGCTCATTAATGCAAATCACTGGGGATGAATTCTGGGCCTCCAAAATCCAATCCAACTCATTTTCTGAAGCTATTTAAGGCCAAAGTGAAGAGGAATGAAGGGGGGCAATTAGGTTTAGTTTTTATGTTGCTTTCTCTTAATTTCTAGAGAGAGAAGCCCCCCTCTCTCTAGAATTAGGGTTTTTTAGTTTATTTTCTTGTAATTTCTATGTTTAATTGTTGTTTCTATTTAATTTTTCTTGTCATTTATTGTTATTGCTTCTTTATTCTTCTTCATTTCTCTTGTTATTTCCTTTACTTTGTCATTTTTATGCTTATGGATACTCTTTGTTATTTTAATTCCAATTAATGCAAAGTTATGTTTTCATGTCATTTATTGCTTTCTTTATTTGTTATCTCTACTTTTCTTGCTTTTGGTAGTTAGACTTTATTTTTAATGTATTTTAATATTATTTTATTTTTATGCACACCAAGTGTTTGATAAAATGTTTGGCTTAGTTTTTACTTAGTTTTTCTCCACTCTTGGCTTGAAATTGTTGTCTTTGGTGATCCTTGAGTCATTGATGTCCATTCTTGTTTGATATATTAGAGTGAGTTAGTTGATTTGGTTTCCCTTGACTCTATGTGACCCCTTAGTGTTGACATAGGACTTAGGTATTGAAATTAACTATGCCTATTTGACTTATCTTCGATGTAAGGTTGACTAAGTAGGATTAACTCTTCATAATCATCATATGTTTGTGGTCAATGACTAGGATAGGTAGCCTTAACCTTCAATTACTTGCCAAGAGGTTTCTTGCATTTTAAGTTTTCTTTACTTGCACTTTAATTTTACTTGCTTTGACTTTTATTGCGTTGACTTTTATTTGATTTGATGTTTAATTTCTTGCATGTTTAATTTTCACACTCTTGGTTGAGAAATTGGATGTTTGGGTAGAATTGAGTTGTGGATGTCCATTCCGCATTGTGTGAGAATGGTTAATTGGTTTGGTTTCCATTAACGCTAGTCTTTCACTAAGTTAATTAGTGAGTTGACTAGGACTTATGGATTGAAATCAATTATGGCTTTTTGACTAATTCTCAAGGAGGATTTATTGATTTAGATTGATTCCACACAATTGCCATGCTTGTGGTCCATAACTAGGATAGGAATCTTAAACTCTCCAATTCTTACCAAGAGTCCTTTAATTGCTTTCCTTTAATTTCTTGCATGATCATTTACTTCCTTGCCATTTACATTTCTTGCCTTTCTTGCTTTCTATCTACTTTCTTGCTATTTACATTTCTTGCTCTTGCTTTCGTTCCCAATCCCCTATGCTCTTGCTCTCTCATAGCCAATAACATTACATTTCATTGCAACTCCTAGGGAGAACGACCCGGGAGCTAACTACTCTCGGTTTATATTTTGTATTTGAATTGTGATAACATTTGATTGATGATCAATTGTTGGGTTTGGACTATACTTGCAACGTCAATCCTATTTTTAGTGTGAAAATCCAATTGCATATGAGCAACACTCATGGCAAACACCTCCCTCATACTACAACAAGCCAAATCCTCCCCTATATGAGTACCAAATCCAAACATATGAGAGATACCCCATACACAACCCTCAACCACCAAACCTTCAAGCACCACCCTATACCCCTCCATGGAATCAAAATGTCTATACACCTTGTTACCAACCATATGAACAACACCATTATACACCACCTCAATACCCTCATCCACATGACACACCTTCCAACTATACAACATTTCTTCCAACCTTTGGACCTTATTTTCTACCTCAACATGAAGTTTTCCAACCCTTGCCCCAAGAACAACAAGACCTTCAAGCATTCTTCCAAGAGCAAGAAGGGTTCCGAAGGACACAAGGGGAGTTCGTTGCTACCATAGCCGAAGCGGTGAACCGCTTAGCCTTGCTACACTCAACTACTCAAGCCACCCTCCTTGACGAAGGTGGAGGAGCAACTAAGGAGTGTAGTAAGGAGGGAAACATGGAGTCTCAATTTGAAGATGTGGAATTGAAGCTTGAGTCACAAGTAGAGGAAGGTAGAACTAGTGAACTGAAAGAGTTAAATGGAGAATCGAGGGAGTTTGATCAAGAAGTGAATTGCATCATCAATAATTTTTTGTCCACCTTGGTCAACCCCCTCAATGATCTTGAGGAGCCTTCCACTCTTGAGTTTGAGAGAGAAGGGGAAGAGCTAGAAAAGAGTGGTGAGGAAGAGGTGATCACCTATGAAGTGGAAGCAAGAGTGCAAGAGCTTGATAGGATAACTCCACCCCAAGGACAAACTGAGTGGGTAACAATATCCTCGATGAGCTTCATAGGCCCGCATCAAATTCCTCTCTTGGAAACAGATTATCAACTAAAGGTGCTTCTTGGAGTGTTAAGTGGTGAAGGAATGGGTGTTGGGATCCAAAGGAATTCAAGGCATAGAGGGTGCAAGGTCCAATTTGGAGGAGTCCAATATTCAATTGGGTACTTCAAAGGTGCTTGGAGAGGTTGTTCATCTAAAGGCATAAGTGAAGGTCAACAAGAGGGTGATAGAGAAACCAAAGTGTGGGATCCGGGCATACATGTCTACAATCAACAATTTTGGATCCCAAATTCTTGCTTGAGGGTACTTAGGAGCTTAATGTCCTTTGTTTGGGATCCTGGAGGATCCTTGAAGAACAAATATGGGTGGCAACTCAAGGATGAGTGGAAGCATAAGCCACCATGACACAAGCTTCACTCAATAGTCCAACTTGAGGACTTAAAACCAAAGTGCTAGGTGGGAGACACCCACCATGGTAATATCCTTTCAACCCTTCTTTCTTTTAGTTTTGTTTACTCAATTTTGTCTCTTTAATTAGCTTAGTTTGATTGCATTCTAGGTTTAAATTAGTTACATTTCATGTTTGATCATGTGTTTTTAAAGAATGATGTATTTTGGGCTTGAAAAAGTTTGATTGATATCATGGTTGGTGCCTTAGAGGCTTTAAAAATGTTGCAGAAACAGAGTTCTGTGCATGAGCACAGCCTCGTGCGTACGCACACTTTCCCTGTTTTTCACTTCCTGTGCGGACGCACAGCCGTGTGCGCCCGCACACACGTTGAAGCACGCTCTGTTCGCAGTGCTCGCACCTTCTATGCGCGCGCCCCCCTCCCCCCACCATATTTTCATTCTGTGCGTACGCGCGACCCTCTGTGCGTACGCACACATGGTCATTTTCACCATTTCCAAAAAAAAAAACTTCTGTGCGAGCGCATAGCTCTGTGCGCCCGCACGGCCTGTAGTGACCTCTCTGGTCGCAGTGCACGCACAGGTTGTGCGTGTGAACCGACCCCTTTTCCTCCTTTTGTGTGACCGCACACACCTTGTGCGTCCGCACAGGATGCAACGCATCTTTTGTTCGCAGGGCTCGTACGTTGCAGTGCGCGCGCATACCAATCTCTCTTCCTTGCGTGCGTCCGCACGAGACCTTGTGCATCCACACAGGTCTTTTTTCTCTTCTCTTTTCTTCTTCTTTCTTCTTTTTTCTTCTCTCTTCTTTCTTCCTTCTTATCTCTTCTTTCTTTCTTCTCTTCTCCGGCGAAACTCCGTCACCGTGAGCCTCGCAGTGGCTAACAAAAGTGCCACTATTACCTATCCCTTTCTTTTATATTCTTTCACTTTTCACTTTTCTTGTTTTAATCTTTCTTTTTATGCTTAGTTGCTTGCTTAATATTTTATCTTCTTTATTTAACTTTGGTAATTTAGCTTAGATTTGTTTAATTGTCTGTTTGTTCAACTGCAAGTGTTCAAATTTCTGGTTTATGGGTTGTTGATGTTTGAATTTTGACTTGAATTGATGAATATGTGCGCTGTACTCCATCTGTTTGACATAATGCCTACATGAACTTTTGTTTAATGCATGTGTTGTTATGACCATATGTGTTAGACCATATCCTTGTTTGGCATTCTAATTAAGAATTGTGCACCGTTGAATGGTTCTAATTTCAATGATGTACTTGTTGTTTAATGCTTTGAGTTGCTAGCACCAAATTGACTTAGAATTGACTTTTTATCTCTTATTTGGTAAAATTTTTAACAAGTACATATTGAATTTGGTGAATTAAATGGAATTGCTTGTTCATCATGATTTCTACGTCAATCTAATCACATCACGAGATATTCTCTCCTTGTTAATGCTTGGCATTTGTTTGAGTTGACTTGACTTGATTTTTATCAAGCCTTGTCACTTTTTGTAGCAAACACCCTCCCAGGTGATTATTTGATTATTCTTAAGGATGAATAGGTAGTTCTCTTCATTATTGCATTGGTTATTGCTAGTTGTGCTATCTAATATCAATTTTGCTCTTTCACTTGCACAACCTCAATATCCAATAATTTCCACATTCGATTCACTCTTGTAGCAATTGCCTAAGCTTGCTTGTGTTTTAATTGATGCTCATCTCTTGGTTGCATCTTAGGCCATTCAATTGAGGAACTCATTCTTACTTTTTAATTGTGTGGATGCCACTTTGGCGGGCCATTGTGTGTATTCCACACCAGTATACAAACTTCCTCAATTAGATGTTTAATAGCTACCTCCTTTACCTTTTTGTGCCACTTGCCTATGACTTCTAATTATACTTTATTCATTCTTTTCGAGGATGAGACATAAAGCAAGGAGCCGGGAGAGGAGAAGGACACCGAGGATGGAGACGCCAAGAATGCGTTGGACATTGGCGACTACGACACAACCTGAGCCCCCGCATTCACCAACCGAGGATGGAAACTTTTGAGAGACTTTCTCCCCGGATCGTGTTCGTGCACGAAGGACCGTGCGATGCTTAAGTGTGGGGGATGATTCGTCATTTTGGGGCGTAAACTTTCCTTTCCGAACACTTTGCAATTTACTTTTGTTTCTTTTTTATTATTATGTTTCTTGTAGATATTTGCAGTGTTTTCGATTGTTGCATTGCACTTTCTTCTCGTATATACACATCTTAGTTCATCCATAGTTATTGTATTATGCATTTCTGCATGGTATATAGTTTATAGATAGAAGTTGTGACTAGATGATGTGAATAACATATGCCTAGTTATCTTGATCCTAATTGTTCATGTTAATTTTTGCTTGTTGAAAAATAGGAAAAGAACTAGGAAATTTTGAAAAATTTGCATCCATCACAACATACATACATATAGGAAATAATTTTGATGAAAAACAACAAGAATTCCCAAGAATTTTGTTCAAGGGCATTCTATCGAATTGATTAAGAAATTGTTTTCAGAAGAAAGATCGCAGCCCAATCAATAGAGAGCCTAGCCCGAGAGACGAGTTCCCCAAACCGCTCATCTGTCTTCCGCTTCATTCATAGCTATCTCCTCTGTCCGCTTTGAGTTTTTAGGAAGCTAGGAGTGTTCTCAAAGGAGACAGAGTCAACAAGTATCGATCTTTCTTTCTTATGGACCTAAGCTTATAACTAGTAAGAGCCTTCATTACCTATCTTTCCCAACCTATGAGGATGTACAAAGCATGGATCCAACCTTATCCTTATGAGCTGCACTGTTGCTGTCAGCTTGCCAAACCAGACACGTAGAGATTGCTTCAGCCCGTACAATGACTTTCGCAGCTTACAAAAACTTGATTGAATGATTTTTCATGGAACATAGAAGAGAGATAGAACAAAATACCTTGTGAGTTTTGAGCTTTAATGAGTGGTTACACCTTTTAACCACTAATTTTATTCATTGTGTGATATATCTCTTCTATGATTGCAATCTTGGTTTTGCTTGATTCTTTATTTCCAATGATTGATGTTTTGAATTACATTGAGCATGATTGAGGCCATCTTTGATAAAAGCTTACTTTACAGCCTTATCCTTGCATCTACCATTGTTAACCCCTTTTGAGCTTTATTTATCCCATTGTTATTGATACTAGCACATCACAACCTTAAGCGGAAAACCATGATTTATCTTGGATTGTATCCTTGATTAGCTTAGGTTGAGGAGTGTGTTTCATTTAAGTGTGGGGGAATTTTGGGAAACATTGGTAGTGAATGACATTGTTTGATTTTTGGGTGTTCATTGAAAATTTTGGAAAATGCGTGCATTCATGAATGAACTATTGAACCATATGCATTTGACTTTCAAAGAAAAAAAAAACATCATCATGAAAAGGGGATGAAAGTACCCCTAAATAAAGGAAAATGAATAAGAAATGCATATGTGATGAAAATAAAAGAGCATACATGAATGTGTATAAAAAGTAAGAATAAGAAGGTTAGGTTGCATACTCTTGTCATTGGATTGAGAAAGGTTAAGTTGGATACTTAAACTAATCAAGGATTCAATCATTTTAGTCCAGTTAGCCATATCTATCCCACCTTTACCTTAACCCAATTACAACCCCAATAAGTCCTCATGATAATTGCATTCATGCATCGCTTGTTTGTTGATTGTTAAATGAAAAGCAAATTCTTGAAAGTATGATTGGAAGGAGATTTGAGTGAATTGACCATAAACACCGAGTGATTAGAGTGTATATACACACCTAGCGAGGGTTCAATTACTCAATTCTATGTTTCCACATCTCTTATCATGCATTCTTGCAAGTTGCTCTTTTTGATGAGTTGGATCAATTTAATAGATTTTGTTTGCATTGAGCTAATTCTTTGCTTAGCCCTATATGTCCATAATCTTACTTGGAATTTGATTGTTTGTTTTCACCAAATCAATAGGAAACTATAGATACATAGATAGATATATATAGTATATACATACTTGCATGCATATAGGTAGTTGCATTTAATAAGTTGATTGCCCCTTTGATTGTTTTCCTTGTTAGTTTAGCATGAGGACATGCTATTGTTTAAGTTGGGGGAATTGATGAGTCCGTATTTAAGGATATATTTTGACTCAATTTGGATAGATTCTAGCACATGAACTCACACTTAAGCACCAAAATAGCATACTTTTGTGTTTGATCCCTAATTTGGACTTAATTGTGAAAACATGCAATTTTGTGCTTTAATAGAGCCATTTAATTCCACTTTTATGTCATTCGATGCCGTGATATAGTTTGTGAGTGATTTCAGGCCTTGGAAGCAAGAATGGATGGGCAAAAGTGGAAGAAAGCATGCACAAGGGAGAAAACATGAAGAAAACAAGGAAAAGCATACACAGCGAAGTGTGCATGCGCACAGCTCTGCGTGCGCGCGCACAAGCAAGAATTTCCATGTGTGCGTATGCACGTACCTGTGCGTCCACATAGGTCCCTGCACGTGATTGCATTAATGAAACATGTGCTGCGCAAATTTGGAGGTCTCTTGGCCCATTTTGGAAGGCTTGAAGGCTGAAGTGAAAGGCTATATAAGGGGGATTCAACACACATTAACACACAAGCTTTTTATTAGGGTAGATTAGGTAGAAAATGCATTAGGAGTAGGAGTAGGAGTAGAGTAGAAAATACTCTCTTAGGGTTTAATTTCCATCTTCATGTAGCATTTTATAGCAAGCTTAATTTTGGATTTTGATCATCTTTAATTGTAAGTACTCTTTAATTCCTCTTTAATTACATTGTCTTATTTCCATTTCCTTTGGTTCAAGCACTTTGTTTATAATTGCAATTTTGAGTTCTTGAAGTTTTGATTGATGAATTTAATGTTTCATGCTTTCTTTATGCTTGTTTGGATGTTTATTGTTGATTTTATGCATAGTTGGTTATAGCTTTCTATTTTCCTTTACAATTTTTCATGTTTTGGTTTTATGCACACAAGGTGTTTGTGAAACTGCCAACCTTAGAATTTGAGTAGATTTTCCCACCTTGGCTTGTGGTTTGAGTTCCTAGGATACTAGAGTCATAATGTCCGACATTTAGTGGTAAATCTTGGGTAGTTAGTTGACTCTTGTTTCCATTGACGCTAGCTTTTTATCAACTAGTTTGGTAAGTTAGGTAGGACTTATGGATTAAGGTCAATTATGCTTGCTTGACTTACTCCTCGATGGTTGGGGTCGACTAGGCGAGATTAACTCATCATAATTACCATAGTTATGGTTATGGCAATGATAGGATTCTTAGATCCTCATTCCCAACTCAAGGCTCTTTTATTGCATTTATAGCATTTTTACTAGTTTTGATCTCATTTCCCTTTAATTGCATTAATTACAATTTTGAGCATTCCTTAGTTCTTTTATTGCTCAGTTCTTTTAATCTTTCAATTCTTGCTTGAAAACCCCTTTTCCCTCACAACCGAAAGAGAAATACTTCCAATTGCATCCTAGGGAGAACAACCCGAGGTTTCATTACTCTCGGTTATTTGTTTTTAATTGAATTGGAATATTTGATTTGAGCATTACTTGTTGGCAAGGAACTATACTTACAACGCCAATCTTATTTTGAGATCAAATTCCTAGTCGACGATTATGTTCACCTATCAGTACGCGTGACCCACACGTATGCGAGAGGAGGAAATCTGTCAGGCGACACGCACGCGTCACTCACGCGCACGCGTGACGTTGGTCATGTGACCTCATTAAAGTGAATATGATGGGGGCAATTTATGAGCCATCCAGGCCCAAATCCAACTCATTTCTAGAGCTATTAGAGGCTGAATTCAAGATGGATCAAGGGGAGAGCAATTAGGATTAGAGTAGAAACATGCTTTAGGTCATATTCTAGAGAGAGAAGCTCTCTCTTTTCTCTAGAATTAGGGTTAGATTTAGGGTAGATTCTTCTTAAATTTAGGTTTAATTCTTGTTTTAATTTGGTTTTCCTTTCAATTTATTGTTCCTACTTCTTTGCTTTCTAAGTTTCCTTGTCATTTCCTTTTTTTTTTGTGTTTTTATGTTTATGCCCTCTTGTTAATTTTGATCTTTAGTAATGCAATTTATGTTTTCATGTTATTATTGCTTTCTTTAGCTGTTATTGTTATTTTCTTGCTTTGGGTAGTTGTAGATTTATATTTCTTGTAATTTTTACCACGCTTTCCTTGTTTGCCTTCCAAGTGTTTGATAAAATGCTTGGTTGGATTTTAGAGTAGATTTTTGTGTTCTTGGCTTGGGTTAGTGACTTGGATAACCTTGAGTTACTAATGTCCAAGTGATTGATAATTTGTTTTCATTGACTCTAGTTGTCACTAAATTAATTAGTGAGTGGCTAGGACTTATAGACTAGGATCAATTAAGCTCACTTGACTTTCCTCTGATTTTGGGGATGACAAAGTTGGCGTGATTCTTGTAATTATCATGTTGTGGTTAGTGACAAGGATAGAGATCCCTAACCATTAACCCTTGCCAAGACCTTTTTTAATCATTTGAATTTCCTTTACTTTCTTGCAATTTACTTTAGTGTTCATCATTTCAAAACCCCAAAATATTACCTCATAACTAATAACATAAACACTTTCCTGCAATTCCTTGAGAGACGATCTGAGGTTTAAATACTTCGGTTATTTTTATTGGGTTTGTACTTGTGACAAACAAATTAAACTTTGATTGAGGGTTGCTTGTCGGTTTGGAACTATACTTGCAACAGAATTATTTTGTGAAAATTCTAAACCGACGATTATCCTCCATCAGTTGTTATTGATATGGGATGAAACGATTTTTCAGAGGAGCAATTGTTATAAATGGGAGAGATGGTTGTGTGTGGATGGCGTGCTGCTAAAAAATAATATTAAGTGTGCTTTCTATTTAGTGTATGGTGTGCACCAAAGGGAAGAGAAGCTTGTCGTGTGGGAAGAGCTGAGCTTTTTATCTGGGCTTTGTCAAGTACCTTTTTTGTTATTTGCGGGACTTTAATGATGTTGTTCAAGTGGAAGAGAGGAAAAGAGCTACCACTTTGACAGTGACTGCAGTTGAGTTTAAATATTGGATTCAGGATATGGAGCTTTTAGACCTTGCACTTGCTGATCGTATGTTCAAATAATTTAGGGGTCAGTCATGTATCCGCATTAATAGAGTTCTGGTTAGTTTAGAGTGGTTGGAAGACTTTCTTTAAACAAGGCTTAGAGGAGGTCCGAGAGGTTTATCAGATCACTGTCCATTGATTGTGAATATCACAAGATTGGGAGGGGGACCAAGACCTTTTCGGATTCTGGATGCTTGATTTACTCATGAGGGTTTCTTGAGGATGGTGAAGGAGGAGTGGAGGAATTTGGGTGACGTACAATTCATTGACAAGCTGAAGGCTTTGACGGTCCCACCGGGTGAATGGCACAACGAGAATTTTGGGGACATGGATATAAAAATCATGAAGTTTGAAGAAGAGATAAAGAAAGTAGATGATATGGTTAGCAATGGGTTGTTGATGGAACTGTGGAAGCAAGAAGGAGGGCGCTAGTGAGCTCTTGTAAGAAATGGTATATCAGAAAAGAGTTACATTGGAAGCAGATGTCGCGATCCAGGCATGCCAAAGGAGATGGATAAGAACACCCTCTATTTTCACAATCTAGCCTCAGGTCGAAGGAGAAACAATCGGATTGAGTCCTTATTGATTCATAGGAGGATAGTGAGAAATCATGCAAGGATTAAGGTTGCTATCAGAGACTTTTATAAGAATTTATATCATCAGGAGACCTTGCTGGTAATAGGGTTCCGTGATGGGCTGGTTAACCAGATAACTGAGGAGGAGGCAGCAGAGTTGGAATGAATGCCGTCTAATGAGGAAATTAAGGATGCAGTTTAGGATTGTGAGTCAACTAAAACACCAGACAGTGATGGGTATAATATGAATTTCATTAAGAAGTATTGGGAGGATGTTGGTGGGGAGTTCACTGCAGCGGTGATGGGATTCTTTTAGTCACCTGTTTTACCTAGGGATGCGAATGTTACTTGGGTGGCTTTGGCGCCAAAGTTTGTCGGAGCTAAAGAAATCAAGGAACTTAGGCCAATTAGTATGATGGGTTGTGTTTATAAGGTTATATCAAAGATCCTGGTTTGGAGGATGCAAAAGATAATGCCAGAGTTGGTAGGAGAAACACATAGTACTTTTTTGCAGGGTAGGAAGATACATGATGGGGTTTTGATTGCATGTGGAACTGTGCAGTGGCTGCAGTTGAGGAAAAAGACCTCGGCAATTATTAAACCAGACTTCCAAAAGGCTTATGATCGAGTCAAGTAGAGTTTTATGGATATTGTTTTGCAGAGGATAGGGTTTGGCCGTAGATGGAGGAAGTGGATAAAGGAGTGTGTGTGTTCTGCGTCTGTGTTAGTCCTAATAAATGGCTCTCCCTCTAAACCCTTCAAAATGGAAAATGGTCAACGACAAGGGGGTCCTCTTTCTCCCTTTCTATTTGTGCTTGTTGTGGATGTTCTACATATGATGATAAGAGAGGCGGTGCGAAATGGATGCATTACTCCATTGTTGGTTGGAAGGGATAACATTGAGCTGTCACATTTACAGTTTGCGGATGATATTATACTTTTTTTTCCCTTCTGAAGAAGAGACGATCAGAAACTATAAGCGGTTGCTGCACTGCTTTGAGATGATGTCAAGGCAAAGTATTAATTTTGACAAGTCTAGCTTGATCCCGGTTAATTGTGAGCAGAGTTGGGCATGATAGACGTGTCGACTGTTGGGG
This sequence comes from Arachis hypogaea, assembly GCF_003086295.3. Lineage (NCBI taxonomy): Eukaryota > Viridiplantae > Streptophyta > Magnoliopsida > Fabales > Fabaceae > Arachis > Arachis hypogaea. The sequence continues at coordinate 47,516,171 of NC_092048.1, forward strand.
TGTAAAGAGGCGTATTTACCTGTCAGATATCTTGGAATTTCTCTGGGGGGAATCTGAGGATAGTCAAGACATGGAAACCAGTGATTGACAAGGTAGAAGAAAAGCTAAGTCTGTGGAATGCAAAGTCTCTGGATAAAGTGGCTAAGCTGGTTCTCATTAAATCTATTCTTAATAGCCTGCCTATTTACTATCTCAGCTTGTACAAAAGGCCGAAGGCAGTAGCAGAAAAAATAATATCCTTACAGAGACACTTTTGTGGAATAAGGGGGACGGGAGGGACGGGATGCCTCTAGTGAAATGGGAAGTTGTACAGGCCCCCCAAAAGGGAGGAAGTTTGGGAGTTGGTGACGTGGTAATTCGGAATACAGCGCTCCTATTCAAGTGGTGGTGGAGATTTTCGAAATAGGATTGTCCACTTTGGAAGAAATTTGTATGTTCCTGTAATAACATGAATCCTTCTGAGATGATTTGTGATCAACCTGTACCTACAAGAGGGGGTCTTTAGAAGGATATTTGTCAACTACAAATTAGGGAGCCACAAGTAAGAGAGAAGATGATCAGATGCTTAGCTATGGAACTAGGGGATGGTAGGATAATTCGCTTCTGGAAGGATAGCTGGTTACCTTGTGGTGCTCTAAAAGTTACTTTTCCAAGACTTTTTTGGTCTCAAATCTTCAAGGATCTGTTATAGGGGATTGTGAGTTCTGGGATGGGTTAGAGTGGATTTGGAATTTTCAGTGGCGACGAGAGTTATTTCAATGGGAGCTGGAACTAGTAAACTAGCTTCAAGCGGTTCTGCAATCAGTGAAACTGACAACTGAGAGAGAGGACATAGTGGTCTGGAAATTTGATTAAAAAAAAGGTGTTTATTCTACTAACTCCTTTGTGCAGGTATTACAAGCAGAGGTACTTCCGGCAGATATCATAAGCTATAGCTTTACTAGTACTATTTGGAGAGAATTCGTCCCACCAAGGATTGAGTTGTTTACTTAGTTTGCACTGGTTGCTAGGGTGAATACAAGGGAAAGACTGTGTAGATTAGGTGTTATTGGTCAGAATGATAACATATGTGTTTTATGTCATAAGTCTGTTGAAACTGCTTTTCACTTGTTCATTGGTTGTGAGCTCACCTGGCAAGTGTGGTGTGCTTGGTTGTTCACTCTTGGAAGGATATGGACTATTCCAGGTACGCTCAAGCAACACTATGAAAGTTGGACGAATATATCAGCGAGAAAGATGGAACGGAAGCGGTGGTTGGTTGGCTTTTTTGCAGTGATATGGACAATTTGGCTAGAAAGAAATGATAGAATCTTCAAAAATCAAAGTTCAATATGGTAGATATTATTAACAGACCCTTTACAAGTTACGATAAGTGGATTGGTGGTGAACCCTATGGTTGTTGATGGCAATGCCGGAGATGGCTAGGGGTTGTTATTTTTAGCGTTATGACAAAAAGAAAAAGATGTTGAAGTTCTACTAGTAATATATGAAGTAGAAGTAACCTCGTGACCTAATCAAAAAATTCTTCAAAGAAAGGACTTTGGTTCTTTCCAAAGACCCCCTGTCGAATATGTTGACACCTTGCTGCAGATATTGCGCTCACCTTCCTAACTTTTTTTTGTTTTACTATTGAAATTTCTATGTTTTCCTTCTTTAAATTTTAGGACAATTTTTTTTTGTAATAAACATTTAAAAAATATAAAAAATTTTGAAGAAAAGCACATAAATTTGTAGCAAAAAAAAAAAAAACAAAAATTCTACATATTTTGTTTTATTTATTTTATTTTTCCTCTTTAAGGAGAAAACACAAAAATGTGTGAAGAAAAATATAGAATTGTAATTGAAAAAATATTATCAACTACTTGTTAATCCTCAAGCTAATACCATGAAAAATTGAAAACAAGTCACGAATAATAATCTTTAAACAAGTCATCATCACTCTTATGTCTCGGATTCAGAAGGTGTTGCCTAGATAAAAATTAATCATTGGTGCTAGCTTGTCGTAGGTTTGGAGAAACTATTGCAACGACATATTTAAGCTAGTTTATATTTGGTCTGATCACAAGGTTGTTGCTTGAAAGAGTCTAACAGCAAAAATAACATAAATATCCAATACAAGAACAATATGGAAACACTCACAATATAATATGACAGCAACTATAAATAAGCAAATATTTTAACTAAAGCAACAACAAAAACACACTAATATTTTAACGTGAAAAACCCCTCAATATGAGAGGTAAAAATCATGAGTCACCAAGACCAGGAAAATGGCTCCACTATAATTAAATATGAAGTACAAGAAAGTCTCAAACAAAGCACAAATCGTGTATACAATCAGCCGAAACATCAAAGTACCAAAGCTTACAAATGAGTAACAAGAAGATGAAAAATACCCAATAATAGAGCTGTTGTTCGAAGCAGATTTCTCCTTCTCCCTCTGCAGACCTCCAATCAACATCTTCACCGTTTTGAATGAAGAACAAAATGAGATGAAGCTTCAGTTCAAATTTTTGGCTGATCCCACGGTGAACGAATGAGAAATTTCTGTTTGAAGTCTGCTGCTCTACACAAAAACGGGATTTATGGTTTATTCTTTTTTCTCTTACTTTGTGGTTGCTCTCTCTCTCACTCTCAATGAACCCAAAAAAATGTGATTAAAATAGTGACACAAGGAGACACCTCAAAAAATTGGGCTTGGACCTCACAAAGGAGAGAAGAAAACCCAATAAATCTCCCCCTTCTCGACTAGGTGGAGGCCCTCGCCATCCCGGCGATCAAACAACATGTTTCAAGCTTATCTCTTGACAATGCTTTTGTCATCATATCAGCACTATTATCATCAGTGTGAACTTTCTCAAGTTCCAACAACTTGGAATTCAACACATCCCGTATCTAGTGATATCTAACATCAATATGTTTAGATCATGCATGAAAAGTAGAATTTTTAGCAAGATGAATAGCACTTTGACTATCACACAATAACACATAACGGTTTTGCTTTAAACCAAGTTCTCGAAGAAACTTCTTCATCCAAAACAACTCTTTGTATGCTTCAATTATTTACAATAAACTATGCCTTTGTGGAGTGCAATACACCTATGTAGCCTTGACTGCCATGAAATGGCTCTCCCTGCAAACTTGACCAAATAACCTAAAGTAGACTTTTGAGAATCAACATCTCCTGCGATATCTGCATCAATAAAACCAATTAACAAACGTTTCTCACCACCAAAACTCAAACTCAAGTTAGTTGTACCTTGAGATATCTCATAATCCATTTAATATAATTCTAATTTTTTTTACCTGGATTAGAGAGAAAATGACTCACAGTACCAACTACATAAGCAATGTCTGGTCTAGTACACACCATATCACACATCAAGCTTCTAACAGTTGAGGCATAAGAAATTTCATCCATTGCTTGTTTTTCCTCATCAGTGGTTGGATACTTCTTGGTGCTCAACTTAAAATGAGGAAAAAAAGAACTAGCAACACATTTGACATCATTCATGCCAAACCTTTGAAGTACCTTCTTTATGCACTTCTCTTGTGACAAATAAAGCTTCTTGGAATCTCTATAACGAATAATAGTCATGTCCAAAATTTGTTTGGCAGGACCCAAGTCCATCACAACAAAAGAACTTACTCAATTGTTCTTTAACTTATTAATCCTCAAAGCATTCTTGTCCACAATTAAAATATCATCCACATAAAGCAAAAGAATGATAAAATCGCCATCAGAAAATTTTTGCACAAACACACAATGGTCTGAAGTTATTTTACGATAACCATGCTCCCGCATAACAGATTCAAACTTCCTGTACCATTATCTTAGAGCTTGCTTCAACCCATAAAGACTCTTCTTAAGCTTGCACACATGGCCTTACTTTCCTTTAACAATAAAGTCCTCTTGTTGCTCCATGTAGATTTTCTTGTCCAAATCACCATGAAAAAAAGATGTCTTCACATCTATTTGCTCAATTTCCAGATCAAGAGAAGCTGCTAAAGTGCTAATCCAAATACAACACAAATGGATGACATCCTCATAACAGGAGAAAAAATCTCCTTATAAGCAACACCTTTTCTCTGACTAAACCCTCTAACAACCAATCTAACTTTATACCAAGGCTTAAAATTATGTTCTTCATTCTTGATTCTGAATACCCATTTGTTCTTCAAAACTCGCATACCCTTCGGTAGCTTCACCAACTCATAGGTATCATTCTCAAACAAGGACTTCATTTCTTTTTGCATAGCTTCAAGCCATTGAGATTTGCTTCCATCTTTAATAGCCTCTCCGAAACATTCAGGTTCTCCTCCATCAGTCAACAAAACAAACTCATGTAAAGAATACCTTGACAAAGACTCCATCTCTCTTGTAGATCTTTTGAGTGCATTTGTAGGAATTTTTAAAGCTGGCTGTTCATCATGATCATCATCACCAACTTCATTAAGCATCGAATTAACTGTTCCGCCTTCACCTGCACCTGTATCATGCATGCTCATTATTTTAAGCTTCAACTTTACCATCTTCCACCATAGGCGTAGCGGGAGTAATATCCAAGTCAGAAAAATTATTACTAAGTTGAACCATTGGCTTCTCTACATTGTCAATATCTTTCAAAGTTTGGTCTTCAGCAAACACAACGTCTTTACTTCAAATCACCTTCTTGTTAATAGGATCATAAAACCTGCAACCTGTAAACTCCGAGTAATTAGTAAATAATTAATCAATAAATTAATTATAATTTAAAAAAATTAGAAAATTAAATTTTATAGTTTAATGAAGTAGAAATAATTAAAATATAAGTTTGAACATTAAATTTAAAGGTTTTAGTCTAAAATTGGGCCAAATAGACCAAATCGATTAGACCAGGTCCAATCTGAGCCCAAGGCCCAAAATATATAAGGTCATTTCAACTTTCCTCTTCACCTGAATCATATGAGGCACGCTGGTAAGGGCAAAGGGGAGAAAAAGAAAACCCCAAACCCTAGCTTCAATTTCATTTCCACGTAACTTTTAAACTAGAGCTCCGATTGACGAGCCGTCAGAGGCCATGCGTTTGTCTCAGTTTTCTCTACAAAACCCACCCAACAATTTGGTAAGAAATTTGAGATTTTATTCTCAGTTCTTCCCTTTCAATTTCTTAATTTATGTTTTGGAAATTGAGAGATTTTGTAATTTTGATGGTTTAGGGGTACTCTAACAGTGGATAATCACTAGGTTCTATCTAATTGATATATGGATAAGGTAAGAAACTATTGAACTCTTGTGAATTATTGAATTAGTGAATCCTATGATGATTATAGTGATATTGTGTGAATTAGATTGTGTTCTTGTTGATTTAGAGTTTAATTGGGCGGTTTGGAACAAAATCTGGGTGATTACGTTTGAGAAATTGACGTTTGGAAGCTTAGAGCTTGTGAAAGGAGAGGTTTTTGAGGTGTTCCGAGTTTAGGAGGAGAATCGGCCAAGGTATGATTCTGGTTTCTCGTACATAATATATAATGTTTTATGAAAATATAGGCTAAATGACCATAGGATAGGTTAAAAATGTGGGAATATGTTAATGCTAGTAACTTCGATGGAAATATGAAATTATATTGTGAATGAGTTTATGAATGATGATTTTGTTGAGTTGGTTGTAGAAATTGTGTTAATTAATGTTGTTAATAAATGATTATTGATGAATGTGAGTATTGATGATGAAAGATTGAGGATTGGTTGAGTTATGTAATTATATATATGTGTGTTTGTTGAATAATGAATGAATTGAGAGCTGGAAATAATTTGAAAAGGGTTTGAAAGGTGGTTTGGTTGGGACGAGAGAAGGGTGGCAAACTCCAAATTTTAAAGGAGATGTTGTCGAAATTTTTATAAAACTTGGAGATTTGGTTTGAAGTATTATTTAGACAAATATGGATAAAAGAATTAGATTATTTGACTTTGATTTATAAAGAAAAAAAATGCATTATGTTTTGGAACTTGATTTATTAAGAAAGTATTATGTTGGAGTTTCAATTTATCAAGAAAAGTATTATGTTTGAGTTTTACTTAGTTAAGAAGAGAATTCTGTTGAGTGTGAATTATTGATGAACGGAATGGGAGGTGTGATGATGATAATTGTTCAATGAATTGAACAATGATGAAGATGAATTTGATATGGAATTGTTTAGTGGGGATCGTGATTATTTATCGTCCACCAATTTTTAAATGAATATATTTTGTGGGGATCGTGGTTTTTTTCCGCCCACATGTGTGTTGTTTTCCAATTGAAAATGTCTGTGGGGATCGAGGTGGTTTACCGCCTGCAGATGGTGGGAGTCGAGGTGGTTTACCGCTCACCAGGTGAGGATCGTGGTACTGTACCGCGCACCAGTTTTCAAGAGGACACTGCCTGGGTTAGCTACCGGATATCGGGTTGGCTTTATAACCGACAGATGAGACTCATTAGCCATAGGGGGCATACATCATATGCATATGTGTGTTTTGTTTGATTGTGCGATAATTGGCTTGTCTATGTGATTATTATGCTTACCTGCTATATTTGTTACCTGTTGTATCTATATCCTACTTGTGTTTGCTTTATCTGTATTGCTTGTCTGTGCACCAGAGTTTTGGAAAATTGAAGAAGATGGGTGAATTTTTAAGGGGTTAAGTTAGAAATTGGATTAGAACCTAAGCGCCCTAGATAGATTACCCTGTTATGGTTTTAAATTATAATTTTAAGCTTTAAATCTGAGTGTCGAAGTTCTAGCATCGCCTCTGGCTTTCCCAGGACCTTATATATTATGTACGTAGGCACTATTACCATGCTGAGAACCTCTGATTCTCATTCCATACATATTGTTGCTTTTTAGATGCAGGTCAGGAGGTACCTCACTGAGCATTTTGGAGACTTTGTGGAAGCAAAGAACTCTGGAGACTTAGGGTTGTATTTTATTTATGTTTATATATGTATATAGATTCTCTATCTTGTATTTTATGCTTGTCCCTCTTAGAGGTTGACTTTAAAAAATAGGTTGTTAGTTTTACGAGTCTGGGATATTTTGGGTTATTATATATATATATATATATATATATATATATATATATATATACTCTGGCCGGTCTTTGCTTCGCAGGTTGAGTTCGGAACTTGATATTTATATTTTGGAATTCTAAATATATATTTATGGCCTTTTAGCCTTCTTTTCGATCTTGCTTATCCGTCTATGCTTATCTTTTGTGAGCGGCGTGATTTCTGTTTTGCTTTTGCTTAACTTCTTTTTCAAGGCTCCTAGTTATAACTTCTTTCAACTATATCTATGTACGTATTTTATTTTTAAAGGTCGTAACGTCTCACCACCCCTGATTTACATCCTAGGCGTAAAGCGCTGTGTGGTAGGGTGTAACATTATGGTATCAGAGTAGTTCGTTCCTATAGAGCCTGAAGAACAGACTGACTATGCTTCTGAGCATTCTCTAGGTGTGTGTACATGCTATTTGGGATGTCTGCTTGACATATATAGCATAAATGTTAATGAGCATACTTTTGGAAAATTGAAGCACTAGACTTGAGATATTAAGACTGATCACCTTAATATCAATTTTTGGTATAAACAAGACCCAAAGGGCATCTCGTGGACGCGAGTGATGTGATACGGTTGACGATAGGGCCGCTGTTGTTCAGGCTATTACTGACGGGTTGAGACAACAAGCTAGAAATGGTGATAGAGGCAGTAATGGACCTGGTGGTGAAGAAAACCAAGGGATTAGAACTCGTGCAACTGGAGTAAAGGACAATGGATTTTAGTTAGAGAGGCAAAAAAATTTAAGGAGATGTTCAGTGGAAGCGAGTGAAGGATTAAGCTCTTAGTGATTAGCGCTGTGGAAGCGCGGTGACTTGGTGGCTTATGAAGAACTCCATGGTTTGTGAAGAACTCCATCAAAGTGTGGGATCCCGGATCACACAAGGAAAATCAACTTTGGGAGCCCATGGTTTGTGAAGAACTCCATCAAAGTTTGGAGTTATTAACTTTGAATGATGAAGCATAATGGAAGTCCAAGCATTGGTGGATGTTCAAGGGTGGATTCAAGCACAAGCCACCTTGATAAGAAGCTCCCCATAAGTCCAACTTAAGGACAATAAACAAAAGTGCTAGGTGGGAGACACCCCACCATGGTAATATCCTTTCATTTTTCTCTTTTGTACATATTGGTAAAATAGGTTTAATTTAATGTTTTGATTGATTTGTTAAGTTTGTTTCGGTAGTTGTTTGGAGGTTTGGAATGCTTGGTTTGGTGCAAAAACATAGAAAAAAGTTGTTTCGGTAGTTTGTAATTGTTTCTCATCTTATTTCTTTTATGATTTCTTGTTCCTACTACTTGATTCTCTTAGTTTTCATGTTAATTTTTCTTTTATGTTTCTTTTGTGATGATGAACTCATGTAGAATTTGATTTACATTTAATGAAATTTAATATTTGATGTTCTTTTTATTGTTGATTTGAGTTGTGTTCTTACTTTTCTTGCAATTGGTAGTTAGTAGACTTTATTGATTCTTGCAATTTATGATGTTTACTTTTATTGCACTCTAGATGTTTGATGAAATGTTTTCTTTAGTTTTTGAGTAGTTCTCTTGACTCTTGGCCTAGGCTAAGGGAATTGAGTGACCTTGAATCATTGGGTCTCATTGAATTGGTGATTTGAGAACCCTTGGTGATCAATTTGATACTCATTGACACTAACACACTACTAATCTAATTAGTAGATAGGTTGGAACTTATGGGTTGATGTGATCAAGCCTATTTGACTTACTTCAAGCTTAGGAGTAGATATCACGTACTTAAAGCTTTTGGAAGTAGACTTAATGGGTTGGACCCTCATAATTATCAATATTTGGTTTGTAGACAAGGATAGTGATCTCAATTACCTATGTCTAGCCAAGAGTACTTTTCCTTTATTTTATTAGTTCTTGTCATTTTACTTTCTTGTCATTTAATTTTTCTTGCCATTTATTTTCTTGCAAAAATATAAAAACCAACCCCTTACCCCCTTTATAGCCAATAATTGACCATTTCATTGTAATTTCTTGTGAGACGACCCAGAGTCTAAATACTTCGGTTAATTTTTATTGGGGTTTGTTACTTGTGATAACCAAATTTAATTTGATTTGAGGATTGACTATCGGTTTGGACTATACTAACAACGTAAATATTTTGTAGAATTCCGAACCGGTGTAAATCCTTGCATCATGGCTCTAGAGTTGTAGTGACATGAGAAAGGAGTCTTGGGATAGGAGATTATTTCAAGGATTGACGTAGGATCAAGGAATGGAAAGTGTGAGTGTGTGATTTAGGTTATAGCAGGTTGAATCAGACTAAGAGATTGAGGAATTGTTTAGTGTTTGAGATAGTGAGAAGCATTTGAGATTGTTTTGATTTTGATAGAAATCTTAAAGGGTAAGAGAGAGTGTAGTTACTGAGAAAGAGCTAGATGAAGCTAAGAGTGAAACAAATGGATATAACTTAGGCTTGAATTTAGTTAAGTTTATGATCTTGTACATGAGAATGGAGAATATGAATTAGTGTTTGATTTAATGTTGGAGAATGGCAGAATGAATGATATGAAGTCGGTTGAATTTGAGGGAGCATATACGAAGATTCAAGAGCAAATTTTTTAGGACAAAAAGTTTTGTTAGAGGGTAGGATGTAAGCCCCGAGTAATTACTAAATAATTAACCAATAAATTAATTACTATTTAAAGAAATCAAAAAATTAAATTTTATAGTTTAATGAAGTATAAATAATTAAAATATAAGTTTTAACATTAATTTTAAAGGTTTTAGTCTAAAATTGGGCCAAACAATCCAAACCAATTAGACCGGGTCTAAACCGAGCCCAAGGCCCAATATATATAAGCCTATTTCAGCTTTCTTCTTTCTCATAATCATATGAGGCACGATGGTGGGGGCAAAGGGGAGAAAAAGAAAACCCCAAACCCTAGCTTCAATTTTATTTCCATGTAACTTTCAATCTGGAGCTCCGATTGACGAGCCATCAGCGGCCATGCATTCATCTTGGAATTCTCTACAAAACCTACCCAACAATTTGGTAAGAAATTTGAGATTTTATTCTCAGTTATTCCCTTTCAATTTCGTAATTTAGGTTTTAAAAATTGAGAGATTTTGTGATTTTGATGGTTTATGGGTATTCTAGCGGTGGATAACACTAGGTTCTATCCAATTGATCCATGGGTAAGGTAAGAAACTGTTGAACCCTTGTGAATTATTGAATTAGTGAACCCTATGATGATTATAGTGATATTGTGTGAATTAGATTGTTTTCTTGTTGATTTAGAGTTCAATTGTGTTCTTGTTGAAATGTAGAATTATATTGTGAATGAGTTAATGAATGTTGATTTTGTTGAGTTGGTTGTAGGAATTGTGTTAATTAATGTTGTTGATAAATGATTATTGATAAATGTGAGTATTGATGATGAAATATTGAGGATTGGTTAAGTTATGTAATTATTTATGTGTGTTTGTTGAATAACGAATAAATTGAGAGCTGGAAATAATTTGAAAAGGGTTTGAAAGGTGGTTTGTTTGGGACCCGAGAAGGGTGGCAAAGTCTAAATTTTAAAGGAGATGCTGTCGAAATTTTTATAAAAATTGGAGATTTGGTTTGAAGTATTATTTAGACAAGTATGGATAAAAAAATTATATTATTTCACTTTGATTTATAAAGAAAAGAAATGCATTATGTTTTGAAACTTGATTTATTAAGAAAAGTTTTATGTTGGAGTTTCAATTTATCAAGAAAAGTAATATGTTTTAAGTTTTACTTAGTTAAAAAGAGAAATTCTGTTTTGAGTGTGAATTATTGATGAACGGAATGGGAGGTGTGATGATGATAATTGTTGAATGAATTGAATGATGATGAGGATGAATTTGATATGGAATTGTTTTTTCGGGAACGTGATTATTTACTGCCCACTAGTTTTTAAATGAATATATTTTGTGGGGATCATGGTTTTTTACCGCCCATATGTGTACTGTTTTCCAATTGAAAATGTCTGTGGGGATCGAGGTAGTTTACCGCTCACCAGGTGAGGATCGTGGTATTGAACCGCTCACCAGTTTTCAAGAGGACGATGCCCGGGTTAGCTACCAGACATGTTGGGTTGGCTTTATAACCGATAGATGAGACTCATCAGCCATATGGCAGGCATACATCATATGCATATGTGTGTTTTGTTTGATTGTGCGTTAATTGGGCTTGCCTGTGTGATTATTATGCTTATCTGCTATATTTGCTACCTGCTGTATCTGAATTTTACTTGTGTTTGCTTTGTCTATATTGCTTGTCTGTGCACTGGAGTTTTGGAGAATTAGAGGAAATGGGTGAATTTTTGAGGGTTTAAGTTAGAAATTGGTTTAAAACCTAAGTGCCCTAGATAGATTACCCTGTTATGGTTTTAAATTTTAATTTTAAGCTTTAAATCTGAGTGTCGGAGTTCTAAGATCGCCTCTGGCTTTCCCGAGACCTTATATATTATGTAGGTAAGCACCATTACCATGCTGAGAACCTCTGGTTCTCATTCCATACATATTGTTGCTTTTCAGATGCAGGTCAAAAGGTACCTCACTGAGTATTCTGGAGACTGTGTGGAAGCGAAGAACTCTAGGGACTTAGGGTTGTATTTTATTTATGTTTATTTATGTATATAGATTCACCATCTTGTATTTTATGCTTGTCCCTCTTAGAGATTGACATGGAGAAATAGGTTGTTAGTTTTACGAGTCTGGGATATTTTGGGTTATATATATATATATACTCTGGCCGGCCTTTGCTTCGTAGGTCGAGTTCGGAGCTTGATACTTTTATTTTGGAATTCTAAGATATGTTTATGGTCTTTTAGCCTTCCTTTTGATCTTGCTTATCCGTCTACGCTTATCTTTCGTGAGCGGCGCGATTTTTGTTTTGATTTTGCGTAACTTCTTTTTCAAGGCTCATACTTATAACTTCTTTCAACTATATCTATGTATGTATTTTATTTTTAAAGGTCGTAGAGCCTCACCACCGCTGATTTACATCCTAGGCATAAAGCTCTGTGTGGTAGGGTGTTACACAACCAAACTCATCCATGCCATAGCCAATAAAAATACACTGCCTATTCTTTACATCAAGGTTGGATCTCTCATCTTTGGGAATATGAACAAAGGCTTTACATCCAAAGACTCTTAAATGATCATAAGAAATATCTTTACTTGTCCACACCTTTTCTGGCACTTCAAATATTAACGGAAGACATGGTGTTTGGTTCAAGACATGAACAATAGTGCTCAAAGCTTCACCTCAAAAGGGTTTTGTCAATCCAGACTATAACAATAAGCACATAACTCTTTCAACCAATGTTCTATTCATCCTTTCAGCCAAGCCATTCAAATGAGGAGTCTTCTGATATCTTATACTATGCTCTTTATAATAAGCATCAAATGGGCCTGTGTACTCACCAGCATTGTCAGTATGAATGCATTTCAACTTTTTCCCAGTTTTTCTTTCAACAGAAGTTTGAAATTGCTTGAACACATTTAAAATTTTATCTTTGGTCTCAAAGAGTAAACCCATAATTTTCTAGAGTGATCATTAATAAAGGTTACAAAATAAATAGACCTTCTAAGTGTTCTTGTCTTCATCAGCTCATATACATCAGAATGCACCAAATCAAGTATCTCTGACTTCCTTAAAGGTGGATGGCTCTTGAAAGAAACCTTGTTTTGTTTCCCAGCAAAGCAATGGTTGTAATTTTGCAAAGCAACCTTGCAACCAGATAAAAGATTCCTCTTGGATAACATATTTATGTCTTTCTCACTCATATGACATAATCTCTTATGCCATAAATCAGTTCCATCAACAAACTCAGTAACATTAACAACATCTTTCACAATCTTTGCTTGAGTTAAATAAAGAGTACAATATCGTGTATCTTTAGCAACAATTACAGAACCCTTGGTGAGCTTCCAACTATCACGAGAGAATGAGCTATCCAAGTCTTCATCACACAACTTACGAAAGTAAGTTCAACCGAATATTTGGAACATGCTTCACACGGTTCAAATTCAACTTGGTACTATTGGAGGTTTCCAAGCAAATCTGTCCAATGCCACATATTTTGCAACACCTTGATAAGCCATTTTCACATTACCAAAATCACGAGGAGTATAAAACGTAAACAAATCCCTCCTAGATGTAACATGAATAGAAGCACCACTATCAATCACCCAACTAGTACTATTATCAAAAAGGTTAACAGATTCAAACTCCTCAACAAGAAAAAAATCATCATGAGTTACATTGACCTTGTCTTCATTGCTACCATCATCTTTATTTGTGCTCTTGTCTTTACTTACCTTGGTTTTCTCCTTCTTTAGCTGCTAACAAACTTTCTTCACATGTCCTTTTTTACCACAATTGTGACATTCAATATTTTTATACTTTTCTCGAGACTTGCTTCTGCTTTGATCTCTACTTTAAGGACCTAGACTTTTGTTTCTCCCCTTAGACTCAAAAACCAGAACATCTGAATGTGTAGTCGATGTACCTTGTGACTTTCTTCTCATTTCTTCATTCAAAACACTGCTCTTGGAAACATCTATAGAGATTACACTATCAGGAGTAGAATTAGACAATGAAATTCTGAGAATATTCCACGAATATGGTAAAGAGACAAGAAGTAACAATCCTTGAACCTCTTCATCAAACTTGATACTCATGGAAGATAATTGATTCATTATTCCTTGAAAATTATTCAAGTGATCTGTCATTAATGTCCCATCTGTATATTTCAAAGCCAACAATTGCTTAATAAAAAATATCTTGTTATTCCCAGTTTTTCAAGTATACAACTATTCAAACTTAATCTAAAGGGTCCGAGCATGCGTCTTTCCAATAATATGGTTCTACACATTATCGTTAACACACTACCTAATATATCCACAAACTTGTCTATACAATAAAGTCCAATTATCATCAGATTTATCATTAGGCTTTTTTTGTAGCAAAAACTAGTTGATGACAATTCTTAACATAAAGTAAATCTTTCATCTTTGACTTCCACAAATCATAATTAGGACCATTAAGAGTGATCATCCTATAAGTATTAGTACTATCTTTCATTGTTCATAGAATTACAAGTCCAGAAAAATACCAACAAGATTTGATTCCATTGTGAAAGAGCCTAACAACAAAAATAACACAAATATCTAATACAAGAATAATATGGAAGCACTCACAATATAATATGGCAATAACTATAAGCAAGCAAATATATCAACTAAAGCAATAACAAGAACACACCAATATTTTAATGTGAAAACCCCCTCAATGTGAGAGGTAAAATCACGAGTCACAAAGACCAGGGAAATGGCTGATAAACCACTATTTTATGGTTTATCTTGTGCTCAATTGAGTGGTTTTTATCAAGTCTTTGCACACTTATTCATACTAATTGCATGGTTTTACATTTTCCTCCCTAATTTTGTGCTATGATTGAAAACATGCTTCTTTGGCCTTAAATTTGCTATGTTTAATTTATTCTTATTATCATTTGATGCCTTGATATGTGTGTTAAGTGATTTTAGGGTTTATAGGGCAGGAATGGGTTAGAGGATGGAAAAGAAGCATGCAAAAGTGGAAGGAATACAAGAAATTGAAGGAATTGCTAAGCTGTCCAGCCTGACCTCTTCGTACTTAACTGACCATAACTTGAGCTACAGAGGTCCAAATGAGGCGGTTCTAGTTGAGTTGGAAAGCTAACATCCGGGGCTTCGAAATGATATATAATTTTCCATAGTTTCCCAGAAGATAAGTGACGCGCACGCGTGCATCACGCGCACGCGTCGCTTCTGCGAAAATCCAACGTAGCAGAATTCGCCCCCAGCGATTTCTGGGCTGTTTTTGACCCAGTTCTCGGCCCACAAAACACAGATTAGAGGCTGCAGAGTGGAGGAATGAGAAGACAACTTTTATTCACATAATTTTAGGTTTTAGATGTAGATTCTAGAGAGAGAGACTCTCTCCTCTCTCTAGGTTTTAGGATTTAGGATTTCTTCTTTTTATTTCTTCTCAATTCCAGGTTCAATGTTCCTTTAATTTAGTTTCTCTTCTACTTTTATTTGTTCTAGTATTCTAGTTTATTTGTTTCCCTTGTTGATTACTTTATGTTGCTATTTGGT
The DNA here is from genome assembly GCF_003086295.3 of Arachis hypogaea. NCBI lineage: Eukaryota > Viridiplantae > Streptophyta > Magnoliopsida > Fabales > Fabaceae > Arachis > Arachis hypogaea. Next base: position 47,531,394 of record NC_092048.1, read on the forward strand.
TTATGAATTCTCATGTTTAATTTGATTTTCTATTTAATACAATTTGAGGTATTTCAGATTTATGATTGCTTTCTTCAATTTATAATATTGATGCTTTCAATTTAAGTTAGATTTTTCGAACTTGGCTTTGGAGTTGATTAATATTTGGAGACCCTTGAGTTGGAAGACTCAAGAGTTAATTTGTGATTGGCTCTCTGGCCACTAACACCAATCCTTCCCAAGGGAGAGGATTAGGACTTGTGAATAGAAGTTGGCTCCCAACTTGGCTTTCCTTTATTTAGTAAAGGATAAAAAAGTAGAAACAACAACCTATCACTATTAATCTTGGAAAATCCAACATAGATAGAACTTTCGATTAATCTTCTCCTAGCCAAGGCTTTTTAATTTAGTTACATAAAACCTCTCGTTTATTTTCATTGCTTTCATTTATAATCATTTATTTTCCCATTCTCCAATGGATCCACTATAATCAAATATGAGTCACTAGAGAGTCTCAAATAAAGCACAAATCGTGCATACAATCAGCCAAAATACCAAGGTACCAAAACTAACAAATGAGTAACAAGAAGATGAAAAACACCCAATAACAAAGCTATTGTTTGAACCAGATTTTTTCCTATGCAGACCTCTAATCAAAATCTCCACCATTCTGAATGAAGAATAATATAAGTAAAGTTGTAGTTCAAATCTCAAACCAATATAACGGTTAACAAATAAAAAACTACTGTTTGAAATCTGCTATTCTACACAAAAATGAGAATTATGTTTTTTTCTCTTCTGTCTCACTTTGTGGCTGCTCTTTCTCACTTTGAATGATTTCAAAAAATATGATTAAGATAGTGACATAAGGGTGCTATAAGAACTAAAAATTAATAATCATTTAATTAAAATAAAATAATAAATTAATAGCCCGAAATAGGTTCAAAAATTTAGAAGTGTTAATTTGAAATTTAGAGGTGTGATTTGAATTCAGTAGATTTTTTCGAGTGGAAAAATGTAATTTTCGGCAGAAAATTATGTAAAAACGCATACTGATAAATTAGCCGGTAGTATCGGTTTAAGTTTGTCCGGTATATCGTGAGAGTAATAAAAACTGTGGAAAAACTTAGGAAGATATTTAAATTTAAAAACCAGGCGCTAATTCTAAAGGTTTGGCCCAAAGTTGGGCCAAATGAACCAAAAATACCAAACGGGTTAGACCGGATCTAAGTTGGGCCCAAGCCCAATATATATAAACCTCTTTAGTGATCTTTCATCTCATTCATTTTCCCTAAAACACAAATATTCAGCTGAGTTGAATGGAGAAGAGAAGATAGAAAATAATATTCATCTTCATCTTCTTTCACTTGTAACTCGAGCTACGGTGCTCCGCCGATTCGCGTCCCGTTTGCAGCTACACGAAACTCTCGCCGAGCCCATCAGTCCTAGCTGGGTATTTTTAGTAAGAATTCGAAATTCATACTCCATTCTTCAATCCTAACAAATTTTGAAATTTATGTTTGGGCTTTGAGTAGATTTTTGTGATTTGGTTTTTAGGTGCCAACCAATAGTAGAAAATTGTTGGGTTTCATCCTCATTGACTGTGGGAAAGGCAAGCTTCCTCTTAACCGTGTGATTTAGTGTAATTTTGAATCCTAGGTATTTATTGTGGTAAATTTAATTGTGTATAGCTTTAAAATTATGATTATTGGAGTTTTTGGATTGTGTTTGGTGGCTTGTTGGATTTGAAACTTTCTGGAAGCTTCATTGGAATTAATTTGGTAAAGTTGAGCATATTGGGATTCGGCCAAGGTATGGTTTGGATTTTCTTTATGTAATATATAATATTTCGTGAAACTTTGGCTAATGGACCTTAGGATAAGATTGAATTGATATTGGTTGTTAATAATTATTATTGATTGATGATGGTTGTTGGGAATATTGATGATAATAATGAGTATTGAATATGATTATGGATGTTGATGGTATTGGGTGATGAGGGTATGATTTAATGATGATTGAATTCAAGAATGAGAAACTGATAGAATGATTTAATAATTGATAATGCTTAGTTGATGATTATGTGATAAAAACCTAAGGAAATTGGTGAGGACTGAATGGTTTTGATAGTTATATGGTTGGAGAGTGCTTATTATGGATATTTGGGTTGTTTTGAGTATGTTGGATTTTGTTTAGTTTGGAAATTTTAGAAAACTAGAGAACTTTGTCAGTTTGGTAAAAACCTTGATTTTGATAAATTTTGACGAAGCATAACTTGGCCTTCGGACTCTCAATTTTAATGAAAATTGATTTAAATGAAGGTTGGGTCCGAGAGCTTTAAGTCGTTCGAAGAACGGATGGAAAATGTTTTAAAACGGAAAAGTTATACGCGTTTGAAATTTGGTATAAAAATTTGAATTTGGGAGCTTTTTAAAATTTTCTAAGTCTGTCAGGGAATGCGTACGCGGAACAGTGTACGCGACGCGGATGTTGGCCACTGCCAAGTGATCTCGCGTACGCGGACACTGGCATGCATACGCGATAGTATCATGCATACGCAACATGGGTTGGTTGACATCCATGCGTACGCGGGACAGGGACATGCGTACGCATGACCCCTATTTTACTGAAAACTTATTTTTCTTCATTTTTAAAGGGTCTCCTAGCTATCTAAACTTCTTTAGCTACCATTTGAGACTTATAACTAGTGATTAGACCTTGAGATTATTGAGGATGAGTTAGATAACTTAAGTTAGGTGATTTATCTTTGATTTTAGAAGGCGAAGACTTAGGCTTGGGAAGTCCTGATGTTGGAATGACTTGAGTGGATTGGTGGAAAGTTGAGAGGATGATATATCGAGAACTGATGATGAGTTTGAGACTTGGTGATACATGCTCAGAAAGACAACTGGGGCATTCTAAGGCAAAAGGGCAGAATGGGAATTTTACACTTCTAGAGGGCCCCATCACTAGAGCACGTGCAAAAAAACTCGAGGAGAGCTTTGGAAACTTGGCAGAACTTATGCATAAGGAGTTACATCAAGTTCTAACCAAGGAAGAATGGGCAAGACCCATTGGGCTAAGTCAGGACAGCAAGAAGCCCAATAATGCTTTTCAAATTCCGTGAGAAGCATAATTTATCATTAAATTTCGAAAATTTAGGCCTTTGTTTTAGTTTGTTTTACGGTTAGAGTTTGTTAGAAGATTTGTTTAGTTCTGATTTGCTTAGTAGTATTTTTTTTGAAATTTAAAATTTTAAATCAAATCTGATCTAATCCATTAAAGATCAAATCTGATTTAAATTTCAAAATCTTATCTTATCTTTTTTAGTTTGTTAGGAGCCTATTTAAACACCTTTGGTAGACCATTTACATAACTTTTGATGAATAAAATTTCCGTTGCTTTTAGCACATTTTTATTGTGTGATTAAGTGAGGTGAGTGATTTGCTTTACTTGTTGCATGAAGAAGATTGAAGGATCCAACACTAAGGTGATCTGCGTCATGGTTGCTTTTAGTTTTCATCCCTCTGATCTAGGTTGTCAAGGACAGGTTCTTTGAAGGTCTATTAGGGAGTCTCTTCCGGTGACCTAGGTTGCTAAGAACAGGTTTCTTAAAGGTCTAGTAGGAAACCCCCCTTATCTATCTTTTTATGTTTCTGCTGTGTCTCTTTATGCCAATAAATTCCTCTTCTTGGTGCCATTCTTTTCTTGTCCTCCTTCCATTGGGATTTTAATGCTTCGAATTTATTAAAGCCATTAATACAGTCCTTATCATCTGATATCAGTTACAGGTCATAGATAAATTCTTATTTATCTGCACATTCCAGGATTCTTGCTTAGTCTCTTTATTTTTCTCTTTAATTTCTGCAAATTTATTTCAGTTGCTTAAAAAAAACAAAAATTTCTTCCTTAAATTCCGTTACTACAATTTCCATATATTAAAGTTAGTTATGAGTGGTTAGTTATGTCATTTGGATTGACTAATGCACCTAGTACATTCATGAGATTAATGAATCATGTTTTGCAAGAATTTTTAGGTAAATTTGTACTTGTTTATTTTGATGATATCCTTATCTACAGTAAATGTCTTGATGATCATATTTTGCATGTTCAATCTGTTTTAGAGGTACTTAGAAAGAAAAAATTGTATGCTAATCTCCAAAAGTGCTCGTTCTGTCTGAGTAAAGTCGTGTTCCTAGGGTTTGTGATAAGTTCTGAAGGGATTGAGGTAGATGACGAGAAGGTGAAGGCTATTAGAGAATGGCCCATGATGAGCGGATAATTTATACACTTTTTGGCACTGTTTTTAGTATATTTTTAGTATATTTTAGTTAGTTTTTATTATATTTTTATTATTTTTTATTTAAAATTCACTTTTCCGGACTTTACTATAATTTTGTGTGTTTTTTGTGATTTCAGGTATTTTCTGGCTGAAATTGAGGGACCTGAGCAAAAATCTGATTCAGAGGCTGAAAAAGGACTGCAGATGTTGTTGGATTCTGACCTCCCTGCACTCGAAGTGGATTTTCTAGAGCCACAAAAGCCCAATTGGCGCACTCTCAATTGCGCTGGAAAGTAGACATCCTGGGCTTTCCAGCAATATATAATAGTCTATACTTTACCCAATATTTGATGGCCCAAACTGGCGTTCCAAGTCAGCTTAAGAATTCTGGCGTTTAACGCTAGAACTGGCATAAAAGCTGGAGTTAAACGCCCAAACTGGCACAAAAGTTGGCGTTTAACTCCAAGAAAAGTCTCTACATATGAAAGCTTCAATGCTCAGCCCAAGCACACACCAAGTGGGCCCCAGAAGTGGATTTTTACACTAAACACCCTAGCTTACTCATTTTCTGTAACCCTAGGTCACTAGTTTACTATAAAAACTACTTTTAGTGATTCATCTTGGACCTCATGACACTTTACACGTTTCATATTGTATCTTCTACGGCATGAGTCTCTAAACCCCATTGTTGGGGGTGAGGAGCTCTGCTGTTCTTCTTGAATTAATGCAATTACTACTGTTTTCCATTCTATCATGCTTGCTTCTATTCTAAGATATTCATTCGCACTTCAACCTGATGAATGTGATGATCCGTGACAATCATCATCATTCTCACCTATGAACGCGTGCCTAACAACCACCTCCGTTCTACATGCAATCAAGCTTGAATGTGTATCTCTTGAGTTTCTAATCTAAGATTGGAACCTTCGTGGTATAGGCTAGAATTATTGGCGGCCATTCCTGAAATTCGGAATGTCTAAACCTTGTCTGTGGTATTCTGAGTAGGATCTGGGAAGGGATGACTGTGACGAGTTTCAAACTCGCAAGTGTTGGGCGTAGTGACAGACGCAAAAGGATCAATGGATCCTATTCCGACATGATCGAGAACCGACAGATGATTAGCCGTGCGGTGACAGCGCATTTGGAACATTTTCACTGAGAGGACGGGAAGTAGCCATTAACAATGGTGATGCCCAACATAAAGCTTGCCACGGAAGGGGCCTTGCCTGCATGAAGAAGAAGACAGTAGGAAAGCAGAGATTCAGAAGACAAAGCATCTCCAAAACCTCAACCTATTCTTCATTACTGCATAACAAGTATTTATTTCATGTTCTTTTACTTTTTACAATTAAATCTGAGAATTATTGATATCCTGACTAAGAGTTACAAGATAACCATAGCTTGCTTTAAGTTGACAATCTCCGTGGACGACCCAGTGCACTTGCTGGTTAGTTGTGCGGAATTGCAACAGTGTGATTGTGATTTCGTGCACCAAGTTTTTGGCGCCGTTGCCGGGGATTGTTCAAGTTTGGACAACTGACGGTTTATCTTGTTGCTTAGATTAGGAATAATTATTTTTGTTGGTTTAGAGTCTTTTATTTGAGTTTATTTTCATATTTTAAGTTTGGTGTTAATTACATGCTTTTATTTTCTTTTGATTTTTCGAATTTGCATGTTCCTAGTTCTTCTTAATCTTTAAAAATTCTAAGTTTGGTGTCCTCTTTGTGTTTCCTTTTAATTTTCGAAAATTTGTGTTGATTTTCTAAAAAAATTTTAAGTTTGGTGTCCCTTGTGCTTTTATTTACTTAAATTTTTCAAAAATTTGTTCTGGTGTTCATCTTGATCTTCAAAGTGTTCTTGGTGTTCATCTTGACATTCAAAGTTTTCTTGTTTGTTCTCTTTGTTTTGATCTAAAATTTCTAAGTTTAGTGTCATTTCGTTATTTTTCTCTTTCCTCATTAAAATTCAAAAATTAAAAAAATATCTTTTTCTTATTTTACTCATAATTTTCGAAATTTTGCATTAAATTAGTCAAAGATCTTCAAAATCATATCTTTTCTTTTAGTCTAGTCAAAATTCTAATTTCAAAAATTGATCTTTTCAAATCTTTTTCAAAAATCAAATCTTTTTAATCATATCTTTTCAATTTCTTCAATCATATCTTTTCAATCATATCTTCTCAATTATATCTTTTTAAAATAATTTTCAATCATATCTTTTTTATTGCTAATTTCCAAAATCTTTTTTATCAATTAATTAATTTAGTTTTCAATTTGCTTTTATTTCACTTTCTTCTAATTTTCGAAAATCATATCCAGAATTTTTCAAATCTTTTTATTAATTAGTTAATTTAGCATTCGAATTATTTATTTATCTTTTTACCTTTTCTCTTAATTTTCGAAACTTTTATTTTATTTTTCAGTTATTCCATTTTATTTTATTCGGTTACTTTTAGTTAAACAAAAAAAATATATATTTTAATAATATAATTTAATTGCAATTCATATCAATTCCCTTTTTCTCCATCATGGACATAAGTGGAAATGAACAGTCCAGAAGGACTCTGGAGTCATATGCTAACCCCATTACAGCTGCCTATGGGAGTAGCATCTGTATACCTCCCATTAAAGCAAGTAGTTTTGAGCTAAATCCTCAGCTCATTATTATGGTGCAGCAAAATTGCCAGTATTTTGGTCTTCCACAAGAAGAACCTACTGAGTTTCTGGCACAGTTCTTACAAATTGCTGACACAGTACATGATAAAGAAGTGGATCAGGATGTCTACAGATTATTACTGTTTCCATTTGCTGTAAAAGATCAAGCTAAGAGGTGGTTAAATAACCAACCCACAGCAAGCATAAAAACATGGAGACAGTTATCAGACAAATTTCTGAATCAATTTTACCCTCCAAAAAGGATGACACAGCTAAGGCTCCCATCCAAGGCTTTAAACAAGAGGATCATGAATCCCTTTATAATGCCTGGGAGAGGTATAGAGGGATGCTAAGGAAATGCCCCTCTGAAATGTTTTCAGAGTGGGTACAATTAGACATCTTCTACTATGGGCTTACAGAAAGAGCTCAAATGTCTCTAGATCACTCGGATGGTGGATCTATACACATGAGAAAGACTATTGAAGAGGCTCAAGAACTCATAGATACAGTTGCTAGAAATCAACATCTGTACTCAAGCAGTGAGTCCTCCATAAAAGAAGAGGCTATGGTAGCAACTACTGATCATAATCCGCAAGAACAGATTGTTGAACTAAATCAGCAATTACTTCTAATGACAAAACAATTAGCAGAATTCAAGGAGATGCTCCAAGCCACTAAAAATACTAACAAAAATATAGAAGCACAATTGAATCAGACAAGACAATAGCTATCTAAACAGATAACAGAAGAATGCCAAGCTGTCCAACTAAAGAGCGGGAAGACATTGAATAATTCAGTTCAAAGTAGCAAAAAGTCAAGAAAGGAACAAATGACAGAGGATGATCAAAACACTGCCCAAAATCCCTCTGATGACAGCAAAAGCCCAGAGAGGAATAATTCTGGCGTTCAAACGCCAGAAAGGGGTGAAAGATTGGCGTTAAACGCCCAGTGGATGCCCATTTCTGGCGTTCAAACGCCAGAAAATGGAGAAAAGTTGGCGTTAAACGCCCATTCCTTGCCCAGTTCTGGCGTTCAAACGCCAGAAAAGGGTGGGAAGCTGGCGTTAAACGCCCATCCTGCACCCAATCCTGGCGTTCAAACGCCAATGAGGGATCAGACACCTGCAAGTGCTGATGGTAACCCCTCTAAAAAGGCTTCTCCAACCACCTCTGTAGGAAATAAACCTGCAGCAACCATGGTTGAAGAATACAAAGCCAAGATGCCTTATCCTCAGAAACTCCGCCAAGCGGAACACGATAAACAATTTGCCCGCTTTGCAGACTATCTCAGGACTCTTGAAATAAAGATCCCGTTTGCAGAGGCACTTGAGCAAATACCCTCTTATGCTAAGTTCATGAAAGAGATCTTAAGTCATAAGAAGGATTGGAGAGAAACTGAAAAAGTTTTTCTCATTGAAGAATGCAGTGCAGTCATTCTGAAAAGCTTACCAGAGAAGCTTATAGATCCAGGAAGCTTTATGATACCGTGCACATTAGAGGGTGCTTGCACCAAGACAGCTCTATGTGACCTTGGAGCAAGTATCAACCTAATACCTGCATCCACTATCAGAAAGCTTGGCTTGACTGAAGAAGTGAAACCAACCCGGATATGTCTTCAACATGCTGATGGCTCCATTAAATATCCATCAGGCATAATTGAGGACATGATTGTCAAGGTTAGGCCATTTGCCTTTCCCACTGATTTTGTAGTGCTGGAAATGGAGGAGCACAAGAGTGCGACTCTCATTCTAGGAAGACCATTTCTAGCAACTGGACGAACCCTCATTGATGTCCAAAAAGGGGAAGTGACCCTGAGAGTCAATGAGGATGAGTTCAAGTTAAATGTTGTCAAAGCGATGCAGCATCCAGACGCATCAAATGACTGCATGAGCACTGATATTATTGACTCTTTGGTGGAAGAGATCAATATGACTAAAAGTCGAGAATCAGAGCTAGAGGACATCTTTAAAGATGTTCAGCCTGATCAAGAGGAATCAGAGGAAATAAAAGAACCTCTAAAAATTCCTCAGGAAGAGGAGAAACCTCCTAAATCCGAGCTCAAACCACTACCACCATCCCTGAAATATGCATTTCTGGGAGAGGGTGACACTTTTCCAGTAATCATAAGCTCTGCTTTAAATCCACAGGAAGAGAAAGCCCTAATTCAAGTGCTAAGGACACACAAGACAGCTCTTGGGTGGTCCATAAGTGATCTTAAGGGAATTAGCCCAGCAAGATGCATGCACAAGATCCTATTGAAGGATGATGCTAAGCCAGTGGTTCAACCACAGAGGCGGCTAAATCCAGCCATGAAGGAAGTGGTGCAGAAAGAGGTCACTAAGTTACTAGAGGCTGGGATTATTTATCCTATTTCTGATAGCCCCTGGGTGAGCCCTGTCCATGTTGTCCCTAAGAAGGGAGGAATGACAGTGGTTCATAATGAAAAGAATGAACTGGTTTCTACAAGAACAGTTACAGGGTGGCGTATGTGTATTGACTATAGAAGGCTCAATACAGCTACCAGAAAGGATCATTTTCCTTTACCATTCATAGACTAGATGCTAGAGAGACTAGCAAGTCATGAATACTACTGCTTTTTGGATGGCTATTCAGGATACAACCAAATTGCAGTAGATCCTCAGGACCAAGAGAAAACATCATTCACATGTCCTTCTGGAGTATTTGCCTACAGAAGGATGCCCTTTGGTCTATGCAATGCACCTGCAACCTTTCAGAGGTGCATGCCCTCTATCTTCTCTGATATGGTAGAAAATTTCTTGGAAGTCTTCATGGATGACTTTTCAATATTTGGAGACTCATTCAGCTCCTGTCTTGACCATTTAGCACTTGTTCTGAAAAGATGCCAAGAGACCAACCTAGTTTTAAACTGGGAAAAATGTCACTTCATGGTGACTGAAGGAATTGTCCTTGGGCATAAAATTTCAAACAAGGGAATAGAGGTGGATCAAGCTAAAGTGGAAGTAATTGAAAAATTACCACCACCTGCCAATGTAAAGGCAATCAGAAGCTTTCTGGGACATGCAGGATTCTACAGGAGGTTTACAAAGGATTTTTCAAAAATTTCAATACCTCTGAGCAATTTGCTAGCTGCTGACACGCTATTTGTATTTGACACAGGTGTCTGCAAGCGTTTGAAACCCTGAAAGCTAAGCTGGTCACAGCACCAGTCATCTCTGCACCAGACTGGACATTACCATTCGAACTAATGTGTGATGCCAGTGACCATGCCATTGGTACAGTGTTGGGACAGAGGCATAACAAGCTTCTGCACGTCATTTACTATGCTAGCCGTATTTTAAATGATGCACATAAGAATTACACAACCATAGAAAAAGAGTTACTTGCAGTGGTTTATGCCATTGACAAGTTTAGATCCTATTTAGTAGGTTCAAAAGTGATTGTGTATACTGACCATGCTGCTCTTAAATACCTACTCACAAAGCAGGATTCAAAACCCAGGCTTATAAGATGGGTGTTGCTTCTGCAAGAGTTTGATATAGAAATAAGAGACAGAAAAGGGACAGAGAACCAGGTAGCCAATCACCTGTCCCGGATAGAACCAATAGCAGGGGCATCCCTTCCTCCTACTGAGATCTCTGAAACCTTTCCGGATGAGCAACTCTTTGCCATTCAGGAAGCACCATGGTTTGCAGATAGAAAAAGGAAAAAGCATGAAAGGCTTCTCTCAATACAGAGTCAAATAAAACCCCCACATTTAAACTCTAAGTTTAGTGTTTGGAGGCCACAACCAAACTCTAAGTTTGGTGTTAAGAGGCATTCATCATGCTCTGAGTATCTGTGAGGCTCCATGAGAGCCCACTGTCAAGCTATTGACATTAAAGAAGCGCTTGTTGGGAGGCACCCAATTTTACTTATCTATGTTAAATTTCTATTTTCCATTGTTATTTTATGATTTCTGTAGGTTGATGATCATGTGAAGTCACAAAAACAATTGAAAAAGCAAAAATAAACTGAAAAACAGAATGAAAAATGGCACACCCTGGAGGAGAAGCCTATTGGCGTTTAAACGCCAGTAAAGGCAGCAGAATGGGCGTTAAACACCCAGTCTGGCACCATTCTAGGCGTTTAACGCCAGAAATGGGCACCAGACTGGCGTTTAACACCAGAAAAGGGTAAGAAGCTGGCGTTAAACGCCAGAAATGGGCAGCAACCTGGCATTTAATGCCAGGATTGGCAGCAGAGGGCGTTTTGCACGCCTAATTGGTGCAGGGATGAGAAATCCTTGACACCTCAAGATCTGTGGACCCCACAGGATCCCCACCAACCTCAACTCACTCTCTCTCACTTCTTCACACCTTTTCATAATATTCTTCCCAAAATAACCTCTACCAATCACCTCCATTACTCCTCCAAAACCATCATACAAACCACCTACACCCACCCACTCAAATTCAAACCATCACTCCTTCCTTTTCCACATCATAACCACCTAAAACCCCCCTTGGCCGAACAATTCACACACCTCCATCTCCCCCATCTCTTCTTCTTTTCCTCCTTTCTTTATTCTTTTGCTCGAGGACGAGCAAACCTTTTAAGTTTGGTGTGGAAAAGCTCATCTTTTTTATTTTTCCATAACCATTTATGGCACCTAAGGCCGGAGAAACCTCTAGAAAGAGGAAAGGAAAGGCAATTGCTTCCACCTTCGAGTCATGGGAGATGGAGAGATTCATCTCAAAGGTCCATCAAGACCACTTCTATGAAGTTGTGGCCAAGACTCCTCATTGAAGAGAACAAGCCCATCACTAAGAAAAGGATGGAGCAAACAAGAGAGCCCACTCATGGACCTAAACAAGAGCATGAGGAAATTCCTCATCATGAAATCCCTGGGATGCCTCAAGGGATGTATTTTCTTCCACAAAATTATTGGGAGCAAATCAATACCTCCCTAGGAGAATTAAGTTCCAATATGGGATAACTAAGGGTGGAGCACCAAGAGCATTCCATCCTCCTCCATGAAATTAGAGAAGACCAAAGAGTTATGAGAGAGGAGCAACAAAGGCAAGGAAGAGACATTGAGGAGCTCAAGCACTCCATAAGATCTTCAAAAGGAAGAACTAGCCGCCATCACTAAGGTGGACCCGTTCTTTAATTTCCTTGTTCTTTATTTTCTGTTTTTCGAATTTTTATGCTTTATGTTTATTTATGTTTGTGTCTTATTACATGATTATTAGTGTCTAAGTGTCTATGCCTTAAAGCTATGAGAATGAATCCATCACCTTTCTTAAATGAAAAATGTTTTTAATTGAAAAAGAAAAAGAAGTACATGAATTTCGAATTTTAAAACAGTTTAATTATTTTGATGTGGTGGCAATACTTTATGTTTTTCTGAATGAATGCTTGAACAGTGCATATTTTTGAAATTGTTGTTTATGAATGTTAAAATTGTTGGCTCTCGAAAGAATGAGGGAAAAGGAGAAATGTTATTGATGATCTGAAAAATCATAAAAATGATTCTTGAAGCAAGAAAAAGCAGTGAATGTAAAAAAAAGAAAAAAAAAGAAAAAAAAGCAAGCAGAAAAAGCCAATAGCCCTTTAAACCAAAAGGCAAGGGTAAAATAAAAAGGATCCAAGGTTTTGAGCATCAGTGGATAGGAGGGCCCTTAGGAATGAAATCCTGGCCTAAGCGGCTAAACCAAGCTGTCCCTAACCATGTGCTTGTGGCGTGAAGGTGTCAAGTGAAAACTTGAGACTGAGCGATTAAAGTCGTGGTCCAAAGCAAAAAGAGTGTGCTTAAGAGCTCTGGACACCTCTAATTGGGGACTCTAGCAAAGCTGAGTCACAATCTGAAAAGGTTCACCCAGTTATGTGTCTGTGGCATTTATGTATCCGGTGGTAATACTGGAAAACAAAATTCTTAGGGTCACGGCCAAGACTCATAAAGTAGCTGTGTTCAAGAATCAACATACTTAACTAGGAGAATCAATAACACTATCTGGATTCTGAGTTCCTATAGAAGCCAATCATTCTGAACTTCAAAGGATAAAGTGAGATGCCAAAACTGTTCAGAGGCCCCGCTCATCTAATTAATACTGATATTCATAGATATTTTTGGAATTTATTGTATATTCTCTTCTTTTTATCCTATTTGATTTTCAGTTGCTTGGGGACAAGCAACAATTTAAGTTTGGTGTTGTGATGAGTGGATAATTTATACGCTTTTTAGCACTGTTTTTAGTATGTTTTTAGTATATTTTAGTTAGTTTTTATTATATTTTTATTAGTTTTTATTTAAAATTCACTTTTCTGGACTTTACTATGAGTTTGTGTGTTTTTCTGTGATTTCAGGTATTTTCTGGCTGAAATTGAGGGACCTGAGCAAAAATCTGATTCAGAGGCTGAAAAAGGACTGCAGATGCTGTTGGATTCTGACCTATCTACACTCGAAGTGGATTTTCTGGAGCTACAGAAGCCCAATTGGTACGCTCTCAATTGCGTTGGAAAGTAGACATCCTGGGCTTTCCAGAAATATATAATAGTCCATACTTTGTCCAAGATTTGATGGCCCAAACCGGCATTCCAAGTCAGCTTAAGAATTCTGGCGTTTAACGCCAGAACTGCCATAAAAGCTGGAGTTAAACGCCCAAACTGGCACAAAAGCTGGCGTTTAACTCTAAGAAAAGTCTCTACACATGAAAGCTTCAATGCTCAGCCCAAGCACACACCAAGTGGGCCCCATAAGTGGATTTTTACACTAAACACCCTAGCTTAATCATTTTCTGTAACCCTAGGTCACTAGTTTACTATAAAAACTACTTTTAGTGATTCATCTTGGACCTCATGACACTTTACACGTTTTATATTGTATCTTCTACAACATGAGTCTCTAAACCTCATTGTTGGGGGTGAGGAGCTCTGCTGTTCTTTATGAATTAATGCAATTACTACTGTTTTCCATTCTATCACGCTTGCTTCTATTCTAAGATATTCATTCGCACTTCAACCTGATGAATGTGATGATTCGTGACAATCATCATCATTCTCACCTATGAACGTGTGCCTGACAACCACCTCCGTTCTACATGCAATCAAGCTTGAATGTGTATCTCTTGGGTTTCTAATTTAAGATTGGAACCTTCGTGGTATAGGCTAGAATTATTGGCAGCCATTCCTGAGATCCGGAACATCTAAACCTTGTCCGTGGTATTCTGAGTAGGATTTGGGAAGAGATGACTGTGACGAGCTTCAAACTCGCGAGTGTTGGGCGTAGTGACAGACGCAAAAAGATCAATGGATCCTATTCCGACATGATCGAGAACCGACAGATGATGAGCCGTACGGTGACAGCGCATTTGGAACATTTTCACTGAGAGGACAGGAAGTAGCCATTGACAATGGTGATGCCCAACATAAAGCTTGCCATGGAAGGGCCCTTGCGTGCATGAAGAATAAGACAGTAGGAAAGCAGAGATTCAGAAGACAAAGCATCTCCAAAACCTCAACCTATTCTTCATTACTGCATAACAAGTATTTATTTCATGTTCTTTTACTTTTTACAATTAAATCTGAGAATTATTGATATCCTGACTAAGAGTTACAAGATAACCATAGCTTGCTTCAAGCCGACAATCTCCGTGGGATCGACCCTTACTCACGTAAGGTATTACTTGGACGACCCAGTGCACTTGCTGGTTAGTTGTGCGGAATTACAACAGTGTGATTATGATTTCATGCACCAGCCCACACCTCAGAGTATCTCTAATATTAGAAGTTTTCATGGTCTTACGGGTTTTTATAGGAGATTTGTTAAAGATTTTTCCACTATTACTACAGCTTTAACTGAAATCATCAAAAAATATGTCGGCTTTAAATGGGATCAAGAACAAGAACTTACCTTTAACACCTTGAAAGAATTATTGTGTTCTGCCCCCATTCTTATTTTACCAGATTTTTCTAGAATTTTTGAAATAGAATGTGATGCTTCCAGAATTGGTATAGGTGCTGTTTTGATGCAGAAAAAGAGAGCAATCACCTACTTCAGTGAGAAGTTGAATGGAGCCCGTCTCAACTACTCTACTTATGATAAGGAGCTTTATGCCTTGGTTAGAGCTATAGAAGTGTGGCAGCATTATTTGCTACCTAAGGAATTTGTGGTGCATACTGACCATGAATCCCCCAAACACTTGAAGGGCCAAGGGAAGCTGAACAAGAGACATGCAAAATGGATAGAATTCTTTGAATCCTTTCCATACGTTATTGCCTATAAGCAAGGTAAAGAGAATGTGGTTGCTGATGTATTTTCTCGAAGGTATTCTTTAATCACAACCCTTACTTCTAAGCTGTTAGGTTTTGAGTGTATGAAGCAATTGTATGCAACTGATTCTGATTTTGCCTCTATCTATGCTGCATGTGAACATGGTGCACATAAAAAATTCTATAAGCATGATGGTTTTCTTTTTTGGAGTAATAGGATTTGTGTACCTACTTGCTCTATTAGGGAGCTACTTGTTCTAGAATCACATAGTGGGGATTTGATGGGTCATTTTAGTGTGCATAAGACTTTGGATGTTTTATCTGAGCATTTTTACTGGCCCCACATGCGTAAAGATGTTGAAAAATTTTGTGCTAAATGCATTGCATGTAAATAAGCTAAATCTAAGTCATTACCACATGGCTTGTATACTCCTTTACCTGTTCCTCTGCATCCATGGGTTGATATTTCTATGGATTTTATTCTTGGTTTGCCTAGAACTAGGAGAGGCCGAGATAGTATTTTTTGTTGTGGTAGACTGATTTAGTAAAATGGCTCATTTCATCGCCTGCCATAAAACTAATGATGCCACAAATATTGCTGAGCTATTCTTTAGAGAAATTGTGCGCTTACATGGTGTTCCCCAAACTATTATTTCTGATCGTGATGTTAAATTCTTAAGTCTTTTTTGGAAAGTTTTGTGGAGTAAGTTGGGAACAAAATTGTTATACTCAACTACTTGTCACCCTAAAACTGATGGTCAAACTGAAGTGGTAAATAGGACCTTGGGAACTTTATTGCGTGATGTTGTTGGTAAGAATTTGAAAACCTGGAAAGATTGTTTACCTTTTATTGAGTTTGCTTATAACAGGACAATCCATTCTTCCACCGATTTTTCGCCCTTTGAACTTGTCTATGGTTTTAATCCTCTAACTGTCTTGGATTTAATACCTTTAACTTTTAGTAATCTTGTTAGCTTAAATGGAGCAAGCAAGGATGAGAAGGTTAAAGTAATACATGTAAAGGCTCGTGACCTAATTGAGCAGAAGAACAAAGCTATAGCTGAAAGGATTAACAAGAGCCGAAAACATGTAGTCTTCGAACCCGGAGATTGGATTTGGGTACATTTGAGGAAGGAGATATTTTCTACTCAATGGAAGTCTAAACTTGATGCTAAAGGGGATGGTCCGTTCCAAGTGCTTGAGAAGATCAATGATAATGCCTACAAGATTGACCTACCAGGTGAGTATAATGTCTCTGCTACCTTTAATGTTTCTGATCTCTCTCCTTTTGATATGGACACAGATTCGAAGACGAATCTCTTTTAGGAAGGAGAGAATGATACATGCTTAGAAAGACAACTGGGGTATTCTAAAGCAAAAGGGCAGAATGAGAATTTCACACTTCCAGAGGGCCCCATCACTAGAGCACGTGCAAAAAAAACTCAAGGAGAGCTTTGGAAACTTGGCAGCACTTATGCATAAGGAGTTATATGAAGTTCTAACCAAGGAAGAATGGGCAAGACCCATTGGGCTAAGTCAGGACCGCAAAAAGCCCAATAATGCTTTTCAAATTTAGTGAGAAGCATAATTTATCATTAAATTTTGAAAATTTAGGCCTTTGTTTTAGTTTTTTTTTGTGGTTTGAGTTTGTTAGAAGATTTGTTTAGTTCTAATTTGCTTAGTAGTATTTTTTTGAAATTTAAAATTTTAAATCAAATTTGATCTAATCCATTAAAGATCAAATCTGATTTAAATTTCACAATCTTATCTTATCTTTTTTAGTTTGTTAGGGGCCTATTTAAACACCTTTTGTAGACCATTTACATAACTTTCGATGAATAAATTTTTCATTGCTTTTAGCATGTTTTTATTGTATGATTAAGTGAGGTGAGTGATTTGCTTTACTTGTTGCATGAAGAAGATTGAAGGATCCAACACTAAGGTGATCTGCGTGGTGGTTGCTTTTAGTTTTCATCCCTCTGATCTAGGTTGTCAAGGACAGGTTCTTTGAATGTCTAGTAGGGAGCCCCTTCCGGTGACCTAGGTTGCTAAGAATAGGTTTCTTAGAGGTCTAGTAGGAAACCCCCCTTATCTATCCTTTTATGTTTCCGCAGTGTCTCTTTATGCCAATAAATTCTCTTCTTAGTGCCATTCTTTTCTTATCCCCCTTCCATTGGGATTTTAATGCTTCAAATTTATTAAAGCCATTAATACAGTCCTTATCACTTGGAAATGATTGATTGTGATGAGATGAGTAATAATGAACTTGTGCTATAAGCAGTGATCATTGAGATTAAGTATATATTATTGATGTGCTAATATTTGATGAGTCGCTATGCGCCTGGCAACGACGGTGGTTAATCCTGCTTGTCGAGGTCGCGACGCCGACGTAAGGATGGTGGTTAATCTCGCTTACGTTGAGATGTTAGGTCTGAGACAGAGTATCTCGCTTGCATCCTTTCGAGTTGCAAGGGTAGGACGGGTACTATATCCCTGGTTAGTGGGCCGAGCATTATATCCCTGGGGTACCAATTATTTGTAACCGAAAGGCGACATCCCAAGGGGATGTGCCGGGTTAGCAGTTTAACTAACAAGTGATATCACGGCCAATAGGACAGGCATTCATCATGTGCATCTTCTATGTGTTTGTATGCTTTGCCCAATTGCATCTTTCACCTAAATGTGTAACATGCTTACTCGCTTCCTAAATTACATGCTATATATGTATATTTCCTGTGTTTTACTTGGTTGCAATTACTTGTGCTTTCTACTGGGATTGAGGAGGCTCAGTAGGCGGTGGCGATGGGATCGCATGGAGGTTAGGTTAGCGAAGGCTGTAGGACAACGGTGTTTCTGTTAGTTATAAATTTCTTAGGATTTAGATAACCCTTTATGGATTTTATTAAAATGTTTCTAAGTTTGAATCTTATGCTTGATGTGAAGTTCTAGGATTGCCTTTGGCATCCCGGAACCTTATATCTTATATATTGGGCACTGTTACCATATTGAGAACCTCTGGTTCTCATACCATATGTTGTTGTTTTCCAAATGTAGGTCGCAACCCACCTCGGTGAGTTGCTGATGGTGAGAGAACAGAGGATCGCTTGTTATCTTTTGGACATTTTGTATATTATGTTTGTAGATTCTCTCATTTTTGTATTTTGTATCTGGTTGCCTTAGAGGCTTAACTTGAGTGACATGATGTTTATGTTTTTCCTTTTCTAAAATTCTGTTATGTCTATATTAATTAGTCAGCCTAAACTCTGCGGGCTGCGGCTAGTATTCTTTATATATATATATATATATATATATATATATATATATATATATATATATATATATATATATATATATATATATATATATATATATACACACTTTGTGATCTTGTATCTTTATCTTGCATACATTATCCCTTATGCTTGTAGATAGTTCATGTGTGAACGTTTTGCGCTTTTGTATCTCTGTTTTGAGCTTTATTTTTCATCAGACTTCTCGTATTATTATTTCTTTCTATATATTTATTCCTTCTATTATGTTAGGGTTTAGAGGGGGATTAAACAAAAAATATATAATATTTATTATAAATTTATTTTAATTTTATTTCTTCCAAAAATAATATTTGTTATATATTTATAACAAAAATATATAATATTTATTATAAATTCATTTTAATTTTAATATTTGTTATATATTTATAACAATAGTTTTTTAGTATTCTATAAATTTAGTATTTATAGAAAAAATTGTTTAAATTTGTGTGATTATTTATAATTATTTTTATATGTATCTTTTAATTTGTATAATTATTTAAATAATATTAGGAAATTATTGTTTGACAAAAAATTATTGTGATAGTTATAAAACTGTTCTTTAAAATAGTCAAAGAGAACGGTTTTATTTTGTTGCTATAACGTAATAAAAAATTGAACTTCAAGAGTAAAACACTGTAAAAACTGTTGTTTAAGACCATCTAATAGAATAGTTTTAAAGTGTAGCATTTTAGAAATAGTTTTTATGCGTTTCTTTTGTACAATTATTTAAACAACAATAAAAAATCGTTCTTTAAAAACAAATCATAGTAACGGTTATAAAACCATTCTTTAAAATAGTCAAAGAGAACGGTTTTAGTTTGTTGCTATAAAATAATGAAAAATTGAATTCAATTGTAACACTATAAAAAACTGTTGTCTAAAACTATCTAAGAAAATGGTTTTGAGGCGTTGCAAAATTTGGCGTTGCTAAAGCCCATTTGTAGATGTCAGGATGAACCCCATTTGTCTTGACAGTTTCACATATCCTTAAGAAAACAGACAAATGTTGGTTGGGGTCTTCAAGAGGGCCACCTCCATAACCACAATTGTTCTGCACCAAGGTGATTAGTTGGGGCTTCAATTCGAAGTCATTTGCCTGAACATTTGGGGTGAGGATGCTGCTCCCATAGTGTCTGGGATTAGGAATAGTGTAAGAGGCCAACACCCTTCTTGCAGGTTGGGCATTGTTGCCTACTCCCTCTTCACGCACCTCAGCTTCCATGTCTGCGAATTCACAAACAAACCAGATGAAACCTAGACATTCTAATGCTAGAATGTGGTTAGAGGGTTAGGTGACACAATGTGTCAAACAGTTAATATGCTTAAAAGAAATAAAAAGAAAAAGTGCTTAATCTAGACCACCACCTTACTTAATCATTGTCAATCTAGATCAATTCCCAGCAACGGAACCAAAAACTTGATGTGGGTGAAAATCAGAATTCCACACCAAAACTTACCGGCAAGTGTATCGGGTCACATCAAGTAGTAATTACTCACATGAGTGAGGTTGATCCCACAGGGATTGATGGATTGAGAAATTTTAGTTAGGTGATGAGTTTAGTTAAGCAAATAGTTGATGATTTGAGTGAATTGTAATCAACAGAAGCTAAATTGCATGAAAATAAAAGGGAGAGGGGAAATTGACAGAATCTAAAGTGCAGAAGAATAAATTGCATGAAACTTAAAGTGCAAGAAAGTAAAAGAGCTGAATCTTAAAGTGCAAGTAATGTAAATGACTGAAGCTTAGATTTCAAGAAACATAAATAGCTGAAGCTTAGAGTGCAAGAAATATAAATTGCTTGAATAGTAAAGGGATGTGGGAGCTGGGATTCAGAATTCAACAAGAGAATGTAAAGAGAAATCAATCAGAGAAGTAGAAGATGAAATAAGTTGCAGAAAATCTAAACAGAAAAGTAAAATTGCTTGAAGAACAAAAACAGAAAGTAAACAATCTAAAAGAGAAATTGAAGATCTCAGAGGAGCAATGAGATTAGAACACGGATCTAAATCTCAATTACACCCTTGACCAAGTAGAAAATAAATTGTAAAAGAAATGTAAATGAAATAGCAAATGAAAAGTAGTTCCAATTCCTCAATTCTCAGAATTATGCAGAAGAAGAATGAAGATGGATTTCAGATCAAGACTTAAAACAGAATTCCTTCAATCTCAATCCAAAATTCAAAACAGAAAGTAGAGGTTGCAAAAGAAAGAAAATGAAAACAGAAAACTAAATTCAAATCCAATTCTTAGAACAATTGAGAAGAGAGGTAAAAGATGATTCTCAAACTTAGAATCAATGAGGCTCTTCAATCTCAATTCAAATTCCAAGAACAGATAGCAGAAGTTGCAGAATGAAAAATGTAGAAAGAAGAACTCAGATCCAAATTTCCAAATACAAAAAATAACTAAAATTGAGCTAAAAGTAAAAGGTAAAATAAAAATGAAAGAAGGTCCTCTCCAAATTAAACTAACTCCTATTTATACACTTTCTAATTTTGATCTTCAGACTTGGAGTGGGCTTTTCAAATTGGTGAAGAATTGGATCCAAGGTGGCATTTAATTGAAATTGGAATATGGGACACCTCCAGGGGAGCGCTCAGTGGAATGAAATAACGTTGTGCTCACTTAACTCCTTGTCGAGCCTCGAACCAGGCCTCATACATAGCGCTCCGTTTGGTAAGGTAACGTAGCGCTACTGCCTTAGTGAGCTTGGATCTCTCTTCAATTCTTGGTTGCTTTACTTGTGCCAATTTCCTTATGCCACTAGCACTTAGTGAAATGAAATAATGTAGCACCCTTATTTGCTTGCACACGGTCCCCATTTCGAACCTTGGTGCTCCCCCTTTTGCCAATTTTCTTTTGCCCATAGCCTTGTTGTGTAGCGCCTTGCCGCCATTTCAAACCTGGCTGGCTTCACTCCTTGATATCACGCCTTGATTTCCTTTTGGTTGGGCCACGAAAACGTTAACAAAGTTAACGTAGCGCCCTTGCTTTCTTTGGTTCCTTGTAGCGCTCAGTTTGCAAATATAACGTAGCGCTATGCTTGATTGTTTCTTGGTGGGAGCTGGTGCTCCAATTAGCGTTCAAAGAGTGAACGCTCCGCTCGAATAGAGAGCGCTATGCTTGGTTCCTTTGAATGCTACGCTTTTGTATCTTGGGCTACACTTGGTTGAGCACACTTTCCTTGTTCTTTCTTTTCTTCACCTACAATTAATCAAACCAACCAAACAAAGCATCACCAAATTCACAAAATTTATAAATCATTCAAAAACCAATTAATTCTAGCTTAAACCTTATAATTTTGTGTCAAATAAAGGATGGTTGATTGATTCAACATAACCAAGCAAATCCACTCCAAATCACTAACTTATTATGGAAGAAAGTGCATAAAACCTAATGAAACAAGTGAAAAATGCTTGAAAATCTAGCATAAGATGACTCATCACAACACCAAACTTAAATCTTGCTTGTCCCCAAGCAAGTACTCAACATAAGAAGAAATGAAATCAAACAGAGAAGCATACATGTCCTTATTTAGCAGATAATTGAACTTGGTTCATGGGGTTTTATGCAGACAAATGTAGCTCAATTATTCTTAGCTATCTGATATGAAGTATTTCCTTAAAGGTTCACTAGAGTAGCTGCTATGCTGCCTTACTTTTTGATTGATCCCTGTTAGCTTTTTCTTTTTTTTTTCTTTTGCTTAGAAAGCTTATTTCTTAATGAAGGCTTGGTGTCAAGTGTTGCAGCAGCCCTTTTGGCTCAATTTTGCTCAACACTACTTCACCACAGACACATGGCTCACAATTTCTTCCTAGGAACATTGATGCCCAGCATCTCTTTGGATTACTAAATGCTTTGTAACTAGGTTGCTCTTGATAATGGACTTTCGGTTGGCCATCCTAGATTAGTTAATCCAAGTGGCCAAGTTTTAAAATACTCCTCAGAACCTAATTGTCCAAGCATATCCTAGTACAAAAGCACCACAGGCATATGTCCTAAGGTCCAAGCTATTGGTGTCTAGCCTTATTGTTTGTTTCTTTGCCAATTCTTGGCTTTTTTCTTTCTTTTTCTTTCTTATTTGGCTTCATTCTCATGGGATATTCATTGATGAAAGGCTTTATGATAGCAACCTAATTCACACTTCAAGGAACATTTTATTATGCAGCTTTTATTATTGAGCTAAACATTAAATCAAACAAGTACCACCACTGAATTCTCATTCTAATTTCTACAACATTGGACAATCACTTTCTTGTTTCAAACATTTTTCTTTTATTTATGCAGAAGGGAAACAAAACAGAATTCAAGCTGATGAGTTATGACAAGCATAATATGCAGGCTAGCATTCTTAGCAAACATTTACACTTGCACCTAATTGAACACTTCAGCAAGACATATAGGAATCTCTAAATTAAAATACTTCAAAGCAACAAGGATTAAGTGTCAACACAACCTGTTGGGAATGTCTCTCAGCTTTTCCTTCTGTCATCATTATTTCTCTCTGTTGTTCCTCCTTTGGATGATGATGCAGAACCCATTCACAGATTGAATGTTTCCCTGCATAATCCTTAAAAGTTGCTTGTTTCTCAAGCCCTCAGGCAACTGGTTAGTATGCAAGATTTGCTTGTAGGATTTTGAACTTATTTTTGGTGTGTGAACACCAAACTTAGTTCCTTGCCAATGTTTCTTATGCAACCAGTCAACCACGTATATATATATGAAACCTTTTGCCCTTGCTGAAGGTCATAGAGCTAAAAACTAGAAAGCAGACAATGGTTAAGTAGTTTCTATGATTGCTTGGAGTTAGCAACCATTTATGCAGAGGGTGAAAATGTGTTTTTAAATGAGATTTTTGTTGGAACACCAAACTTAGCATCCTTCATTCTCCCTTAAATTATTTTGGTGTGCATCACCAAACTTAGCTCCTTACAATACAGATAAAACTACTCAACCTTTTTATTGAAATAGCTATGAAAAGAGATTACCTCAGGTTGGGTTGCCTCCCAACAAGCGCTCTTTTATTGTCACTAGCTTGACAACTTGTTCTTTGATCATGGAGGCTGAAAATCATAGTGCCTTAGCTTTTCTCCTCTTACTGTGAACTTTCTTCCAGTCTCCTCTTTGATAATCTCTAGGTGTTCAAGTGAAAGGATCCGGTTCACAGTATAGCATTCAGACAGTTGTGGAGACACCTTTATTGGTTGGTGGTTTAACATCACTTTATCCCCTAGTGAGAAGCCTTCAGTAGGGATCTTCTTGTTTTTCCATCCTCTTAGCCTCTTCTTCTTCTCTTCTTTCTCAGGAGATAGTTCATGCATTGGTGGTTCTTTATCTGGAGTGTTGAGGTTCTCATCTGGGGGTTTTGGATCTGGTTCCTCTTTGATTTCTTTGGTCTGTTGCACCATCTCTACTTCTTTCAAGCATGGGTTTAGAAGTCTTGGAATTGACTCATTGAATGCCTCCTTCAAGCTCTGATCTCTGGCCTTATCCTTCATACAGTCTTCTTCTTGAATGGGCTCATGCGGGGTTTTAAAAACATGAAATGCTAGGTGCTCGTTATGCACTCTCAGCAACAGTTCCCCTTTTTCAACATCTATCAATGCTCTGCCCGTAGCCAGGAAAGGCCTCCCTAGGATGATGGGAGTGTTAGGGTCCTCCTCTATATCCAGGATTACAAAGTCAGCTGGGAGAAGGAATTTTCCTACTTTTATCAGTACATTTTCTACAACTCCGAGTGCTTGCTGAATGGATTTGTTAGCCATTTGAAGAGCTATTCGAGTGGATTTCAGCTCAAAATTTTGAAGCTTCCTCATAAGAGATAGTGGCATCAAGTTTATGCTTGCACCAAGGTCACAGAATGATTTCTCAATAGTTATGTTTCCCATGGTACAAGGTATATAAAACCTTCCAGGATCATCCTTCTTCTCTGGTAGACCTCTTTGGAGAATAGCACTACATTCCATTGTCATTTTAACAATCTGTCCTTCCTTCAAGGATATTTTCTTTGTTAGCACTTCTTTCATAAATTTGGCATATAATGGCATCTGTTCAAGTGCTTCTAAGAAGGTAATATTGATGCTGAGTGTCTTGAATATGTCCAGGAATTTTAAATATTGCTTATCCTCGTTATCTTTCTTGAATCTTTGAGGATATGGAAGTTTGGGGATATATGGCTTCACCCCTTCCTTCTTCTCTTGTAGTTGTGTTTCAAGGATGTTCTTATCACTCTTTGAGCTTTTTGCATTCTCGGTCTTTCTATCCTCTTCACTTCTCTCTTCTGTCTCTTCTTGTGGAACTTCTCTGTTGTATTCTTCCTGATTGATGGCTTCCTCCTCACTTCCCACTATGATTGCTTTGCACTCCTCCCACTTTGTAGCTTTTCCTTTGTCCCTTGGGTGGTCTTGATGAGTGGCACTAGGGGATGCATTTGGTTGCTTCTCACCTATATCTGTAATTTATTTAGCCATTTGTTCCATATGCCTCTCAAGATTTCTGATTGAAGCTTCTTGGTTTTTACTTGTTATGGCTTGATCTTTCCTTGCTGCTTCCTGATCTTGTCTTGCCATCTCTTGATTTTTCATGAGTTTCTCCATCATTAACTCTAGACTAGAGATTCTTTGGGATGGGTAGAATTTGCCTAGAAATTTGCTCACCAATTCATCCCAAATGTTGATGCTCTCCTTAGGAAAGGTTTCTAGCCATTGAGCAGCATTGCCCCCTCAAAGAAAATGGGAATAGAAGTAATTTGTAGATGTCAGGATGAACCCAATTTGTCTTGACAGTTTCATATATCCTTAAGAAAATAGACAAATGTTGGTTGGGGTCTTCAAGAGGGCCACCTCCATAAGCACAATTGTTCTGCACCAAGGTGATTAGTTGAGGCTTCAATTCGAAGTCATTTGCCTGAACATTTGGGGTGAGGATGCTGCTCCCATAGTGTATGGGATTAGGGATAGTGTAAAAGGCCAACACCCTTCTTGCAGGTTGGGCATTGTTGCCCACTCCCTCTTCACGCACCTCAGCCTCCATGTCTGCGAATTCACAAACAAACCAGATGAAACCTAGACATTCTAATGCTAGAATGTGGTTAGAGGGTTAGGTGACACAATGTGTCAAACAGTTAATATGCTTAAAAGAAATAAAAAGAAAAAGTGCTTAATCTAGACCACCACCTTACTTAATCATTGTCAATCTAGATCAATTCTCGGCAACGGCACCAAAAACTTGATGGGGGGTGGAAATCAGAATTCCACACCAAAACTCACCGGCAAGTGTACCGGGTCGCATCAAGTAGTAATTACTCACATGAGTGAGGTCGATCCCACAGGGATTGATGGATTGAGAAATTTTAGTTAGGTGATGAGTTTAGTTAAGCAAACAGTTGATGATTTAAGTGAATTGTAATCAACAGAAGCTAAATTGCATGAAAATAAAAGGGAGAGGGGAAATTGACAGAATCTAAAGTGCAGAAGAATAAATTGCATGAAACTTAAAGTGCAAGAAAGTAAAAGAGCTGAATCTTAAAGTGCAAGTAATGTAAATGACTGAAGCTTAGATTTCAAGAAACGTAAATAGCTGAAGCTTAGAGTGCAAGAAATGTAAATTGCTTGAATAGTAAAGGGATGTGGGAGCTGGGATTCAGAATTCAACAAGAGAATGTAAAGAGAAATCAATCAGAGAAGTAGAAGATGAAATAAGTTGCAGAAAATCTAAACAGAAAAGTAAAATTGCTTGAAGAACAAAATAGAAAGTAAACAATCTAAAAGAGAAATTGAAGATCTCAGAGGAGCAATGAGATTAGAACACAGATCTAAATCTCAATTACACCCTTGACCAAGTAGAAAATAAATTGCAAAAGAAATGTAAATGAAATAGCAAATGAAAATTAGTTCCAATTCCTCAATTCTCATAATTATGCAAAAGAAAAATGAAGATGGATTTCAGATCAAGACTTGAAACAGAATTCCTTCAATCTCAATCCAAAATTCAAAACAGAAAGTAGAGGTTGCAGAAGAAAGAAAATGAAAACAGAAAACTAAATTCAAATCCACTCTAGCAACTTTGCCAACTCTAACTCTTTATATCCTATCTTACGATGCTTGTCATATGATAAACTAACTCTAAAATATAAGTCCCTTTCTCTAGTCATCACCTCAAATTCGGAACCTAGCACTTATGAGGAAGTGACTGCACATGAATGTTGGAGAAAGGCAATACAAGCTTAATTGATAGCTCTAGATCAGAACAGAACTTGGTGTCTCATTGAACTCCCAAAAGACAAGAAGGTTGTAAGTTATAAATGGATTTTTTGGGTAAAATTCAATCCCGATGGAACCATAGAAAGGCATAAAGAAAGACTAGTTGCAAAAGGATTCCCTCAAGTGCAAGGAGTGGATTATGGTAATACTTTTAGTCCAGTTGTCAAAATGACTACTCTACGAGTAATGTTAACATTAGCAGCAGCAAAGAAATGACATTTAAAAAGCTGGACGCCAATACTATCTTCCTTCATGGAGATTGGGACAAGAAAGTTTATATGAGGATACTATCCAGTTTGGCTGTATCACAACCAGTTTTGGTTTGTAAATTGCAAAAGTCTCTGTATGGGCTTAAGCAAGCAAGCATACAATGGAACATTAAGCTCACTCGGACTCTTGTTGATGCTGGTTATATGTAGTTTTTTTTTATAATCATTCCCTCTTCATCAAGAAATAATCTGAAAGCTTCACTGCCATTCTAGTATATGGTTGATGACTTGGTTTTAACTGGAAATGATATTGGCAAAATTAATTCCATCAAGAAAAATTTGGATGACAAATTCAAAATAAAGGATCTTGGTGATCTCAAGTACTTCTTGGGAATGGAAGTAACACGCTCCAACTCTGGAATTTACATTTATCAGTGGAAGTACACCATAGACCTTCTCAAGAATTGTGGTTATCTAGATTGCAAGCCTCTCTCCACTCCATTTGATTATAGTCAGAAACTCTCGAAGGAGTCAGGTACCATTTTAACGGACAACACTACTTACAGACAGCTCATCAGCCGACTCATTTACCTCACAAACACTAGACCCGATATCTCTTATGCCGTGGGACGTTTGAGCCAGTTTTTGGACTGTGCAACCACTTCTCACCTACAGGCTGCTTTTTGCGTACTTCGATATTTAAAAGGCAGACATGCAACTAGGCTACCTGTGCCGATACTCGTCGCTTCGTTTTCGGTTATTGCTTGATACTTGGGAACTCTCTCATTAGCTGGAAGAGTAAGAAGCAAATTACAGTTGCTAAGTTCTCTGCAGAAGCTGAATATAGGTCTCTTGCTGTTACCACTTATGAAGCTAGTTGGTTACCTTTCTTAATGGATTTCATTAGTTTGCCGCTTCAAAGGTCTATCATTTTATTCTGTGACAAACAGTCAACCATTCACATTGCCGATAATCCTATCTTTCATGAAAGAATCAAACACATTGAAATAGACTGCCACATTATTTGTGAAAATTATTTGTCTGGTCTCATTCATCTTATGCTAGTTCATTCCAAAGACCAACTTGTTGATTTTCTTACCAAAACTCTGCCACCGGGTCCTTTTCTAACTAATGTTTTCAAGATAGGATTATTAGATTTATACAATTCTAGCTTGCGGGAGGGTGTTACCTAGATTATTTTTTTATTAGTTTAGTGTTGATGGTAATTAATTATAGTAAGAGTACATAAAGAGTATATAAGGTTTTTCACTTTTCTGTTTTTTCATTAATTAAAAATTATCAAAATGAGAATAATTAATTTTTCTCCCTCTCTCAATTTTTACTCTTCCTCCCTTTCTTCTAGTTTGTCAAACCATTAACATCACAATTTGAATAGCTTAGAATATGAGATTTTCTTCAATATTGGTCTTTTATGATCATATGGTTCATTAGAATACTCATTTTGTGTCCTGGGCGTTCTTTGTATTTACGAAAAAAAAATTGATAGTATCATACTATCATGCATGTATTAAAATATTTATTATGGATTGGAACTGTATGTCCAACTCATCTAGCTTAAATAAAATATACCTCAGTGCAAACCAATTTAAATAAATCAAGTAGTTAGTTCACTTATTTGCTTAAATAAGTATTAGAGATTCGGTTTCTATTTTATGCTAACAACTTATTGATTAGCAAAAATTCTTTAAATAAAATTCTGATTCGTGACGAATTAGTCCTTAATCACTCAGATTAAAAAATATCATAAAAAAATCTTGTTTCATGCAACTTTCTTTCTCTTCTTTTATAGTTGTAATTGGAGTAGAGTAACAAAAAAATTAGAAAATTTATTGTTTTGAGCTACAGTTAAAATTATTTATGTTAATAATTATTTATTTTTATTTTTATTTAATAACTATTTGATATAAATAAATAATTAATTTTGTTAGATAATTAACTAAGATACTAGCCAATTTGAACCAACCTTTTAAATTTCAAAAAACATGTGTCGCCGCGCCCTCCCTTGAAAAGAAACATTCTAAAACGTAGGAAAAAATATACAGTAACCCACATAAAAAATTATCCATTTACTCAGAAAGAAACATATGAAACCCTGTAAAAAAAATATCCACTTAATCAAAAAGAAACATCCAAAACAAACAATTAGAGAAAATTTCAAAAAAAAAAAAAGGAATGCACACCACCCAAAAAAATTCTGAAATCTAAGAAAAAAAATATCTAGTAACTCACATAAAAAAACCATGGAAAGAAACATCTGAAATCCTGTAACAAAAATATTTATTTACTTGGAAAGAAACATTCGAAAAACTTTTAAAGAATGCATAGATACATAGTGAAACATCCAAAGCCCAATCGAGAACAACATCCAAAACTCACAAATGCATTCAAATCACCTTCCATCAAAATGGACATGATTCTGGGTAGCTGGTGACGAGGTGATCAAGTTTGCTGCATGAACGGTGTGGGTGAATACTCCTAGTTTAACGGTAGTGGAGGGTAACACAATGGCAGACTGCTTCATTTGTGACGACTGCAAGGACTCAGAACATTGCATCGGCGGCGCGATAGGGTATTTGAGCCTACGCGAGTACTTCTATGTGACAATCGTGGAGGCTGCACGATGGCGAGGGCATCGCCGATGTCAAAAGCGGGACCCCATTGTTGTAATGGAGAGGATGACCACGCGATAGATGCTGGCGACGCAAAATAGCTGCACGCGACAAAAGGCCGAAGCGGAAGTTGATTCGCATGACGAGGGTGACGCAACGAAGACACAACGGTAGCTCAATGGCCGGGAGGAGGCAGACGCAGAAGGTATTGTGGACGGGAAGAGAAGGAGTGAGAGAGAGTACGAGAGCGCGTACAGGGAGTAGTTTGTAGTTTAGAGTTATACGACATGGATATGGAAAGGGCGCAAAAATGAATTTTTTGAATTTCAAAATTAGGATTATGGGAGAGTTGCCTGAGTTGGCCTATACTATAGTTGGTCTCCTATACTTTCTCATAAATAATTATTATAAGAAAAATATTGAGATTAATTTTTAGTTAGTCAAACACTAGCTAATTTCAGGGTTTAATATTTATAATTTAGAATGTAAGGTTAAGGATTTATGATTTAGGGATCTAAAATTTAAGATAGGCGAAATAATTTTTTTTCCTCATGGTATCCTCTAGTTTGGTAGGTCAATGACTAATCTGTCACGAATTTGAGTTACTTTTAAGGGCTTGCTGCTAGCTAATGAATTATTACATGCATAAAACGGGATTTGAACCCGGATAAACAAGCAAGTGAACTAAATATTCCACCAACCTAAATTGATTTCCTAGCCTTACTCTTATTGCAATACACAAATATTAAATTTCATAATTAAAAGTCAGACCATTATTTTATTTAAAGATGGCAATGAATCTCCATAGGGCAGGGATCCTCCCCTACTCCTCGTCCCCATTTAGTAAAATGTCCCATTTCTGCCTCATTCGTCACGGGTCCTTGTTTATTTCTCCCCACGAGAAAGGCGGATACTCGCGAAGATACTCATGAGTATCCATAGATATTAAGTTTTAATTTTTTTTTAAAAAAATAATTAACACAACTATAATAAAATCCTATACAATTCAATCAAATAGATCAAATTCAAACACAATTCTGCATAATTTTCAACCCCAAACTATTTATTCATCTAAATTATCTTTAAATATATATAAAGACATTTAAGTAAATTTTCTTTCGCGAATCTCATAGAATGAGTATCTCAATTCTCGTTCTGTACCCATTTATTCGTGGGACGAATCTCCATTTCTATAGAAACAGATTTTTGTTAATTTCTCCATCACAGATAATCTCCGTGTATATATGAAATTACAATTTTTTTCCATCCCTAATTATATTTATATTCCTACACAACAATATTAGTGGTAACTAAAAGACAAAGGAAAGGGATAAAGATTGAGTAGCATCAAGAAATTCAGTTTAAGGCTACTTCAAAATTTGAAATTCTTAGACGTATATATTTGTTCTTCTTGTTTGTAGCAATTCTGGTCGACAATTGGCGCCTCAGTTTGAAAATCTTGGGTGGACCACCATAGCATTATTTCAATTGTACATTTGTACCATATCATTTCATATTTTCTTTAAATTTTTGTTGGGGTAGTTAATTCGTGCATTGATAATATCTGCGGTAGTTATTGAAATTACAAGAAAATACCAACGCTCGAATTGATTCTTCTAAGATAAATTTCAAACCATGTATGAATATTTATCTATATATATAAATAATAAATATATATATATTCTACAAGACCTTAGCTTTCTTGCAATGCTCTGCGTCTAAAATGAAATTCATAAAATTGCATGTCGGGTGACATTTTAGAGTAACTTTAAGTGTTTTTACGTATACTATTGAATACTTTTTTATTTTAGTAATTTCTTTCATAAAAGTTACCGTTAGTTTAACTTAAAATTTATGTCTTTATAGATTATTTATGTAATATTTTATGTTAATCAAACTTCATTTTATTCGATTTTTGATGTACTTCAAAACTAAAATAAAATGTGTTTAATATATAATATGCACACACAGAGACAGACAGACATACATACACAAAAGACTTTAATTTAGAGTTGTTTGATTTTCCATCTTTATAAAATTTGTCAACAAATAATCTTTATCATAAGCAAATATATGATTTAACGTTGTAATTTCAGTATTTCACACATATACAATTGATATCCTAAATTTATCAAATAGTGTAATAAAAATAAAGGTTAACTTAAATTACCCTTGTACAATGTATTTCATTGACAAAAGTACCTCTAAATAGAAGTATTGTTTTAAAAGGAAAATGGACTTTTTCTTATTTTGTTTAATATATAATTTTAGACACCTCAAATCTTTCTGAATTACCTTTAATGGGAATTTCACTCCACAATCTTCAGCACAATTACTAAAGAATAAGTTCAATCCATATATCATAAAGACATTTTAGTAGATAGTTTAGTTTATTGTAAGTATTTCCTGAGTTTAAGTCATATTCTATTCTATGGGATAATTTATAAATTGAATGAGAATTAAATTGAATTTTGTTATATGTATGTTTCGTTTGATTCTTTATGTAATTCGAATAAAATAAATTCGATTTACACTTTTCAACATAAATCGAATCAACTTGAGTTAATTTATTATTAATACAGTATATATATAAAAATTAAATCTAGTTGATTCGATTTATATTAAAAAAGTGTAAATCGAATTTATTTGGGTCGATTTATATATTTAGTCAAATGAGACATGTATGTAACAAAATTCAGTTTAAGATATTTATGTAATTTTTTTTTCATTTAATTTCTCTATGTAAATTATCATATTCTTTATTTTGATAAAATTATTAATACCGTGTTCATTACTTAAATGGGTTTTCAAATTGAATTTGTAGATATAAAACAATTTTAAATCAAGAATATATATAAATAATTTATAAGTTTAATCTTAAAAAATTGGTAATTTTCTTTAAAAAAAATAATTGGGCAACTTATTATTCTTCAAATAGTAACACTCTTTTTTGAAAAAATAAAAAATGTTCAAAAAAAGAAAATCATCAGAAAAATGGAGAGAGTGGGCGAATGCATGAGTGATGATTGCGGGTACGTGAATACTTAGAGATGTGTAGATGCAAAGTTAAGCATATTTGCATTTAGATGGGACAGATAAATAAGACTTGTATCTATCGGAGTCGGGTGACTATAAGAGTATAAGGTTCTTTTATATATTTATTTCTTTTCCCTTTTAATTATTATTTGGTACATCCATGTGTTTATTCCGTTCCCTACAACTAACAAGT
The DNA here is from genome assembly GCF_003086295.3 of Arachis hypogaea. Taxonomy (NCBI): domain Eukaryota; kingdom Viridiplantae; phylum Streptophyta; class Magnoliopsida; order Fabales; family Fabaceae; genus Arachis; species Arachis hypogaea. The sequence continues at coordinate 47,564,184 of NC_092048.1, forward strand.
GGCGGACAAACCAAGGAACCTTCCCCTAAGGGACACACTCTACAATTTGACATAGTTTTCTACTTTTCTTGTATCACGTTTACTTTATTTTGTTTCATGTGCCTTTTGCTTCACTTTTCAAGATTATGACTTGTTCTAGTTTCCTTTGTATGATAAGCATGGGTCTGGTTAATAAATAAGTCAACAATTGAAATGTAATATTTCTCTAATTTTAAATTAAAATTTTATCCCAAAAGTTTTCGATTCGCATTAAATATATTTCTAACAGCTAATTTTCAAAGTTTAAGACCAATCCAACAATAATGTATGATAACTGTTTCGAGGGTTACCAGAAACTGGATTGGTTAGGTTCAGACTTCTTTTGGGACAGCATCCAATGTCTACTGGTGTCAAGGTGCCGCCGTCTGAGTTCCTCGTGAAGAGTGGGAGGTGGTATCTGCAAGAGACTTTGATGCTTAAGTTACAAGGGTTTTAGGCAAGTTTTTAGTAGATTGGGTTCGAAGTATATCTGAGAGTGTCAGTGTATTTATAGTGGTAGATGTAGAGTCGATAACCACCTTTTAGAGTAGTTCCACCTTTAATGGTGGATAATAGTTCTTTTTTGTTAGGAAAATTATTGAGATCTCCTTTCTAGATGAGTAGGAGAAATTGTAGGAGTTAGTTACTGATTCGAATAAGTAAGACTTGCACAACGGCATCCTGCCCGACCTCTATGAAGTTGGGCATGTGTCGATCCAGCTGATGTCTGTTGATTGGGCTTTGCTTATTTTGGGCCTAGCTAAGTAGTGGGTCAGGGTATGAACAATGCCCCTGCTTGATATCGATCTTCATTAGATCGGACTCATGCATTTGCAGATCGGTTTGGACTTATTATGATGTCGGTTTATCACATCAGGTAAACCGCCTTTCAAGGAGTTAGGTCGGGTACTCGACGTATTTGCGAATTTGAAGCATTGTGTGTTTTCATGATCATTCGCACGTTCCGTACGATTATTTTGGTAACCGTGTGTGTCATAAATGGAGGGATGAATTTATCATTATGCCCCTAGAGTCTTATAAATACTCAACCCCTTTTCTCTTTCTTCTTTTTGCTTCTTCTTCTGAAACTTCTTTTTTCATTCTCTTTCAAGGCTTTTTATTTCATCGTAACCCCATTCCCATTTTCTTTTCAAGATTTTTTATATCTTGGATTTCTGCTTCGGATTTTTGCTTGTGTTTGTTCTAAGGCTTCTGAAACGTTCATGTTTTGCTGTCACATGCATTCCTTCATTTGTTCCTGCATCAAGGTTGGTCTTTCCTTTCTTGTTTTGTTTCTATATCCATGTTTCTTGGTAGATAATGTGCTTCTGATGTTATCGTTGCTGATGTTTGTGAGAAAAAGGTTTCTTAGTGGTAATTATCAATGTTCCTTTGAAAATATATCTTTTGCGTTCTTATCTTTCTTTGAAAATTATTCCTCTACTACGAATTTATGTGTTGAATACGGGGCTTTGCTTTGTGTCCCAAATGGTGCCATTTTTGCTTCTGAAATGGTGCCATTTCAAGCTTTAGTAATGTGATTTGTTTGCTATGTTCGCAAGAGGGTTTTAGAACTATGGAGTTCTTTTGTTGAAGGTGACTCAACCTCTTGTGGACTTGGCCAAATGTGTGTGTTGTTGTACCCGAGTTTCCGACTTGTAGCGATGATTTTCTTTTACTGTATTGTAGGTATAGCTTTATGTCTCGCTCAGTAATACACAACATGTCTTCCAAAGTTCCATCCGACCAAAACTGGGTAGATATTACCGTGCTTTCCGCTGTCCCTGTAATTAATAATGAGTATGTCGAAACTTTTCGTAGACAACATAGGTTGTGTAAAGATCGGACAGATGACGATAAATATGAGATTGTGATTACTGATCTCGAAGAGTGATTTTATTTTTCCCGACTTGATAAGTCAGAACGTCATTTCATTTACATGTATGAGTGCTTTTTTACTAGGTTAGGAGTGAGTCTTTCTTTTTTTGATTTTGAATCTAAAATTCTCCATCTCTGTAAAGTTGTCCTTTCTCAACTCCACCCCAATTCTTGAGGTTTTATGAAAATTTATCAGCTAATAAGTCGAGAACTTGACCTACCTTTATCCTCCAAAGTTTTCTTTTATCTTTTTCAACTTACCAAATCATTCAATTCCGAGAAACAGGGTTGGATTTCCTTCTGAGATATTCAAAGAAGGAAGGTTTTTTCTATTTTTGATGATTCTTTTGATGATTTCAAAATTTATTTTTTCAATATCCAATCTGTTGAGGGTGTCTGACCTTTCTTTCTAAATGAGAGAGATAAAATCCTTTTTAGTCTGTACTGGAGGATTTCTCAACAGTTATAAAATACAAACTCGAGGACTTAGACGAGGTTGAAGAGTGTGAAGTAGCCTTGTTCCAAGAATATTGGGGCCGAGCTCCCAGCTTTGATAGCAAGAAATTTCTGATAAGAATGTCGAGCTATGTTCGTACCGAGCTACGTAGTACTTCTTTACACTTTTGTAGATACCTTTTTGTTGGTATTTATTATACTTATGTAACCTGAATTTGATGCTTGGTTTTGCAGCAAAGATGACTAGTGGGTCGAATACTTTGAAAGGTCTTCGTCAAGCTAAAAAGAATGTTGTTGTCTGAGTTATTCAATTGAAAAAGGCCAGTAAGTTGGGTGACCTCTCCTCTTCCTCCAAGCCAGACTCGGGTCCTTCTCAATCAGTTAAGGTTCTTCCTGATCCTACTCTTCCTCCTCCTCTTACTCCTCCTACTGGATCTGGTATTCAAACTATTCCCCCTATTCCTTCTTTTCCTGAGCTAAATTTGTAAAAGTGTAAAACTTCTTGTAACACCCTACCACACAAAGCTTTACACTTAAGCCATAAATCAGAGGTGGTGTGGTATTATGACCTCTAAAATAATAATAATAATAATAATAATAATAATAATAATAATAATAATAATAATAATAATAATAATAATAATAATTATTATTATTATTATTATTATTATTATTATTATTATTATTATTATTATTATTATTATTATTATTATTATTATTATTATTATTATTATTATTATTATTATTATTATTATTGAAAGGAGATAGTATACTAGGAGTCTTAAAGGACAGATAAAACAAAATCGCAAAATAAAAAAGCGCAACACTCAGAAATAAAGATTAATTGCGTGAGAAGAAAACTAAAGTTTATTAACACATATATACAGAAGACAAGAGTAGAGGATCAAGAGTACAAAATATCAAGCTCCTAACTCATCTTGCGAAGTCAAGGCTGGCCGGAGAATATTTACATACATATATACATATCCCAAAATCTAAGATACATAGATAAAATCCTAGTTCTCCATAATCCTCTAGGAGGAGCAAAATAAACAAGTATATAGGAGGATATCTATATATACATATATCAAAAGATCAAAAGAAACCCCAAAAGAAACCACGCACTTCGCTGCAGAAGCCCTAGACGCCTACCGAGGTGCCTCTCGACCTGCGTCTGAAAAATAACAACATAGTATGGGATGAGAACCGGAGGTTCTCAGCATGATAAAGGAGCCACACACATAAGATATAAGGTCTTGGGAATGCCAGAGGCAATCCTAGAATGGCGACACTCAGATTATAAACCTTAAAGAACTAAAACAGAATCCATGAATTAGGATGGTTCTTGTTCATACCCTGGGTCGAGCTATCCGACCTGAGATGATTGGAGATAAAGCGACCGACCTCTTCAGGTCAGACTATCCGACCTCTTCTCAGAGAGCTCGGCCAAATCAACAAGAGAGCCCAGTAAAAGGCCCAAATAGAGGAACACGACCCAAATCCTAAGGCGGCCTAAGCCTATAGAGATAAGGGCGGTTCCAATGAAGATACGTTGACCACAACTCTAAAGATAAAGATAAGATAAGATAACTAACTTATCTTCCCCAACGAAGGTCACATCTCAATACTATAAATACACTGGAGCACCCAGGTATAACTCATACTCTGATTCTACTAAAAACCTACTCAATACCCTTGCTAACTTAAGCATCGGAGTCTCTTGCAGGTACCCCCCACCCTTCGGTGGCAAAGGATCAGCAGCACAACCAGTCCAACAAGTCGGACGCACCATCTCCGGTCACCATTCACCAACCGAACACCTCGGTTCCAACCAGCACAGAAGATCTTGACCGAGATCGACCTACAAATTCAGGTAACCCTCGAAACATTGGCGCCGTTGCCGGGGACCTGGAAGTCATCCCATCACCATAGCGGACAACCATGACAACGATCACGATTTAGGTCTGGAGGAACGAACACTGCACAAAAACGCAAAAGTCACGCTACAAGACACTCCGAAGACCAACCAAGACAAAGACTCACCAAATTCCGGGGCCATAGAAGCACTCCAAGATCGCCTAAAACAACTGGAAAAAGAAACCCACCAACAACGGGAAATCGGAAGAGATCTACAAAGAGAGATGCGGCGACGTCGGGAGTTGGAAGAAAAACTGCAGCAATTGGAAGCCGATCTCAAATAAAAAGCCCCTCACGCTAATCTCAAGGAGAATTCACACAAAGAGCAAGACCCCTTCACTAGGGAAATCATGAAAACCAAAATTCCAAAAGACTTCAAACTCCCGGATATGGCTCTATATGACGGCACCACGGATCCCAACCACCATCTCAGTAACTTCAGAAGCAGAATGTACCTCATTGACGCCCCAGATGCTGTTCGCTGTAAAGCCTTCCCAACGACTCTCACAAAGACAGCTATTCAGTGGTTCGACAACTTACCCCTAAAATCCATCTCAAGTTTCGACGACTTAGCTAAGAAATTCCTAGCCAGATTTTCCATTCAAAAGGATAAAGCTAAGCACGCCCCCAGTTTATTAGGAGTCAAACAAGGAGATCGGGAGAGCCTTCGCAACTACATGGAAAGATTCAACAAAACATGCATGGACATACAAAGTTTACCCACGGAGGCCGCAATCATGGGACTCATCAACGGCCTACGAGAGGGACCTTTCAGCCAATCTATATCAAAAAAGTACCCGACTACCCTCGACGAAGTACAGGAGCGAGCAGAAAAATACATCAATATGGAAGAAAATGCTCGGTTAGGAGAATCCTTGAAATCGGGAGCTTCCTACCGTGACAGAGACAAGGAATCCAAAAGAAAAGACGACAGACAAGGGGAGAAAATTAAGAAGTACCATAACTATACTCCTCTTAGGGCATCCTTGGTCGAAATATACAAAGAAGTCTGCCATACGGAAAAAATTCCCCCAGCACGGCCACTCAAAGGCAAGAAGGGAGGAGGAAACCGAAGGGAGTATTGTGAATATCATCGGGTCCGGGGACACTCCACTAACGAATGCTTCGACTTGAAAAACATCATAGAAAAATTGGTGAGGGAAGGAAAACTAGATCGATTCCTGGCCACCCGAGATGACGAGCAAAGAAAGAGACGAAGGGATGATGACATTGAACGAGCGGAACGATCACCTCGGACCCCAGAAAGACATGTCCACATGATACATGGCGGCTTTGCAGCAGGAGGGATCTCCAAATCCTCTCGTAAGAGATACCTCAAAGAAGTATACCATGTCGAAGGAAAGAAAGGAACACTCAACATCCCAACGATAACATTCACTAAAGAGGATGCAACCGGCATCATTACAGGACACGACGATCCCATGGTTATCACTATCATATTAGCAAACGCCAACCTACATCGGACGCTAATAGATCAAGGGAGTTCTGCCGACATCTTATTCAAAACAGCCTTTGATAAACTCGGCTTAGAAGAAAAAGAACTTAAAGCATATCCAAACAGTTTGTTCGGGCTAGGAGACACTCCGGTTCGACCACTAGGATACATACCACTGCATACAACCTTTGGAAAGGGAGACCAATCCAGGACCCTCAAAATAGACTACATTATAGTCAACGTAAGCTCAGCCTACAACGCTCTCATAGGCCGGACCACGCTCAACCAACTCGGTGCAATAGTCTCGACCCCACACCTATGCATGAAATTCCCAACTCCAAAAGGGATAGCCACGATAAAAGCAGACCAGAGGATGGCGCGTCGCTGTTACAATGAGAGCCTCAACCTCAGGGGCAAAGGAGAAGAGTTCCACACAATCGAGCTGGGCAGAGTTCAACGACGAGAGGAGTTTCGCCCCCAACCAGAGGGCGAGATAGAAAAAATTCAGATCGGGGACACCTCGGAAAAAACAACTAATATCGGCACAATCCTCAAAGGAAATTTAAAAGAACTGCTAATACAATTCTTGCGAGATAATGCCGACCTTTTTGCATGGAAAGCCGCAGACATGCCAGGCATAGACCCTAAACTAATGTGTCACAAGTTGGCAGTTTATCCAGGATCTCGACCGGTCCAGCAGAGACGAAAAAAACTCGGGCCAGAGCGATCCCAAGCTGTGGAAGAGCAAGTGCAGGCACTGCTGGAAGCCGGATTTATAAGAGAAGTCAAATACCCACTATGGCTAGCCAACGTCGTTTTGGCGAAAAAATCAAATGGGAAGTGGCGAATGTGCACCGATTACACAGATCTCAACAAAGCTTGCCCAAAAGATCCATACCCACTCCCGAGTATTGATGCCCTGGTAGATGCTTCCTCTGGATATAAATATCTCTCGTTTATGGATGCGTATTCAGGATACAACCAAATCCCCATGTACCCACTGGACTAGGAAAAGACCTCGTTTTTAACGCCAAAGGTGAACTACTGCTACATCGTAATGCCTTTCGGCCTTAAGAATGCGGAGCCACTTATCAAAGATTGATGAATCAAGTCTTCTCGGATCACATCGGGAAAATCATGGAAGTTTATGTGGACGACATGTTAATTAAAACAAAAAGCGAACAGACACTGTTGACCGACCTAGCCCAAGTGTTCGACACCATCAAGAAGCATGATATGCGACTCAATCCAGTAAAATGCACCTTTGCGGTAGAAGCAGGCAAATTCTTAGGCTTCATGCTCACACAAAGAGGAATTGAAGCAAATCCAGATAAATGCCAGGCCATACTCAACATGAAAATCCCAACCTGCGTAAAAGAAGTACAGCAACTTAACGGGAGGTTGGCCGCCCTATCCCAATTCTTAGTAGGAGCCGCAATAAGATCTTTCCCCTTCTATGCTACTTTAAGAAAGGGAAAACAGTTCGAGTGGACGACAGAATGCGAACAAGCGTTCCAAGACTTTAAAAAGTTCTTAGGATAGCCACCTATCCTATCCCGACCTCAAGAAGGAGAACCACTCATACTATATCTTGCAGTAGAAGACAAGGCAGTAGCGTCAGCACTGGTCCGAGAAAGCAAAAACGGGCAACAACCCGTCTACTTCATTAGCAAAGCACTGCAGGGATCCGAGCTGAACTATCAGAAAATAGAAAAATTTTCTTACACTCTCGTTTTAACATCTCGGCGACTCCGCCCCTACTTCCAGGCCCACACCATTAAAGTTTGAACTAATCAGCCCTTAAAGGGAATACTGCAGAAAACAGATTTAGCAGGCAGAATTCTACAATGGGCAGTCGAGCTGTCAGAATTTGACCTCCAATATGAAGCTCGGACCGCCATCAAATCACAATACCTGGCCGATTTTATCGCCGAATTCACAGATGCCATAGAAGCCCCCATAGAGTGGAATCTGTATGTGGATGGTTCTTCAAATAAAATGGGAAGTGGTGCAGGAGTTATAATAGAAAGCAACCAGGAAACCCAAGTTGAGCTCTCCCTCAAGTTTGGATTCCCGGCTTCAAATAACCAAGCAGAATACGAAGCATTGCTAGCTGGTCTAAAACTGGCTGAAGAGGTGGGAGCTCGAAAACTTAACATTTATAGTGATTCGCAAGTGGTCACATCACAGATAGCAGGGAGCTACCAAGCTAAAGATCCCACCATGAAAAGATATCTGGATAAAACCAAGCAACAGCTCGAACAAATCGGGGAATACAAGATCTGCCACATACCCCGTGAGCAAAATGCTCGAGCTGACGCACTCTCAAAACTGGCCAGCACCAAACCAGGGGGCAATAATAGAAGCCTCATCCAGGAAATGCTACAGAACCCATCAATCTCGGAAACGAAAAAAGTCCTAACCATAACAGGCCAGGACCAAGGATGGATGATCCCCATAATTAACTACCTCAAAACAGGAACGCTCCCCGCAGAAGAAAAGGAAGCGAAGAAGCTAAAAAGGGAGGCACAGTACTACACCATCATAAATAACATCCTGTACAAAAGAGGGATCTCGGTACCATTACTAAAGTGCGTACCGACCTCCCACACCAGGGAAGTGTTGGAAGAGGTACACAGCGGCATTTGCGGCAATCATCTCAGAGCACGGGCTCTTGCCAAAAAGATACTCCGGGCAGGGTTTTACTGGCCAACTTTACAGAAAGAATCTATAGAATTTGTAAAGACATGTCCACCATGTCAGAAACATGCCAATTTCCACATCGCCCCGCCAGAAGAACTCATCAGCGTGACTGCACCTTGGCCTTTTGCGAAATGGGGACTCGACCTTCTCGGCCCCTTTCCCCAGGGATCAGGGCAAGTTAAATTCCTCATAGTAGGGGTAGATTACTTTACAAAGTGGATCGAAGCAGAACCATTAGCCAATGCCACTGCCCAAAGAAGCCGAAAATTCTTATACAGAAATATTGTCACAAGATTTGGGGTCCCGTACTCAATAACCACAGATAATGGCACCCAATTCACAGATGCGTGCTTCAGAAAATTAGTAGCCGACTTGAATATAAAGCACCAGTACACCTCTGTCGAACACCCCCAAGCTAACGGACAGGCCGAAGCCGCCAACAAAGTCATATTGACAGGGTTAAAACGGAGATTGCAGGATGCGAAGGGAGCCTGGGCAGAGGAGCTCCCACAAGTCCTATGGGCATATCGAACGACGCCACATTCTACCACAAAGGAATCCCCATTCCGGCTAACATATGGAACGGAGGCAATGATTCCAGTAGAAATTGAGGAAGGATCACATAGGGCAGTCCATTATAATGAGGGAGCAAACTCCCAACTCCAGAGGGAAGAACTCGACCTACTACCTGAGGTTCAGGAAAGAGCTCGGATCAGAGAAGAAGCGCTAAAACGCCGAATGGCTTCTAGATATAACCAAAGGTAGTACCAAGAAGTTTCGCTGAAAACGACCTCATATTAATCCGAAACGACATCGGAACAACTCGACCCGGAGAGGGAAAGCTGGCAGCCAATTGGAAAGGACCATACCGAGTCATAGAAGTACTCGGGATGGGTTACTACAGAGTGTCCGAACTCAACGGACGGGAGCTTCCAAGGTCATGGCACGCCTGCAACCTAAGAAGGTACTACAGTTAGAAAAGGCAAAAGATCTCACCAGTGGATGTGCTCTTTTTCCTAAAAAGGTTTTTTAATGAGGCACCAGGTTGAGACATAGATCATACCCAACTTAAGAGGATGAGAAAATTCCCATATGTATATATTTGCATTTTCTTTGAATAAAATTTATCTAGGTATTCTACAAAGATTTCAATACGCATTAATCTGAAGTATTCATCGTCCGATTATAAAGCTACAGGTCGGCAGAAAGTGAAAAACAATTTCACTGCACGACCATGATAAAGATGAGTCGTCCGATAAAGGTGAAAACGCGATTCACCCAAAGGACGAGCCAGAGATGCCAACCACTTTCTACAAATCGGCAAAGATGAACACAAAATAATGTACGAAGTTATAGAAAGCAATCTAAAAAAGAACCTGACAAGGTCTTACGGATAGCTAATAAAATAACTTAAAGACTGGCCGGCGTTCAGAAGTCGGACCAAGTCAACCCAAGTTACAAGTAAACCCTGGAAAGAGGTCTGGCCAACCCTATTAAAGAGGATTACTTTAACTTAGAAGGGCTTGACCTAGCAAAGTCAGCCCAAGACGAAAAGGTTATAAAAGTAATCCCTGAAAGAGACCTAACAAAGGTCCAAGAAAGAGGATTACGAAATAACTTAGAAGAGATCGACCTAACGAAGTCGACCTCCTACAAAAGACAAGTTATAAAAGTAATCCCTGAAAGAGATCTAACAAAGGTCCAAGAAAGAGGATTACGAAATAACTTAGAAGAGATCGACCTAACAAAGTCGACCTCCTACAAAAGACAAGTTATAAAAGTAATCCCTGAAAGAGACCTAACAAAGGTCCAAGAAAGAGGATTACAAAATAACTTAGAAGAGATCGACCTAACGAAGTCGACCTCCTACAAAAGACAAGTTATAAAAGTAATCCCTGAAAGAGACCTAACAAAAGTCCAAGAAAGAGGATTACGAAATAACTTAGAAGAAGTTGACCCAACGAAGTCGATCCACTACAAAAATCCAAGCAATCCCTGAAAGAGACCTCACGAAGGTCCAATAAAGAGGATTACAAAAAGGAGTCTATCAGGGGACCAACGCAAAGAAGTCAGTTACAAAGCACTAAAGAACACACGCAAAGCAAGAAAACCAAATTGAACCCCTACAGCTACAAAGAGTCAAAAACTCAAGAAGTTTGAATTGGGAGAGTTCAACATCAGCAGGTTTTATATAAAGTTATAAAGGCCTCGAAGGGCCACCAACACTTACTACCCAAAAGGTAGCAAGCTACTTGTCTATTTTTTAAAATAAAAAGTTGCTAGGAAAGTAACTAAAAAGTCAACATCTTAATAAAGTTTCAAAAAACGCCCACAAGTCGGGCCAACTACAATCAACAAACATCAGAAGTTTTCTTGGCAGCATCATGAGCTTTCTTGGCGACATCAGGACCAGGGGAAGGAGGTCGAGCTTGAATCGGCACCGCATCAACAGTCACATCCTCCCGATTCAGGATCTGGCAATCCAGGTCAGGCACAACAGGAGGAGCGGAAGAAGTCGGCGCTTTGGTGGAAGACACAAGGGGAGGAACAACTTCATCATCATCACCCTCATCATCAGGGACAATCTTGCCATCTCTGACAACATTATCCAAGCTAAAAAGGGTGAGATCGGCCTCAGGAGTAATAATCCGGACTTGTTCTTTCAAGTTCTTGTAAGCAGCAGTTACGCTGCCAACAAGATGACCTTGGAGCTCAGCATAATCCTCCCAGGCATTGTCGAGCTCTTCCCTCAGGCGCCTCCCCTCCCTATAGGAAGTCACATAGCTGTCCTTATGCATCATGGCCGCATCCTCAGCCAACCTCAAGGAAGCAGCCAGCGCCTCAGAACTCGTCTTCTCATTTTCGAAGTCATTCTCCAATTTGACCACCTTCACATCGAGCTCCTCCTTCAACCCCTTCATCTGGTCAAACTCTCATTTCGCCTCCTCCATAAACGCCTTGGTAGCATGAAGAGGAAGATTCTGGGTAGTACGATGAAGTGCAGCCGACATAAAGGCCATCCTCACATGATTCTGAGCCATAAACTCCAAATGATGGAGAATGGACACATCATCCATGGGAATGGTACCATATGGCCCAATTTGTTGATCTATAAACTCAATGGCGTTGAAGTCAGGAGCGTTGAGGTCAAAAGGCTCAGAAGTCTTTTGCTTTTTACTTGGAGGAGCGGCGGATGGAGCGGCAGAAGAAGAAGGAGGATCCACCAAACGAACCCGAGGTGTACATCAAAATTTGGTTGTATCCCGAGTATGCATCCATAAAGGATAAGTATTTGTAGCTTGAAGCCGCATCTACTAGAGTGTCTATGCTGGGGAAAGGGTAAGGATCCTTGGGACAAGCTTTATTAAGGTCATTGTAATCGACACACATTCTCCACTTTATTAAGATTTGCTTTTAACTGTTTCTCCAGGTTAGCTCCTATGCTTGTTGTTTTTCCGACTTGATCTCCGATCTGGACCTCCTTAGTCTTTCCATTGGGTTGTGGTCTCAGTGCTTCTTGTGTCTAGTCACCGCCGATTTTGAAGGTGTTGACCTTTTTTCCCTTTGCGCATCCGCATAGGTTCAAGCTTTCATTGTAGCATCTTCTCGCCAATTTCTGTTCTTCCCTTACGATGGCTATTCCCTCAGAGGTCAAGAACTTCATACAAACATGAGGAGTAGAGACAACGATAGTAGGTCAGTTTAGCATTGTCCAATCTATCAAAGCATTGTAGGTTGATGCTACGTCAACCACTATGTAGTCTATACTCAAGGTTCTTGACTTTGTACCTTTACCAAAAGTGGTATGTAACAGGATGAAGCCAAGAGGTTGGATTGGAGTATCTCCTAATCCAAAAATAGTGTCGGGGTATGCCCTAAGTTCTTTTCCTTCCAACCCTAATTTGTCGAAAGCAGGTTTAAACAGGATGTCGGCTGAGCTTACTTGATTCACCAGAGTTCTGTGGAGGTTTACATTGGCGAGTATCATTGTAATCACAATGGGATCGCCATGTCTGGGTGTTGTTCCTTGTGCATCTTCTTTTGTGAAGACAATGGTAGGAAGGTCAGAAATTGAAGCCTCTTCTCCGACTTGATAGACTTCTTTTTAAAGTCTCTTGTGGGAGGATTTGGTTATTGATAAACCACTATTTTATGGTTTATATTGTGCTAAATTGAGTGGTTTTTCATCCATTATTCTCACGCTTATTCATAGAAATCGCATGTTTTATATTTTCCTTCCTGATTTTGTGCTATGATTGAAAACATGCTTCTTTGGCCTTATATTTGCTAATATTAATCCTCTCTTATTACCATTCGATACCTTGATATGTGTGTTAAGTGATTTCAGAGTTTATAGGGCAGGAATGACTTAGAGGATGGAAAAGAAGCATGCAAAAGTGGAAGGAATACAAGTAGTTGAAGGAACTGCAAAGCTGTCAGCCTGACCCTCTCACACTAAAACTATCATAACTTGAGCTACAGAGGTCCAAACGACGCAGTTTCAGTTCCGTTGGAAAGCTAACGTCCGGAGCTTCGATTTGATATATAATATACCATAGTTGCCCTGACGCTAGGCGACGTGAACACGTGCTCCACGCGGATGTGTCGCAGTGACGAAAATCAGTGTGGCAGATTTCTTCTCCAGCGAATTCTGGGCTGTTTTCGACCCAGTTTGCAGCCCAGAAAACACAGATTAGAGGCTATAAAGTGGAAAAATCCATTCATTCATGATCATGCTTCCATAATTCACTTTTCATAATTTAGATGTAGTTTTTAGAGAGAGAGGTTCTCTCCTCTCTCTTAGGATTTAGGATTAGGATTCCTCTTAAAGGAATTAGGATTTCTTATTATTTCAACTTTATTATTTCAACTTACAATTTCTTCTGAGTTCCAGGTTCAATATCCTTTTTATTTATTTTATCAATTTAGCTTATGAACTCTATGTTTGGATTAATTTCCTTTTATTAATGCAATTGAGGTATTTCAGATTTATCTTTAGCTTTTTATATTCTTGACTTTAATTGATTAACTGGAGGCTCTTGAGTTATCAAACTTATCGTGATTGTTAATTGTTATTTTTGCTAATTGTATTGAATTCTACTAACTCTAATCTTTCCTTAGGAGTTGGCTAGGACTTGGGGATCTAACTAATTAGTCCACTTGACTTTCCCTTACTTTCGTAAAGGTTAACTAAGTGGGATTAAACTCAATTCTCATAAGGATAACTAGGATAGGACTTCCGAATTTTCATACCTTGCCAAGAGTTTTATTAGATATTAATTTATTAATTCCTGCAACTTATTTTCCTTGTTCAAATCTTTCAAAACCCCCAATTTACAAGATTCATAACCAATAATAAGAACATACCTCCCTGCAGTTTCTTGAGAAGACGACCCGAGGTTAAATACTTCAGTTATCAATTTCAAAGGGGTTTGTTACTTGTGACAACCAAAACGTTTGTAAGAAAGAATGATTGCTTGGTTTAGAAACTATACTTGTAACAGGAGTTTATTCTGAATTCTAAACTGTCAATCATTCGTTCTTCAAAATGGCGCCGTTGCCGGAGAATTGCAAACGTGTGCCTTATTATTGGTTATTGTAAATATTTGCTTTTTGCTTGTTTATTTGTTTCTATTTTTGTTTTTATTTTTTCTTTTTCATAAATTAGGAGGTTATTGGTTTTTATTTTTGTTTTTATTTGTTTCATAACGTGTGTTCTCTCCTCTCTCTTAGGATTTAGGATTAGGATTCCTCTTAAAGGAATTAGGATTTCTTATTATTTCAACTTTATTATTTCAACTTACAATTTCTTCCGAGTTCTAGGTTCAATGTCCTTTTTATTTATTTTATCAATTTAGCTTATGAACTCTTTATGTTTGGATTAATTTCCTTTTATTAATGCAATTGGGGTATTTCAGATTTATCTTTAGCTTTTTATATTCTTGGCTTTAATTGATTAACTGGAGGCTCTTGAGTTATCAAACTTATCGTGATTGTTAATTGTTATTTTTGCTAATTGAATTGAATTTCACTAACTCTAGTCTTTCCTTAGGAGTTGGCTAGGACTTGGGGATCTAACTAATTAGTCCACTTGACTTTCCCTTGCTTTCGTAAAGGTTAACTAAGTGGGATTAAACTCAATTCTCATAAGGATAACTAGGATAGGACTTCCAAATTTTCATACCTTGCCAAGAGTTTTATTAGATATTAATTTATTAATTCCTGCAACTTATTTTCCTTGTTCAAACATTTCAAAACCCCCAATTTACAAGACTCATAACCAATAATAAGAACATACCTCCCTGTAGTTCCTTGAGAAGACGACCCGAGATTAAATACTTCGGTTATCAATTTCAAAGGGGTTTGTTACTTGTGACAACCAAAACTTTTGTAAGAAAGGATGATTGCTTGGTTTAGAAACTATACTTGCAACGGAAATTTATTCTGAATTCTAAACCGTCAATCATTCATTCTTCAGTTATGCCACCTCCTGCAAATCCTCCAGCTATCATGTGAATGTGTTTATTAGGAGTTCAGGGTGGCCGATTTCGTCGATTCCTGCCTTTTTTCTCTCTTTTCTGTTTCCCTTGATCATATGATCTTTCCGCCAAGTATCTCTCTAACGATCTTCCTTGGCCATTTTTCTATCACATTTTTCAAGTCGTAACAATCATTGGTAGAATGTCCGTATATCATGTGGTACTCACAATATTCTGTCCGACTCCCACCTTTTTTGTTATTGATGGGATGAGGAGGTGGAAGCTTCTCGGTATGGCAGATTTCCCTATAAATGTTGACAAGGGAAACTCATAGTGGGGTGTAGTTGTGATACCTTCGAGACTTATTCGAGTTGTATTCATATTTTTTCTTTGCTTCTTTCTCTTTATCTCGAGCATGGTAATGATGATTTTGCCTCAGGATAGGTTCTCTTAGTTGGACATTTTCTTCCTTGTTGATGTGTTTTCCCGCTTGTTCCTATACTTCGTACAAGAAAGTCGGGTGCCTTTCTGATATCGATAGGGAGAATGGTCATTCTTTGAGGCCATTAACTAGCCCATTATGACCATTTCTGTAGGCAAGTTTTGGATTTTTAGGTATGCTTTGTTGAATCTTTCAGTGTAAGCTCGAAGAGTTTCTCTGACTTCTTGCTTGACCCCGAGGAGACTTGGAGCATGCTTAAGTTTATCTTTCTAGATGGAGAATCGGGTAAGGAAATTCCTTGCAAGGTCGTTGAAACAAGTTATAGACCGGGGTGGTAGACTATCAAACCATCCATTTCATCGCCGCCTTGGTTAATGTCGTCGAGAAAGTTTTGCAACGAGTTGCATCCGATGCATTGGCCAAGTACATGCGGCTTTTAAAGTTACTTAGATGGTGTTTCGGGTCGGTCGTTCCATTATGGAGGTCCATGTCGAGGCTTTTAAAGTTTCAGAGAACTCTAACATGCATGATCTCTTCAATGAATGGATCTTATCCTTCTAAGGGGTGTCTTCCTGATCTTCATGGTTGTTCCGACCTCTAAGGTTGGTTTCCAGTTTTAAAATATTTTCTTTTAATTTCCTTCGTCGTCGTACTTCTCTTTTGAGGTCTCTTTTTTATTCTCGTTGTCGCTCTAGTTCCTACTCGAGCTGCTCCAGTCGTCCCTAGTGTCCATGTACTAGACCCATAAGCTTTGTTGAGCTCTAGTTTACCATGTTCTCAGGTGGATGGATTTTTGAATTTATTCTTCTAGGTTGGGGGTTTCGTGAAATCTCCTCCCCATTGTTGCCATCCGCTCCATCTTGCAATGGCGGTAGTACGAGTGGAAGATCATCGTTGTGCTATTCCGGCTCGGATTCAGATGTTGTATGTCCGTCTTCCGGACGATCATCCGACATGATTGGGTATAGACTTGTGGGTCCTCAATAACGACGCTAATGTTCCAAGGGTTACCTGAAACTAGGTTGCTTGTGGGCCTGAACGTGAGGTCCAGACTCCTTTTGGGGCAGCGTCCAACATCTAGTGTCAAGGTGTCATCGTCTGAATTCTTCGTGAGGAAGTGGGGGTGGTACCTGCAAAGAATTCTGATGCTTAAGTTAGCAAGGGTTTTAGACAGGTTTTTAGTATATTGGGTTCGAAATGTACCTGAGGGTATCAATGTATTTATAGTTGTAGATGTAGAGTCAGTAACCACCTTTTAGAGTAGTTCCACTATTAATGGTGGATAATCGTATCTTTTTGTTAGGAAAGTTGTTGAGATCTCCTTTTTAAATGAGTAGGAGAGATTGTAGGAGTTAGTTACTGATTCGATCCAGCTGATGTCTGTTGATTGGGCTTTGCTTATTTTGGATCTGGCTAAGTAGTGGGTCAGGATATGAATAATAACTATGTCTAATTTGTTTGTGTCGAAGGTTATTTTTATAAAATTATTGTTGAATTGGTCATAATTTTTTTAAAAAATTAACCATTAGGGCGTAAATTTGATGCAAATCAAAATTTTTAGGATAGAATTAAAATAAAATAAAAAAATATTTTTAAAATTGTTAAAAAATTTTAAAGACAAAAAATATATCTGTTACGATGGGTAACCGGAGATTAATGAGTTGGACTCGTTAGGTTGGCCCAATCGCCTAAAGGGGGAAGCCTTTGAAGAGAGTCACGTTCCTGGGCCTCCGTCCGACTTGTGGGTGTGAATGAGCGGGGGGTGGTACCTGCAAAGACACTCCGATGCCTAAGTTAGCAAGGGAATAAGCAGGTTTAGAGAGTATTGGGCTTAGTGATACCTGAGGGATGTCAGAGTATTTATAGTGATGAACCCATAACCACCGTTGGAGTAGTTCCACCATTTAAGGGGGAATAACCGTCCCTTTATCTTAGGGAAGTTGGGATAAAGCTCCTGGAAGTGGGTAGAGAGATTTTAGGGGCAGTTACTCATTTGAATAAGTGTTTATCTGCCAGCTAATCTTCGTTCCTGACTTCTTCAGAGCAAGTCGTGGAAAGAACTGACTTCTCAGGGCGAAGGTCGGTGTAGGGTGAGGCCCAATCCTTTAGACTGGCCTTTCATTTGGACCTGGGCCTTAGCGTTGGGCCAGGGTATGAACAGTGCCCCTACTCGATCCCAATTTCTTTCAAGACTTGGGTTTAAGTATTCTACTCGGAGTCGTAGCCGACCTGATAAGGAACTGACGTGGTGTTTCAGAACCGACGTGTTTTAAAAATTTTCAACAGTCGCGTCTAATCAAACGTCGCGTCCGTTAGGGATTTGTGTATTCATACGCGGGGATCAGTTACATTGGGAATGGTGCCTCTCTTTAAATGACGGCTTCCGTTTTTACCATTATGCCCCTGATGAGCGGATAATTTATACGCTTTTTGGCACTATTTTTAGCATGTTTTTAGTATATTTTAGTTAGTTTTTATTATATTTTTATTAGTTTTTATTTAAAATTCACTTTTCTAGACTTTACTATGAGTTTGTGTGTTTTTCTGTGATTTTAGGTATTTTCTGGCTGAAATTGAGGGACTTGAGCAAAAATCTGATTCAGAGGCTGAAAAAGGACTGCAGATGCTGTTGGATTATGACCTCCCTGAACTCGAAGTGGATTTTCTAGAGCCACAGAAGCCCAATTGGAGCGCTCTCAATTGCGTTAGAAAGTAGACATCCTGGGCTTTCCAACAATATATAATAGTCTATACTTTGCCCAAGATTTGATGACCCAAACCGGCGTTCCAAGTCAGCTCAAGAATTCTGGCGTTTAACTCCAGAACTGGCACAAAAGCTAGAGTTAAACGCCCAAACTGGCACAAAAGCTGGCGTTTAACTCCAAGAAAAGTCTCTACACATGAAAGCTTCAATGCTCAGCCCAAGCACACACCAAGTGGGCCCCGGAAGTGGATTTTTACACTAAACACCCTAGCTTACTCATTTTCTGTAACCCTAGGTCACCAGTTTACTATAAAAACTACTTTTAGTGATTCATCTTGTACCTCATGACACTTTACACGTTTCATATTGTATCTTCTACGGCATGAGTCTCTAAACCCCATTTTGGGGGTGAGGAGCTCTGCTGTTCTTCATGAATTAATGCAATTACTACTGTTTTCCATTCTATCATGCTTGCTTCTATTCTAAGATATTCATTCGCACTTCAACCTGATGAATATGATGATCCGTGACAACCATCATCATTCTCACCTATGAAGGCGTGCCTGACAACCACCTCCATTCTACATGTAATCAAGCTTGAATGTGTATCTCTTGGGTTTCTAATCTAAGATTGGAACCTTCGTGGTATAGGCTAGAATTATTGGCAGCCATTCCTGAGATCCGGAACGTCTAAACCTTGTCTGTGGTATTCTGAGTAGGATCTGGGAAGGGATGACTGTGACGAGCTTCAAACTCGCGATTGTTGGGCGTGTGACAGACGCAAAAGGATCAATGGATCCTATTCCGACATGATCGAGAACCGACAGATGATTAGCCGTGCGGTGACAGTAAATTTGGAACATTTTCACTGAGAGGACAGGAAGTAGCCATTGACAACGGTGATGCCCAACATAAAGCTTGCCATGGAAGGAGCCTTGCGTGCATGAAGAAGAAGATAGTAGGAAAGCAGAAATTTAGAAGACAAAGCATCTCCAAAGCCCCAACCTGTTCCTCATTACTGCATAACAAGTATTTATTTCATGTTCTTTTACTTTTTACAATTAAATCTGAGAATTATTGATATCCTGACTAAGAGTTACAAGATAACCATAGCTTGCTTCAAGCCGACAATCTCCGTGGGATCGACCCTTACTCACGTAAGGTATTACTTGGACGACCCAGTGCACTTGCTGGTTAGTTATGCGGAGTTGCAAAAGTGTGATTGTAATTTCGTGCACCAAGTTTTTGGCGTCGTTGCCGGGGATTGTTCGAGTTTGGACAACTGACGGTTTATCTTGTTACTTAGATTAGGAATATTTTATTTTTGTTGGTTTAGAGTCTTTTATTTGAGTTTAGTTTCATATTTTAAGTATTGGTGTCAATTGCATGCTTTTATTTTCTTTTAATTTTTCAAAATTGCATGTCTTTAGTTCTTTCTTGATTTTTTAAAAAATTCTAAGTTTGGTGTCTTCTTTGTGTTTTCCTTTAATTTTTCAAAAATTTATGTTTTATTTTCTAAAAATTTTAAGTTTGGTGTTTTGTGCTTTTATTTAGGGATAAGTATGATTTTGGTCCCTAACGTAGGGGCTGAAAATTTCTTTCGTCCCTCGCCTTTTTTTCGCTCCAAAATGGTCCCCAAAGTTTCAGTTTTTTTTAAAATCGTCCTTTTTACTAAATATATTTTTTTTATTACCAAAATACCCTTTATTAAAAAAATTATAAAATAAAATAAATATAAAATAAATAAATAAAAAAAGAAAAAAAAGAAAGAAAGGGGGGATACAGAAGCGGGGGTGGGTGGGGAGAGAAGGGGGGGGAGAAAAGGGGGGAGGGGGGGAGACCCATGCCGCTGCACCGCCGCCGCCGCCCCCGCCCGCCGCCACACCGCCTTCTTCTTCTTCTTCTTCCTCTTCCTCCCGCCGCCACACCCACCGCCGCCCCCACTTCTTCTTCTTCTTCCGCCGCCACACCCACCGCCGCCCCCACTTTTTCTTCTTCTTCTTCTTCCCGCCGCCGCACCCACTGCCACCCACCGCTTCTTCTTCTTCTTCTGTGAATTCTGTTAATTGAATTTTTTTGTGAAATTTCTGGATCTGAGTTTTTGTTTATCTGAGTTGAGTTCTGGATTTTTTATGATGATTTTTTGGGTTGAGTTTTTGTTTGTCTGAGTTTGAATCTGGATATGAGTTTGAATTCTGATGAGGATGACGATGATGATGTTGATTTTCTGAGTTTTTGTTGGTGTGATGGAGATGGTGATGGAGTGACAGTGGGTGGGGGGTGGTGGTTCTGGTTCGTTCTGGTGGTGGTGGTGGTGGCATGATTTTGGGGAAGAAGGGATAGGGGCATTTTGGTCCGAAGGACCACTTTAAAAAAAACTGAAACTTTGGGGACCATTTTGGAGCGAAAAAAAGGCGAGGGACGAAAAAAATTTTCAGCCCCTACGTTGGGGACCAAAATCATACTTATCCCTTTTATTTACTTAAAAATTTTTCAAAAATTTGTTCTTGGTGTTCATCTTGATCTTCAAAGTGTTCTTAGTGTTCATCTTGATATTCAAAGTTTTCTTGTTTGTTCTCTTTGTTTTGATCTAAAATTTCTAAGTTTGGTGTCATTTGGTTGTTTTTCTCTTTCCTCATTAAAATTCAAAAATAAAAAAATATCTTTTCCTTATTTTACTCATAAATTTTGAAATTTTGCATTAAATTAGTCAAAGATTTTCAAAATCATATCTTTGTTTTAGTCAAGTCAAAATTCTAATTTTAAAAATTGATCTTTTCAAATCTTTTTCAAAAATCAAATCTTTTCAATTTTTTCTCAATCATATCTTTTTAAAAATAATCTTCAATCATATCTTTTTTTTTATAAATTGCAATCATATCTTCTAAATCATATCTTTTTCAAAATAATTTTCAATCATATCTTTTTTATTGCTAATTCCAAAAGCTTTCTAATTAAATAATTAATTTAGTTTTCAATTTGCTTTTATTTCATTTTCCTCTAATTTTCAAAAACCATATCCAAAATTTTTCAAATCTCTTTTTAATTAATTAGCCATTTTAGCATTCGAATTATTTATTTATCTTTTTTCTTAAATTTTTGAAACTTTTATTTTATTTTTCATTTATTTTGTTTTATTTTTCGGTTACTTTTAATAAAATAAAAAAAAGAGAAATTTTCATATCAATTCCCTTTTCTCCACCATGGACATAAGTGAAAGTGGACAGTCCAGAAGGACTCTGGGGTCATATGCTAACCCCATTACAGCTGCATATGGGAGTAGCATCTGTATACCTCCCATCAAAGCAAGTAGTTTTGAGCTAAATCCTCAACTCATTATCATGGTACAGCAAAATTGCCAGTATTCCGGTCTTCCACAGGAAGAACCTACTGAGTTTCTGGCACAGTTCTTACAAATTGCTGACACAGTACGTGATAAAGAAGTGGATCAGGATGTCTACAGATTACTACTATTTCCATTTACTGTAAAAGATCAAGCTAAGAGGTGGTTAAATAACCAACCCACAGCAAGCATAAAAATATGGAGACAGTTAACAGACAAATTTCTGAATCAATTTTACCCTCCAAAAAGGATGACACAGCTAAGGCTGGACATCCAAGGCTTTAAACAAGAGGATCATGAATCCCTTTATAATGCCTGGGAGAGGTACAGAGGGATGCTAAGGAAATGCCCCTCTGAAATATTTTCAGAGTGGGTACAGTGAGACATCTTCTACTATGGGCTTATAGAAAAAGCTCAGATGTCTCTAGACCACTCCGCTGGTGGATCTATACACATGAGAAAAACAATTGAAGAGGCTCAAGAACTCATAGATACAGTTGCTAGAAATCAACATCTGTACTCAAACAGTGAGTCTTCCATAAAAGAAGAGGCTATGGCAGTAACTACTGATCCTAATCCTCAAGAACAGATTGTTGAACTTAATCAGCAATTACTCCTTATGACAAGACAATTAGCAGAATTTAAAGAGATGTTCCAAGACACTAAAAATGCTAACAAGAATATGGAAGCACAATTGAATCAGACAAGACAGCAGCTATCTAAACAGATAACAGAAGAATGCCAAGCTGTTAAATTAAGGAGTGGGAAGACATTGAATGTATCAACTCAAAGCAGCAGAAAGCCAAGAAAGGAACAACTGACAGAGGATGACCAACCAACTACCCAAAATCCCTCTAAGGACAGTAAGAGCCCAGAGAGGAATGATTCTGGCGTTCAAATGCCAGAAAAGGGTAAGAAAGTGGTGTTAAACGCCCAATGGGTAGCCAAATCTGGCGTTCAAACACCACAAAGGGGTCAGACACTTGCAAGTACTGATAACAACCCCCTTAAGCAGGCTTCTTCAACCACTTCTGTTGGAAATAAACCTGCAGCAATTAAGGTTGAAGAGTATAAAGCCAAGATGCCTTATCCTCAGAAACTCCACCAAGCGGAACAAGATAAACAATTTTCCCACTTTGTAGACTATCTCAGGACTCTTGAAATAAAGATTCCGTTTGCAGAGGTGATGAGCGGATATTTTATACGCTTTTTGGGGATAATTTCATATAGTTTTGAGTATGTTTTAGTTAGTTTTTAGTCTATTTCTATTAGTTTTTAGGAAAAATTCATATTTCTGGACTTTACTATGAGTTGTGTGTTTTTCTATAATTTCAGGTATTTTTCTGGCTGAAATTGAAGGAGCTGAGCAAAAATCTGATTCAGGCTGAAAAAGGACTGCTGATGCTGTTGGATTCTGACCTCCCTGCACTCAAAGTGGATTTTCTGGAGCTACAGAACTCGAAATGGCGTGCTTCCAATTGCGTTGGAAAGTAGACATCCAGGGCTTTCCAGAAATATATAATAGTTCATACTTTGCACAAGAATAGACGACGTAAACTGGCGTTCAACACGAGTCCTCTGCTCAATTCTGGCGTCCAGCGCCAGAAAAGGATCAAAAGCTGGAGTTGAACGCCAAAACTGGCATAAAAACTGGCGTTCAACTCCACAAATGGCCTCTGCACGTGAATTGCTTAAGTCTCAGCCCCAGCACACACCAAGTGGGCCCCAGAAGTGGATCTCTGCATCATCCATCATAGTTTATCCAATTTTTGTAAACCTAGGCTACTAGTTTAGTATTTAAACAACTTTTAGAGACTTATTTTGTATCTCATGACATTTCAGATCAAAACTTTGTATTCTCTGACAGCATGAGTCTCTAAACCCCATTGTTGGGGGTGAGGAGCTCTGCTGTGTCTCGATGAATTAATGCAAGTATTTCTGTTTTCTATTCAAACACGCTTGTTCCTATCTAAGATGTTCATTCGCGCTTAACTGTGATGAAGGTGATGATCAATGACATTCATCACCTTCTTCAAACCATGAATGTGTGCCTGACAACCACCTCCGTTCTATATCCGATTGAATGAGTATCTCTGAGATCTCTTAATCAGAATCTCCGTGGTATAAGCTAGAACTGATGGCGGCATTCATGAGAATCCGGAAAGTCTAAACCTTGTCTGTGGTATTCCGAGTAGGATTCAAGGATTGAATGACTGTGACGAGCTTCAAACTCCTGAAGGCTGGGCGTTAGTGACAGATGCAAAAGGATAATAAATCCTATTCCAACCGGATCGAGAACCAACCGGTGATTAGCCGTGCTGTGACAGAGCGCGTGAGCGTAGTTTTCACTGGAAGGATGGAAGGTAGCCATTGACAACGGTGATCCACCAACACATAGCTTGCCATAGGAGGACGTGCATGCGTGAACAAGAAGACAGAGGAAAGCAGAGATTTAGAAGACAAAGCATCTCCAAAAACTCCAACATATTCTCCATTACTGCATAACAAGTAACCTTTAATCCATGCTCTATTGTTTATTCGCAATTCAACTGATAAACATAATTGACTTTCTGACTAAGATTTACAAGATAACCATAGATTGCTTCAAACCAACAATCTCCGTGGGATTCGACCCTTACTCACGTGAGGTATTACTTGGACGACCCAGTGCACTTGCTGGTTAGTGGTACGCGTTGTGAAAAGTGTGATTCACAATTCGTGCACCAAGTTTTTGGCGCCGTTGCCGGGGATTGTTCGTGTTTGAACAACTGACGGATTATTTTGTTGCTTAGATTAGGAAAAAATTCTTTCCTGTTGGTTTAGAGTCTTTTATTATTTATCCCTTGTTAAAACACTTTAAATTTATAACTCAGTTAGTTAGAACGTGGTGTTTATGTTCATGGTAATTGGCTATCATAATTTTTTAAAACTTTTTTCAAAAATAATTTTTCTGTTAAATCCTGTGCCAAACTTTAAGTTTGGTGTTTTCAAAAATAATCTTTCTTAAAATTTTCGAAAATTCCATAACTCATTTGGCTAGAGCGTTAATCTGTGTTCTTGGTAATTGGGTTAGAATCTTTTATACTCTTTTCAAAACCTTCTTTTTCATAAATAATATTTTCTCTATTAAATTGTGTGCCAAACTTTAAGTTTGGTGTTTTCTTGTTGAATTCCCTTTGGTTTTCGAAAATTTTGGTGGTTTTCTAAAAATTTTAAGTTTGGTGTTCTTTCTTCATGTTCTTGTGTTCTTGTGAGTCTTCAAAGTGTTCTTGAGTTTTTCTTGTGTCTTGATCTTAAAATTTTTAAGTTTGGTGTTCCTTGGTGTTCTCCCTCCAAAATTTTCAAAAACAAGGAGCATTAGATCTAAAAATTTTAAATCTTGTACTATCTTATTGTTTTTCTCTCTCCTCACTAAATTCAAAAATATCTTTTCAAAATATCTCTTCTAACTTCCTAACTTCTTATCTTTTCAAAATTTGTTTCAACTAACCAACTAACTTTTTGTTTGTTTCTTAACTTTTTCAAAACTACCTAACTAACTCTCTCTCTCTCTAATTTTCGAAAATATCTTCCCTCTTTTTCAAAAATTTCTTTTTTTTTAACTAATTAATTTTTATTTTCTTTTACGAAAAAAAAAATTTTAATTTCAAAATTCAAATTCTTTTTAGTTATTTTATTTTATTTAAGTATTTACTTCTTATAAAATAAAATAAATAAAAAGATAAATCAGTCCAAGTTATATCCATATATCCATCATGGACATAAGTGGAAATGAACAGTCCAGGAGGACTCTGGGGTCATATTCTAACCCCTCTACGGCTTCATATGGGAGTAGCATATGCATACCCTCCATTGGAGTTAGTAGCTTTGAGTTGAATCCTCAGCTCATTATCATGGTGCAGCAAAGTTGCCAGTATTCCGGTCTTCCACAGGAAGAACCTACAGAGTTTCTGGCACAATTTTTACAAATTGCTGACACAGTACATGATAAGGAAATAGATCAGGATGTCTACAGACTATTACTGTTTCCATTTGCTGTAAAAGATCAAGCTAAGAGGTGGTTAAATAACCAACCTAAGGCCAGCATAAGAACATGGAAACAGCTGACAGAAAAATTCCTGAATCAGTATTTTCCTCCAAAAAGGATGACACAGCTAAGGCTGGACATCCAAGGCTTTAAACAAGGAGATAATGAATCTCTTTATGATGCCTGGGAGAGATACAGAGAGATGCTACGAAAATGCCCCTCTGAAATGTTTTCAGAGTGGGTTCAGTTAGACATCTTCTACTATGGGCTTGCAGAAGGAGCTCAGATGTCTCTAGATTACTCAGCTGGTGGATCTATCCATATGAGAAAGACAATTGAAGAGGCTCAAGAGCTCATTGATACAGTTGCCAGGAATCAGCATCTGTATCTAAGCAGCAACCCTTCCATGAATGAAGAGGTTAAAACAGTAACTGCTGAATTCAGTACTGTAAAACAAGCTGCTGAATTCAATCAGCAATTGGATTTTCTAACAAAGCAGCTAGCTGAATTCAAAGACAGGCTACAGGAGACAAGGATAGCTAATATACATATGGACGAACAGTTTAAGCAAACAAAGCAGCAGCTATCAAGGCAAATAGCAGAAGAATGCCAAGCAGTTCAATTAAGAAGTGGAAAAAAATTAAATACCCCACCTCAAGGCATCAAAAATTCAAGAAATGAGCGACCCACCAAAGATTCACCTGAGGACAGTAAGAGCCCAGGGAAAAATAATTCTGGCACTAAAACGCCAGAAAATGGGTGGAAGGCTGGCGCTGAACGCCCAGACCATGCCCAAAACTGGCGTTCAGCGCCAGAAACAAGGCAGGATTGGTGTTCAACGCCAGAAATGGGCAAGAATCTGGCGTTGAACGCCCAATTGGGGCAGAATCCAGCGTTGAACGCCCAAAAGGGGCACATTTCTGGCGTTCAGGCGCCAGGAACAGACAGTGAGCTGGCGTCTAACGTCACTCCAGCTTCTGACTCTGGCACTCAATTGCCAGTGAGGGATCAGACACACACAAGTGCTGACAACAACCCCTCTAAAAAGGCTTCTTTAACCACTAAGGTTGAGGAATATAAAGCCAAGATACCTTATCCTCAAAAACTCCGGAAAGAGGAGCAGGATAAGCAATTTGCTCGCTTTGCAGATTATCTAAGGACTCTTGAAATAAAGATCCCATTTGCAGAGGCACTTGAGCAAATACCTTCTTATGCCAAGTTCATGAAAGAGATCTTGAGTCATAAAAAGGAGTGGAGAGAAACAGAAAGAGTTCTCCTCACTGAAGAATGCAGTGCAGTCATTCTGAAAAGCTTTCCTGAAAAGCTTAAAGACCCTGGGAGTTTTCTGATACCATGCATATTAGAAGGTGATTGCACCAAGACAGCTTTATGCGATCTTGGGGCAAGCATCAACCTGATACCTGCATCCACTATCAGGAAGCTTGGCTTAACTGAAGAAGTTAAACCAATCCGGATATGTCTCCAACTTGCTGATGGTTCCACTAAATACCCATCAGGCGTGATTGAGGACATGATTGTCAGAGTTGGGCCATTCGCCTTTCCCACTGACTTTGTTGTGCTGGAAATGGAGGAGCACAAGAGTGCTACTCTCATTCTAGGAAGACCCTTCTTAGCAACTGGACGATCCCTCATTGATGTCCAACAGGGGGAAATAACCCTGAGAGTCAATGATGATGAGTTTAAGTTGAACGCTGTCAAAGCCATGCAGCATCCAGACACATCAACAGACTGCATGAAAGTTGATCTCATTGACTCTTTGGTAGAAGAGATCAACATGGCTGAGAGTCTCGAATCAGAGTTGGAAGACATCTTTAAAGATGTTCAGCCTGATTTGGAGGATTCAGAGGACATGAAAAAGCCTCTAAACTTTCTTCTGAAAGAGGAAAAACCTCCTAAACCCGAGCTCAAGCCACTACCACCATCCTTGAAATATGCATTTCTGGGAGAAGGTGACACTTTTCCAGTGATCATAAGCTCTGCTTTAAATTCACAGGAAGAGGAAGCACTTATTCAAGTGCTAGGGACACACAAGACAGCTCTTGGGTGGTCCATAGGTGACCTTAAGGGCATAAGCCCAGCTAGATGCATGCACAAAATCCTATTGGAGGATAATTCCAAACCAGTGGTTCAACCACAGAGGCGGCTAAATCCAGCCATGAAGGAAGTGGTGCAGAAAGAGGTCACCAAGTTACTAGAGGCTGGGATTATTTATCCTATTTCTGATAGCCCCTGGGTGAGCCCTGTTCAAGTCGTCCCAAAAAAGGGAGGCATGACAGTGATTCATAATGAAAAAAATGAACTGGTTCCCACAAGAACAGTTACAGGGTGGCGCATGTGTATTGACTACAGAAGGCTCAATACAGCCACCAGAAAGGATCATTTTCCTTTACCATTCATAGACCAAATGCTAGAGAGACTAGCAGGTCATGATTATTACTGCTTTCTGGATGGCTACTCAGGCTACAACCAGATTGCAGTGGATCCCCAGGATCAAGAGAAAATAGCATTCACATGTCCATCTGGAGTGTTTGCTTATAGAAGGATGCCATTTGGGCTTTGTAATGCGCCTGCAACCTTCCAGAGATGTATGCTCTCTATTTTCTCTGACATGGTGGAAAAATTTCTGGAAGTCTTCATGGATGACTTCTCAGTATATGGAGACTCATTCAGCTCCTGTCTTGATCACCTGAAACTTGTTCTGAAAAGATGCCAAGAGACCAACCTAGTTTTAAACTGGGAAAAGTGTCACTTCATGGTGACTGAAGGAATTGTTCTTGGGCATAAAATCTCAAACAAGGGAATAGAGGTGGATCAAGCAAAAATAAAGGTAATTGAAAAATTACCACCACCTGCCAATGTCAAGGCAATCAGAAGCTTTCTGGGGCATGCAGGATTCTATAGGAGGTTTATAAAGGATTTTTCAAAAATCGCAAAACCTCTAAGCAATCTGCTAGCTGCTGACACGCCATTTGTGTTTGACACAAAGTGCCTGCAGGCGTTTGAAACGCTGAAAGCTAAGCTGGTCACAGCACCAGTCATTTCTGCACCAGACTGGACATTACCATTTGAGCTAATGTGTGATGCCAGTGATCATGCCATTGGTGCAGTATTGGGACAGAGGCATGACAAGCTTCTGCATGTCATTTATTATGCCAGTCGCGTTCTAAATGATGCCCAGAAAAATTACACAACCACAGAAAAAGAACTACTTGCAGTGGTTTACGCCATTGACAAGTTCAGATCATACTTAGTAGGATCAAAAGTGATTGTGTATACTGACCATGCTGCTCTTAAATATCTACTCACAAAGCAGGATTCAAAACCCAGGCTCATCAGATGGGTATTGCTTCTGCAAGAGTTTGATATAGAAATAAGAGACAGAAAAGGGACAGAGAACCAAGTGGCTGATCATCTGTCCCGGATAGAGCCAGTGGAAGGGACGCCCCTCCCTTCTCTTGAGATCTCTGAAACGTTTCCTGATGAGCATTTATTCGCCATTCAGGAAGCACCATGGTTTGCCGATATTGCAAACTATAAAGCTGCAAGGTTCATACCCAAGGAGTACAACAGGACACAAAAGAAGAAATTAATTACTGATGCAAAGTACTACTTGTGGGATGAACCTTATCTCTTTAAGAGATGTGCAGATGGAATTATCCGTAGGTGTGTGCCTAGAGAAGAAGCACAGAGGATCCTGTGGCATTGCCACGGATCTCAATATGGAGGCCATTTCGGAGGTGAGCGAACAGCCACCAAGGTCCTCCAATGTGGCTTCTATTGGCCCACACTCTATAAAGATTCCCGAGAGTTTGTACGTAATTGTGACAGTTGCCAAAGAGCTGGTAATCTGCCTCATGGTTACGCCATGCCTCAACAAGGAATCTTGGAAATTGAGTTGTTTGACGTATGGGGAATTGACTTCATGGGACCTTTCCCACCATCATACTCAAACACTTATATTCTGGTGGCAGTTGACTATGTATCAAAATGGGTTGAGGCTATTGCCACACCCACCAATGATACTAAAACAGTGCTGAAGTTCCTCCAGAAACATATTTTTAGCAGGTTTGGTGTCCCTAGAGTACTAATCAGTGATGGGGGCACTCACTTCTGCAATAAACAGCTTTACTCTGCCATGGTTCGGTATGGAATTCGCCACAAGGTGGCCACTCCATATCATCCACAAACCAATGGGCAGGCTGAAGTCTCTAACAGAGAATTAAAGAGAATCCTGGAACGGACAGTAAATACCCGTAGAAAGGATTGGGCAAGGAGCTTGGATGATGCTCTGTGGGCTTACAGAACAGCATTCAAGACCCCTATAGGGACCTCTCCATACCAACTGGTGTATGGTAAGGCATGTCACCTGCCCGTGGAACTGGAACATAAGGCCTACTGGGCAACCAGATTCCTAAACTTTGATGCCAAATTAGCAGGAGAAAAAAGATTGCTCCAGCTAAATGAGCTAGAGGAGTTCAGATTCACAGCTTTCGAAAATGCCAAGCTATATAAAGAAAAATAAAAAAAGTGGCATGACAGAAAGCTGTCATCTAGAATCTTTGAACCAGGACAGAAGGTTCTGTTGTTTAACTCTAGACTCAGGCTATTTCCCGGGAAACTGAAATCTCGGTGGAGGGGACCATACGTGATTACAAGTGTATCACCATATGGTTACGTGGAGCTTCAAGATATTGATTCTGATAAGAAGTTCATTGTCAATGGACAGAGAATCAAGCATTATCTAGAAGGCAACATTGAGCAAGAATGCTCAAGGCTGAAGCTAGATTAAAAGCTCAGCAAGGTCCAGCTAAGGACATTAAAGAAGCGCTTGTTGGGAGGCAACCCAATGTTTATCTAATTCTTATTTTTATTGTTTTTCATGTTTTCTTAGGTTCATGATCATGTGGAGTCACAAAATAAAAAAAAAATAAAAAAATCAAAAACGGAATCAAAAACAGCAGAAGAAAAATCACACCCTGGAGGAGCATCTGTCTGGCGTTCAAACGCCAGAACAGAGCATAGTTCTGGCGCTGAACGCCCAGAATGGGAGCATCCTGGCGCTGAACGCCCAGAACAAGCATGGTTCTGGCGTTCAACGCCAGAAATGGCAGCAAAGGGGCGTTGAACGCCCAAAATGGGCACCAACCTGGCGCTGAACGCCCAGAGTTGTGTGCAAGGGCATTTTGCATGCCCAAATTGGTGCAGGGATGTAAATGCCTTGACACCTCAAGATCTGTGGACCTCACAGGATCATTTCAAGATCTGTGGACCCCACAGGATCCCCACCTTCCCTCCTCTTAATCCTAGTTTTTTATTTCCACATCTTCTTCTTCATCTATTCCCTCTTCTTTTGCTCGAGAGCGAGCAACATTCTAAGTTTGGTGTGGACATCACAATTATGTGAAGGATCTATAGCTCTGTGGTAGAACATGTGGCTGCAAATTAAGAGATACCTAAGGGGATGCACTTCCCTCCACATAATTATTGGAAGCAACTGAAGATAGAGATACCAAAAATCACTAGGAATCAAGCCACAAAGGCAAGGAAGAGACATAAAAGAGCTCAAGAACATCATTGGTGCCTCAAGAAGGAAATGCCATCATCACTAAGGTGGACTCGTTCCTTGTTCTTACTTTCTCTGTTTTTCGTTTTCTCTATGCTAAGTGCTTATCTATGTTTGTGTCTTCATTACATGATCATTAGTAGTAATTAGTGTCTAGTTTGATTTTATCCCCAATTAAGTTATAGTCTATTTTTCTTATCATCAACAAACATGAATAAAATAGTAGATCTTTTGAATAAGAGGTAATAAAATTTTGAGTTTTTAATAAGAAAAATTCTAATTAGTAACATGTGGTGGCAATGTTTTCTGTCTTCTGAATGAATGCTTGAACAGTGCATATGTCTTTTGAATTTGTTGTTTAAGACTGTTAAATATGTTGGCTCTTGAAAGAATGATGAACATGAGACATGTTATTGATAATCTGAAAAATCAAAAAAAAAATGATTCTTGAAACAAGAAAAAGCAGCAAAGAACAAAGCTTGCAGAAAAAAAAAAAAAAAAATATATATATATATATATATATATATATATATATATATAATAATAATAATAGAAAGAAAAAGAAAAAGCAAGCAGAAAAAGCCAAAAGCTCTTAAAACCAAGAGGCAAGAGCAAACAGCCAATAACCCTTAAAACCAAAAGGCAAGGGCAAATAAAAAGGATCCCAAGGCTTTGAGCATCAGTGGATAGGAGGGCCTAAAGGAATAAAATCCTGGTCTAAGCAGCTAAACCAAGCTGTCCCTAACCATGTGCTTGTGGCGTGAAGGTGTCAAGTGAAAAATTGAGACTGAGCGGTTAAAGTCAAGGTCCAAAGCAAAAAGAAGAGTGTGCTTAAGAACTCTGGACACCTCTAATTGGGGACTTTAGCAAAGCTGAGTCACAATCTTAAAGGTTCACCCAATTATGTGTCTGTGGCATTTATGTATCCGGTGGTAATACTGGACAACAAAGTGCTTAGGGCCACGGCCAAGACTCATAGAATAGCTGTGTTCAAGAATCATCACACTGAAATAGGAGAATCAATAACACTATCTAAGTTCTAAGTTCCTATAGATGCCAATCACTCTGAGCTTCAATGGATAAAGTGAGATGCCAAAACTGTTCAGAAGCAAAAAGCTACTAGTCCCGCTCATCTAATTAGAATCTGAGCTTCAAATCAAAAACTCTGAGATATTATTGCTTCTCAACCTATTAGTCTTCTATTTTATTTGTCTAGTTGCTTGAGGACAAGCAACAGTTTAAGTTTGGTGTTGTGATGAGCGGATATTTTATACGCTTTTTGGGGATAATTTCATATAGTTTTGAGTATGTTTTAGTTAGTTTTTAGTCTATTTCTATTAGTTTTTAGGAAAAATTCATATTTCTGGACTTTACTATGAGTTGTGTGTTTTTCTGTAATTTCAGGAATTTTTCTGGCTGAAATTGAAGGAGCTGAGCAAAAATCTGATTCAGGCTGAAAAAGGACTGCTGATGCTGTTGGATTCTGACCTCCCTGCACTCAAAGTGGATTTTCTGGAGCTACAGAACTCTAAATGGCGTGCTTCCAATTGCGTTGGAAAGTAGACATCCAGGGCTTTCCAGCTATATATAATAGTCCATACTTTGCACAAGAATAGATGACGTAAACTGGCGTTCAACACCAGTCCTCTGCCCAATTCTGGCGTCCAGCGCCAGAAAAGGATCAAAAGCTGGAGTTGAACGCCAAAACTGGCATAAAAACTGGCGTTCAACTCCACAAATGGCCTCTGCACGTGAATTGCTTAAGTCTCAGCCCCAGCACACACCAAGTGGGCCCCAGCACACACCAAGTGGGCCCCAGAAGTGGATCTCTGCATCATCCATCATAGTTTATCCAATTTTTGTAAACCTAGGCTACTAGTTTAGTATTTAAACAACTTTTAGAGACTTATTTTGTATCTCATGACATTTCAGATCAAAACTTTGTATTCTCTGACGGCATGAGTCTCTAAACCCCATTGTTGGGGGTGAGGAGCTCTGCTGTGTCTCGATGAATTAATGCAAGTATTTCTGTTTTCTATTCAAACACGCTTGTTCCTATCTAAGATGTTCATTCGCGCTTAACTGTGATGAAGGTGATGATCAGTGACATTCATCACCTTCTTCAAACCATGAACGTGTGCCTGACAACCACCTCCGTTCTATATCCGATTGAATGAGTATCTCTGAGATCTCTTCATCAGAATCTCCGTGGTATAAGCTAGAACTGATGGCGGCATTCATGAGAATCCGGAAAGTCTAAACCTTGTCTGTGGTATTCCGAGTAGGATTCAAGGATTGAATGACTGTGACGAGCTTCAAACTCCTGAAGGCTGGGCGTTAGTGACAGATGCAAAAGGATAATAAATCCTATTCCAACCAGATCGAGAACCAACCGGTGATTAGCCGTGCTGTGACAGAGCGCGTGAGCGTAGTTTTCACTGGAAGGATGGAAGGTAGCCATTGACAACGGTGATCCACTAACACATAGCTTGCCATAGGAGGACGTGCGTGCGTGAACAAGAAGACAGAGGAAAGCAGAGATTTAGAAGACAAAGCATCTCCAAAAACTCCAACATATTCTCCATTACTGCATAACAAGTAACCTTTAATCCATGCTCTATTGTTTATTCGCAATTCAACTGATAAACATAATTGACTTTCTGACTAAGATTTACAAGATAACCATAGATTGCTTCAAACCAACAATCTCCGTGGGATTCGACCCTTACTCACGTGAGGTATTACTTGGACGACCCAGTGCACTTGCTGGTTAGTGGTACGCGTTGTGAAAAGTGTGATTCACAATTCGTGCACCAAGAGGCACTTGAGAAAATACCCTCTTATGCTAAGTTCATGAAAGAGATCTTAAGTCATAAGAAGGATTGGAGAGAAACTGAAAAAGTTTTTCTCACTGAAGAATGCAGTGCAGTCATTTTAAAGAGCTTACCAGAGAAGCTTAAGGATCCTGGAAGCTTTATGATACCATGCACATTAGAGGGTACTTGTACCAAGCAAGCTCTATGTGATCTTGGGAAAAGTATCAACCTAATACCTGCATCCACTATCAGAAAGCTTGGCTTGGCTGAAGAAGTCAAACCAACCCGAATATGCCTCCAACTTGCTGATGGCTCCATTAAATATCCATCAGGCGTAATTGAGGACATGATCGTCAAGGTTAGGCCATTTGCCTTTCCCACTGACTTTGTCATGCTAGATATGGAGGAGCACAAGAGTGCAACCCTCATCTTAAGAAGACCTTTCCTAGCAACTGGACGAACCCTCATTGACGTCCAAAAAGGGGAATTAACCTTGAGAGTCAACGAGGATGAGTTTAAGTTGAATGTGGTCAAAGCTATGCAGCATCCAGACACCCCAAATGACTGCATGAGCGTTGATATTATAGACTCTCTGGTGGAAGAGGTTAATATGACTGAGAGTCTCGAATCAGAGCTAGAGGACATTTTTAAAGATGTTCAGCCTGATCTGGAGGAACCAGAGGAAATAAAAGAACCTCTGAAAATTCCTCAGAAAGAGGATAAGCCTCCTAAACCCGAGCTCAAACCACTACCACCATCCCTGAAATATGCATTTCTGGGAGAAGGTGGCACTTTTTCGGTGATCATAAGCTCTACTTTAAATCTTCAGGAAGAGAAAGCACTAATTCAGGTGCTGAGGACACACAAGACAGCTCTTGGGTGGTCCATAAGTGATCTTAAGGGCATTAGCCCAGTAAGATGCATGCAAAAGATCCTATTAGAGGATGATGCTAAGCCAGTGGTTCAACCACAGAGGCGGCTAAATCCAGCCATGAAAGAAGTGGTGCAGAAAGAGGTCACTAAGTTACTAGAGGCTGCGATTATTTATCCTATTTCTGATAGCCCCTGGGTGAGCCCTGTCCACGTTGTCCCCAAGAAGGGAGGCATGACAGTGGTTCATAATAAAAAGAATGAACTGGTTCCTACAAAAATAGTTACAGGGTGGCGTATGTGTATTGACTACAGAAGGCTCAATACAGCCACCCGAAAGGATCACTTTCCTTTACCATTCATAGACCAGATGCTAGAGAGACTAGCAGGTCATGAATATTACTGCTTTTTGGATGGCTATTCAGGTTACAACCAAATTGCAGTGGATCCTCAGGACCAAGAGAAAACAGCATTCACATGTCCTTCTGGAGTATTTGCCTACAGAAGGATGCCTTTTGGTCTGTGCAATGCACCTGCAACCTTTCAGAGATGCATGCTCTCTATTTTCTCTGATATGGTGGAAAAATTTCTGGAAGTCTTCATGGATGACTTTTCAGTATTTGGAGACTCATTCAGCTCCTGTCTTGACCATTTAGCACTTGTTCTGAAAAGATGCCAAGAGACCAACCTAGTTTTAAACTGGGAAAAATTTCACTTCATGGTGACTGAAGGAATTGTCCTTGGGCATAAAATTTCAAACAAGGGAATAGAGGTGGATCAAGCTAAAGTGGAAGTAATTGAAAAATTACCACCACCTGCCAATGTAAAGGCAATCAGAAGCTTTCTGGGACATGCAGGATTCTATAGGAGGTTCATAAAGGATTTTTCAAAAATTGCAAAACCTCTAAGTAACCAGCTAGCTGCTGACACGCCATTTGTGTTTGACACAGAGTGTCTGCAGGCGTTTGAAACCCTGAAAGCCAAGCTGGTCACAGCACCAGTCATCTCTGCACCTGACTGGACATTACCATTCGAACTAATATGTGATGCCAGTGACCATGCCATTGGTGCAGTGTTGGGACAGAGGCATAACAAGCTTCTGCACGTCATTTACTATGCTAGCCATGTTTTAAATGATGCACAGAAGAATTACACAACCACAGAAAAAGAGTTACTTGCAGTGGTTTATGCCATTGACAAGTTTAGATCCTATTTAGTAGGTTCAAAAGTGATTGTGTATACTGACCATGCTGCTCTTAAATACCTACTCACAAAGAAGGATTCAAAACCCAGGCTCATAAGATGGGTGTTGCTTCTGTAAGAGTTTGATATAGAAATAAGAGACAGAAAAGGGACAGAGAACCAGATAGCTGATCACCTGTCCCGGATAGAACCAGTAGCAGGGGCGTCCCACCCTCCTACTGAGATCTCTGAAACCTTTCCGGATGAGCAACTCTTCGCCATTCAAGAGGCACCATGGTTTGCAGACAGGAAAAGGAAGAAGCATGAAAGGCTACTCTCAATACAGAGTCAAATAAAACCCCCACATTCAAACTCTAAGTTTGTTATTGGAAGGCCACAACCAAACTCTAAGTTTGGTGTTAAGGGCCATCATCATGCTCTGAGTATCTGTGAGGCTCCATGAGAGCCCACTGTCAAGCTACTGACATTAAAGAAGTGCTTGTTGGGAGGCAACCCAATTTTACTTATCTATGTTAAATTTCTATTTTTCATTGTTATTTTATGATTTCTGTAGGTTGATGGTCATGTGAAGTCACAAAAATAATTGAAAAGGAAAAAACAAACTGAAAAACAGAATGAAAAATGGCACACCCTAGAGGAGAAGCCTACTGGCATTTAAACGCCAGTAAAGGCAGCAGGATGGGCGTTAAACGCCCAGTTTGGCACCATTCTGGGCGTTTAACGCCAGAAATGGGCACCAGACTGGCGTTTAATGCCAGAAAAGGGCAAGAAGCTGGAGTTAAACGCCAGAAATGGACAGCAACCTGGCGTTTAACGCCAGGATTGGCAGCAGAGGGCGTTTTGCACGCCTAATTGGTGCAGGGATGAGAAATCCTTGACACCTCAGGATCTGTGGACTCCACAGGATCTCCACCAACCTCAACTCACTCTCCCTCACTTCTTCACACCTTTTCATAATACTCTTCCCAAAATAACCTCTACCAATCACCTCCATTACTCCTCCAAAACCATCATACAAACCACCTACACCCCACCCACTCAAATTCAAACTATCACTCCTTCCTTTTCCACATCATAACCACCTAAAACCCCCCTTGGCCGACAATTCACACACCTCCATCTCCCCCATCTTTTCTTCTTTTCCTCCTTTCTTTATTCTTTTGCTCGAGGACGAACAAACCTTTTAAGTTTGGTATGGAAAAGCTCAGCTTTTTTGTTTTTCCATAACCATTTATGGCACCTAAGACTGGAGAAACCTCTAGAAAGAGGAAAGGAAAGGCAATTGCTTCCACCTTCGAGTCATGGGAGATGGAGAGATTCATCTCAAAGGTCCATCAAGACCACTTCTATGAAGTTGTGGCCAAGACTCCTCATTGAAGAGAACAAGCCCATCACTAAGAAAAGGATGGAGCAAACAAGAGAGCCCACTCATGGACCTCAACAAGAGCACGAGGAAATTCCTCATCATGAAATCCCTGGGATGCCTCAAGGGATGTATTTCCCTCCACAAAATTATTGGGATCGAATCAACACCTCCCTAGGAGAATTAAGTTCCAATATGGGACAACTAAGGGTGGAGCACCAAGAGCATTCCATCCTCCTCCATGAAATTAGAGAAGACCAAAGAGTTATGAGAGAGGAGCAACAAAGACAAGGAAGAGACATTGAGGAGCTCAAGCACTCCATAAGATCTTCAAAAGGAAGAACTAGTCGCCATCACTAAGGTGGACCCGTTCTTTAATTTCCTTGTTCTTTATTTTCTGTTTTTCAAATTTTTATGCTTTATGTTTATTTATGTTTGTGTCTTATTACATGATCATTAGTGTCTAAGTGTCTATGCCTTAAAGCTATAAAAATGAATCCATCACCTTTCTTAAATGAAAAATGTTTTTAATTGAAAAAGAAAAAGAAGTACATGAATTTCAAATTTTAAAACAGTTTAGTTATTTTGATGTGGTGGCAATACTATTGTTTTTCTGAATGAATGCTTGAATAGTGCATATTTTGAATTTGATTGTTTATGAATGTTAAAATTGTTGGCTCTTGAAAGAATGATGGAAAAAGGAGAAATGTTATCTGATGATCTGAAAAATCATAAAATTGATTCTTGAAGCAAGAAAAAGCAGTGAATAGAAAGCTTGCAGAAAAAAAAAGAGGCGAAAAAAAAAAAAGAGAAAAGAAAAAGAAAGAAAAAGAAAAAGCAAGCAAAAAAAGCCAATAGCACTTTAAACCAAAAGGCAAGGGTAAAATAAAAAAGGATCCAAGGCTTTGAGCATCAGTGGATAGGAGGGCCCACAGGAATAAAATCCTGGCCTAAGCGGCTAAACCAAGCTGTCCCTAACCATGTGCTTGTGGCGTGAAAGTGTCAAGTGAAAACTTGGGACTGAGCGGTTAAAGTCGTGGTCCAAAGCAAAAAGAGTGTGCTTAAGAGCTCTGGACACCTCTAATTGGGAACTCTGGCAAAGCTGAGTCACAATCTGAAAGGGTTCACCCAGTTATGTGTCTGTGGCATTTATGTATCCGGTGGTAATACTGGAAAATAAAATGCTTTGGGTCATGACCAACACTCATAAAGTAGCTGTGTTCAAGAATCAACATACTTAACTAGGAGAATCAATAACACTATCTGGATTCTGAGTTCCTATAGAAGCCAATCATTCTGAACTTCAAAGGATAAAGTGAGATGCCAAAACTGTTCGGAGGCAAAAAGCTAAAAGCCCCGCTCATCTAATTAATACTGATCTTCATAGATGTTTTTGGAATTCATTGTATATTCTCTTCTTTTTATCCTATTTGATTTTCAGTTGCTTGGGGACAAGCAAAAATTTAAGTTTGGTGTTGTGATGAGCGGATAATTTATACGCTTTTTGGCACTGTTTTTAGTATGTTTTTAGTATATTTTAGTTAGTTTTTATTATATTTTTATTAGTTTTTATTTAAAATTCCCTTTTCTGGACTTTACTATGAGTTTGTGTGTTTTTCTGTGATTTCAGGTATTTTTTTTGCTGAAATTGAGGGGCCTGAGCAAAAATCTTATTCAGAGGCTGAAAAAGGACTGCAGATGCTGTTGGATTCTGACCTCCCTGCACTCAAAGTGGATTTTTTGGAGCTACATAAGCCCAATTGGCACGCTTTCAATTGCGTTAGAAAGTCGACATCCTGGGCTTTCCAGAAATATATAATAGTCCATACTTTGCTTAAGATTTGATGGCCTAAACCGGCGTTTCAAGTCAGCTCAAGAATTCTAGCGTTTAACTCCAGAACTGGCACAAAAGCTGGAGTTAAACGCCCAAACTGGCACAAAATCTGGCGTTTAACTCCAAGAAAAGTCTCTACACATGAAAGTTTCAATGCTCAGCCCAAGCACACACCAAGTGGGCCCCGGAAGTGGATTTTTACACTAAACACCCTAGCTTACTCATTTTCTGTAACCCTAGGTCACCAGTTTGCTATAAAAACTACTTTTAGTGATTCATCTTGTACCTCATGACACTTTACACGTTTCATATTGTATCTTCTATGGCATGAGTCTCTAAACCCCATTGTTGGGGGTGAGGAGCTCTGCTGTTCTTCATGAATTAATGCAATTACTACTGTTTTTCATTCTATCACGCTTGCTTCTATTCTAAGATATTCATTCGCACTTCAACCTGATGAATCTGATGATCAGTAACAATCATCATCATTCTCACCTATGAACGCATGCCTGACAACCACCTCCGTTCTACATGTAATCAAGCTTGAATGTGTATCTCTTGGGTTTCTAGTCTAAGATTGGAACTTTCGTGGTATAGGCTAGAATTATTGGCAGCCATTCCTGAGATCCAGAACGTCTAAACCTTGTCTGTGGTATTCTGAGTAGGATCTGGGAAGGGATGACTGTGACGAGCTTCAAACTCGCGATTGTTGGGTGTGTGACAGACGCAAAAGGATCAATGGATCCTATTCCGACATGATCGAGAACCGACAGATGATTAGCCGTACGGTGACAGCGCATTTGGAACATTTTCACTGAGAGGACAGGAAGTAGCCATTGACAACGGTGATGCCCAACATAAAGCTTGCCATGGAAGGAGCCTTGCATGCATGAAGAAGAAGATAGTAGGAAAGCAGAGATTCAGAAGACAAAGCATCTCCAAAGCCCCAACCTGTTCTTCATTACTTTATAACAAGTATTTATTTCATGTTCTTTTACTTTTTACAATTAAATCTGAGAATTATTGATATCCTGACTAAGAGTTACAAGAAAACCATAGCTTGCTTCAAGCCGACAATCTCCGTGGGATCGACCCTTACTCACGTAAGGTATTACTTGGACGACCCAGTGCACTTACTGGTTAGTTGTGCGGAGTTGCAAAAGTGTGATTGTAATTTTGTGCACTAGCCCCCAACGTTTTTATAAATACTTTCCCTCTCTTTCCTTGCTTCATTTCTGAAAACTTTCACACTTCCTCTCCTCTGTTCGGAAGAAGCCTTTGTTCGAAGGAATCCGCCTTTCTCTGCCCCTATCCTTTATTCAAGCAAATGTTAGTTTTTCTCTACTCTCTTTTTATGAAGTGCTTTCATTTGCATGTTTTTCATTTTAGAGAGGAGGGTAGGCTTCCAGTGATTCTGTTTTGTTTGATTCCAGGCCCCTTAGAGACCCTGTTTTTGATCCTTTTCTTTTTTCCTTTGTAGGTTTCGTCATACCTTTTTAGGAAAGAATGTCTTCCATAGAAACCCTTGCTCAATGGGTGGACGTTACCGTTCTGGGGGAGGAATCCTTTATAGATACTGACTTTATTACCAACCTCCGTACTCATCATAGAATTTGTACTTCTGATGAGGATGAGCCGAAGTATGAGTTGGTTGTCCCGGGTCCTGAAGACCGGGTTTGCTTCGCGAGGGCTGCTGAGGCAGCCCCTTATTTTTTCTATATGTATGAGAGCATGATTACCCGTTTGGGTGTTTTTCTTCCTTTTTCTGATTTTGAAATGGCTGTCTTACGTCACTGCCGTGTTGCTCCTACCCAACTTCACCCCAATTCCTGGGGTTTTCTGAAAATTTACCAGTTCATTAGCCATGCTTTAGACTTTCCGACGTCCTTGAGGATTTTCTTTTTCCTTTTCCACATGACTAAGCCCTTTAGTGGGCAAAATAACAAGCAACAGTGGTTGTCTTTCCGAGCTATACAAGGTCGGAGAGTCTTCACCCTTTTTGATGAATCTTTTCACGACTTCAAAAATTATTTTTTCAAAGTTCAAGCTGTAGAGGGTCACCACCCCTTTTTCCTGGATGAGAGTTCTTCTCCCCGCTTTTCTCTGTACTGGTTAGAGGCCTCCTCTTGTGAGAAATATAGTTTGGATGACCTGGATGAAGTGGAGGCAGCCATTGTGGGGTTCCTTCGAGAAGTGTGGGGGAGGGCCCCCTATCTGGATACCAAAAAATTTCTCCAGGGGGCTCCGACCTTTGTCCAGACACAATTAGGTAGCTTTTGGTTTGTTTATATTTTCCGACTTCGTTTCTTCCGACTTATTTTGCTGACTTTGGCTACCTATTGTTTTTTACAGAGATGGCGAAGAAGAATTCCAGGGAGTCGTACCAGAGAGTTCAGGAGGCCAAGGCAAGATCCCGCGCCAGAGTTGGTGGCACCAGGGTAACTAGCTTTTCTCTTCCTTCTCCTCCCCCTCCTTCCCGCAATTTGGGGACCCCTTCCCGACCTATTGTTATTCCTTCCTCGGCTTTTTCTCAGCCGTCCCCTCCTCCCCATTCTTCCCATGAGCCAGAAAAGAAGAAGCGCAAGACTCTTGAATCTAGATCTTCTTTTGAAGGTGAGGCTAAAGTGGATGCGCCTCAGTTTGTTCGAAAGTACATCTATCCTCATACCCGCATAGGTATGGATGATGTTTCTATTCGGAACTACCTTACTATTCTGGCTCAGGAGAGTATCAGGGCGGCGGGGGTGTGCACGAAGTTCCTTGATATTTTTGAGAAGACTCCTCTTAGCTCTCTTGGTTCATCCTCAAGGGTTGAAGAGTTGGAGGGGAGGCTTCTCTTATATCAGGAGCAGGAGAAGGGACTGAGGGAGGAGGTCGCCAAATTGAAGGAGGAGAGGGATGGCCTCCGGGAGAGGGAAAGCAAGTTGCAGGCTCAGTGCAACATGGAGGAGGGCCTGAGGTTGAAGGCACAGGAGAGTTATTCGAGCTTGTTTGAGGATCTCGTGGTGGTGAAGAAGGATTTGATGAAAGCTCGGAATGACTATACCGAGTTGGAGGACTCCATTGCTGACGGGGCCGAGGAAGCATGGAGGATCTTTAAGGAACAGGTCGGAGTTCTTGCTCCTGACCTGGATCTCTCTCCTTTAGATCTGGACAAAGTCGTCATTGACGGAGCTATAGTCTATCCTCATTCTCCCCAATATGTCACTGAGTCAGATTTAAAGACTCGGGGGCAGAGAATAATGGAGTCTCCTCACCGACCAAAGGATGCTTCGAGTTCCTCGAAGGCTCCGGGATCCTCCACTCTTTCTCCTATGGACACTTCTTTCCCTGGTCCTGATGGCGCTCCGACTACTCTTCCTGACTCTGGTGCTGCTCCTTCTACTCCTCTCGACTCTGGTGGTGATGTACTTTGAAAAAATTGATTATGGCTATATGGGGGCCTGGCCTGTGGGTCCCCTCTTTTTTAAACTTATTTGTTTTTATGTGGTGGTGGTCTGCTGATATTTTTCTTGGCCTTTTAAGGCCGTAAATAAAATATTTAGAAATACCCTTTTTTGGATAAGGGTTTAAAAAATACCCTTTATGGATAAGGGTTTTAAGTTACCTCTTATCTGTTGTGTGTGCATGCTTTTCTGATTTTAGGGTTTTTTTTTTTTTTTTTTTTTTTGGAAAACCCCTTTGATCCTTATTTTGAAAACCCTTTTGCTTGGCTGACTATCCTTCCTTTTGAGTTTCTTTTTTCTTTAAGAACTTAGGACAGTCTTTAGCTTTGGCACTTTTAATAGGTTTTTCGATCTCTTTTTTGGTATTCCTTATACTCAATTTTTGATTTATTGAGTTCCTATGACTTAGGTTATTTTTGCGATGCGTTTTCTTTGCTGCTCGGTTTTTCATTTCGACTTATGAATCGGAACGTTTTCGAGTTTCTCACGATCAACTTTTATAACCTCTTTACACCGACTTGTACCTCGTCGTTTCATCCTGACGACCATCTAGGTCGGTTCATGGGATTTTCACGTTTTGTCAAGCTTAATTCGGCGCGTTTCATAGAAAGAAAGAAAAGCGAGAAGGAATTTATAAGAGATATTCTAAAAGATCTTTATTTATTTGGGAAGGTACTTTTACTGCTACTAAGGGTTTTTATAATCTATTTTCCCTTAGCCTCTACTATGATGCCTCGTTAAAAATCCCTTCAGAAAAAACCCTTTTCTTTTGGGAAAAAATCATGAAGTTGGGAAAAGAGTACATCAGGGAGTAGAGTTCGCTTTCAACTATAGTACCTTTTCATGTTACAAGCATGCCACGACCTAGGTAACTCGGTGCCGTTTAGGTCGGTCACCTTATAATAACCTTTTCCTAGGACCTCACTGATTTTGTATGGTCCCTTCCAATTGGCAGCGAGCTTTCCTTCTCCCGATTTGTTGACTCCGATGTCGTTTCTGATCAAGATCAAATCGCTTGGGGTGAAACTCCTTCGAATGACTTTTTTGTTGTACCTGGTAGTCATCCTTTGTTTCAATGCTGCTTCTCTTATCTGGGCTTGCTCTCGGACTTCGGGGAGCAA
Source organism: Arachis hypogaea (assembly GCF_003086295.3). Taxonomy (NCBI): domain Eukaryota; kingdom Viridiplantae; phylum Streptophyta; class Magnoliopsida; order Fabales; family Fabaceae; genus Arachis; species Arachis hypogaea. The sequence goes on from NC_092048.1 coordinate 47,607,844, forward strand.
TTCAAGCTCCTCTTTGTGCCCCTCTATGTTTCCGATCTCGTCATGGAGGATCACCCTTGGACTTTGTTCGCTGATTTCCACTGGTATCATGGCTTCTACGCCGTAGACAAGTCGGAAGGGTGTTTCTCCTATGGCAGATTATGGCGTCGTCCGGTAAGCCCATAATACTTGTGGGAGCTCCTCGGCCCAAGCTCTCTTTACATCTTGTAGTCTTTTTTTTAGTCCTGCCAGTATGACTTTGTTAGCTGCTTCAGCTTGTCCATTTGCTTGTGGGTGTTCTACCGAGGTGAACTGGTGTTTGATCTTCATACTGGCCACTAGGCTTTTGAAGGTAGAGTCGGTAAACTGGGTTCCATTATCTGTAGTAATGGAATAGGGTATCCCAAACCTTGTGATGATATTTTTGTAGAGGAACCTCTGACTTCTCTGGGCTGTGATGGTGGCTAATGGTTCTGTTTCTATCCACTTTGTGAAGTAGTCTATTCCCACAATTAAGTATTTGACTTGTCTTGGGGACTGGGGAAAAGGACCTAACAGGTCCATTCCCCATTTTGCGAAGGGTGATGAGCGGATATTTTATACGCTTTTTTAGGGTAATTTCATGTAGTTTTTAGTATGTTTTAGTTAGTTTTTAATATATTTTTACTAATTTCTAGGCAAAATTCATATTTCTGGACTTTACTATGAGTTTGTGTGTTTTTCTATGATTTCAGGTATTTTCTGGCTGAAATTGAGGGAGCTGAGCAAAAATCTGATTCAGGCTGAAAAAGGACTGCAGATGCTGTTGGATTCTGACCTCCCTGCACTCGAAATGGATTTTCTAGAGCTACAGAAGTCCAAATGGTGCGCTCTCACTTGCGTTGAAAAGTAGACATCCAAAACTTTCTATAAATATATAATAGTTCATACTTTGCTCAAGGATAAACGACGTAAACTGGCATTCAACGCCAGTTCCATGTTGCATTCTGGCGTTAAACGCCAGAAACAGGTTACAAGTTGGAGTTAAATGCCCAAAATAGGTTACAACTTGGCGTTTAACTCCAGAAACAGCCTAGGCACGTGTAAAGCTTAAGTCTCAACCCCAGCACACACCAAGTGGGCCCCAGAAGTGGATTTCTGCACTATCTATCATAGCTTATTCATTTTCTGTAAACCTAGGTTACTAGTTTAGTATTTAAACAACTTTTAGAGATTTATTTTGTATCTCATAACATTTTTAGATCTGAACTTTGTACTCTTTGACGGCATGAGTCTCTAAACTCTATTGTTGGGGGTGAGGAGCTCTGCTGTGTCTCGATGAATTAATGCAATTATTTCTATTTTCTATTCAAACATGCTTGTTTCTATCTAAGATGTTCATTCGTACTTCAATATGATGAATGTGATGATCCGTGACACTCATCACCATTCTCAATCTATGAAAGCGTGCCTGACAACCACTCCCGTTCTACCTTCGATTGAATGAGTATCTATTGGATTCCTTAATCAGAATCTTCGTGGTATAAGCTAGAATCCATTGGCAGCATTCTTGAGAATTCGAAAAGTCTAAACCTTGTCTGTGGTATTTCGAGTAGGATTCAGGGATTGAATGACTGTGACGAGCTTCAAACTCACAAGGGTTGGGCGTAGTGACAGACGCAAAAGGATCAATGGATCCTATTCTAGCATGAGTGAGAACCGACTGATGATTAGTCGTGCGGTGACAGCGCACCTGGACCATTTTCACTGAGAGGACGGATGGTAGCCATTGACAACGGTGATCCACCAACACACAGCTTGCCATAGGAGGAACCTTGCGTGCGTGAAGAAGAAGACAGGGGGAAGCAGAGATTCAGAAGACAAAGCATCTCCAAAACTCCAACATATTCTCCATTACTGCATAACAAGTATTTATTTCATGTTCCTTTATTTTTCGCAATTCCAACTGATAATCATAATTAATCTCCTGACTAAGATTTACAAGGTAACCATAGATTGCTTCAAGCCAATAATCTCTGTGGGATCGACCCTTACTCACGTAAGGTATTACTTGGACGACCCAGTGCACTTGCTGGTTAGTTGTGCGGAGTTGTGAAAAGTGTGAATCACAATTTCGTGCACCAAGTTTTTGGCGCCGTTGCCGGGGATTGTTCGAGTTTGGACAACTGACGGTTTATTTTGTTGCTTAGATTAGGAAAAATTTTTCTTTTTGGTTTAGAGTCTTCTATTATTGTTTTTGGTTGAAATTTCTTTTTTAAATCCTTATTTTTTATTTTTAAATTTTTCAAAAATTTTTAAAATTAATAATTGAGTTTTTCTGTTTGAGTTTAGTTTCATATTTTAAGTTTGGTGTCAATTGCATGTTTTTATTTTCTTTTAAATTTTCGAATTTGTGTTCATTGTTCTTTCTTAATCTTCAAGTTGTTCTTGTTTATTTTCGTTGTTTGATCTTTAGTTTTTCTTATTCTGTGTCTTTTCTTGTTTTTCTTGTGCTTTTTCAAAATATCAGTTTTCAAAAATTTTTATTTATTAAATACCTTATTAAAACACGTTAAATTTATAGCTCAATTGGCTAGAGCGTTGTGCTTATATTCTTGGTAATTGGCTATCTTCTTTTGAAAACTTTTTCAAAAATAATTTTTCTTTGAATAAATCTTGTGCTAAACTTTAAGTTTGGTGTTCTCCTGTTAACTTTTCTTTTGTTTTCAAAAATTTTATTTTGGTTTTCTAAAAATTTTAAGTTTGGTGTTCTTTCTTCATGTTCTTGTGTTCTTGTGAGTCTTCAAAGTGTTCTTGAGTCTTCTTCGTATTTTGATCTTAAAATTTTTAAGTTTGGTGTTCCTTGGTGTTTTTCCTCCAAAATTTTTGAAAATAAGGAGCATTGGATCTAAAAATTTTAAGTTTTGTATTTTTTTATTGTTTTTCTCTTTCCTCATTGAATTCAAAAATATCTTTTCCTTTTATTTTAACTGATTTTTGAAAATTACCTTTAAAAATTCAGATTTTTATTTTAAAAATTAAATCTTTTCAAAATTCAAAATCTTATTCAAAAATCATATTCAAAAAATTTTTCAAATCTCTTCAATTAATTAGTCAATTCAACATTCAAATTTCTTTTTATTTTATTTTTCTTTTAATTTTCAAAATCTATATTTTATTTTCTAATTATTTTACTTTATTTTATTTTATTTTTTTGGTTATTTTTAATTAAATAAAACAATATAATATATATATATATATATATATATATATATATATATATTACTTGCAATTCACATCATCTCCCTTCCTCTGTCATGGATCTAAGTGGAAATGAACAGTCCAGAAGGACCCTGGGGTCATATGCTAACCCCACTACTACTACATATGGGAGTAGTATCTGTATACCCTCCATCAAAGCAGGCAGTTTTGAGCTAAATCCTCATCTCATTGTCATGGTGCAGCAAAACTGCCAGTATTCCGATCTTTCACAGGAAGAACCTACTGAGTTTCTGGCACAATTCTTGCAAATTGCTGACACAGTACGTGACAAGGAGGTAGATCAGGATGTATACAGACTGTTACTATTTCTATTTTCTGTAAAAGATCAAGCTAAAAGGTGGTTAAACAACCAACCCACAGCAAGCATAAGGACATAGAAACAGTTATCAGACAAATTCCTGAATCAATATTTCCCTCCAAAAAGGATGACACAGCTAAGGCTGGACATCCAAGGCTTTAAACAAGAGGATGATGAATCCCTTTATAATTCCTGGGAGAGGTACAGAGGGATGCTAAGGAAATGCCCCTCTGAAATGTTTTCAGAGTGGGTGCAGTTAGACATCTTCTATTATGGGCTTACAGAAGGAGCTCAGATGTCCCTAGATCACTCAGCTGGTGGATCTATACACATGAAGAAAACTATTGAAGAGGCTCAAGAGCTTATTGATATAGTTGCTAGAAATCAATATCTGTACATAAGCAGTGAGTCCTCCATAAAAGAAGAAGCCAAAGCAGTGTCTACTGAACTTGGTCCTCCAGAACAAGTTGCTGAACTCAATCAACAATTGTGCTTTCTAATAAAACAGCTAGCAGAATTCAAGGAGATGCTACAAGACACTAAAAATGATAATAAAAATATGGAGGCATAATTGAATCAGACAAAACAGCAGTTATCAAGGCAGATAACAGAAGAGTGCCAGGAAGTTCAATTAAGAAGTGGGAAAATATTAAATACTTCGTTTCAGAACAGCAGAAAGCCAAGGAAAGAACAACTGATAGAGGATGAGCAGGATATCATCCAGAATCCCTCTGAGGACAGTAAGAGCCTAGAGAGGAATGATTCTGGCGCTCAAACGCCAGAAATGGATGGAGAGCTGGCGTTAAACGCCCAACCCATGCTCAGTTCTGGCGTTCAAATGCCACAAACAAGCAAGGAGTTGGCGTTAAATGCCCAAAGGAAGCTCAGTTCTGGCGTTCAAACGCCAGGAACAGGTAAGGAGTTGGCATCCAACGCCAATCCAGCTTCCACCCCTGGCATTCAAACGCCAGCAAGGGATCAGACACACATAAGTGCTGATAACAACCCCTCTAAAAAGGCTTTCCCAACCACCTCTATAGGAAATAAACCTGCAGCAACCAAGGTTGAGGACTACAAAGCCAAGATGCCTTATCCTCAAAAACTTCGCCAAGAGGAGCAGGATAAGCAATTTGCTCACTTTGCAGACTATCTCAGGACTCTTGAAATAAAGATTCCGTTTGCAGAGGCACTTGAGCAAATACCTTCTTATGCCAAGTTTATGAAAGAGATCTTGAGTCATAAGAAGGATTGGAGAGAAACTGAAAGAGTTCTTCTCACTGAAGAATGCAGTGCAGTCATTCTGAAAAGCTTCCCAGAAAAGCTTAAAGATCCCGGAAGCTTCATGATACCATGCACACTAGAGGGTAATTGCACCAAGACAGCTCTATGTGATCTTGGGGCAAGTATCAATCTAATACCTGCATCCACTATCAGAAAGCTTGGTTTAACTGAAGAAGTCAAACCAACCCGGATATGTCTCCAACTTATTTATGGCTCCATTAAATACCCATTAGGCGTGATTGAAGACATGATTGTCAGGGTTGGGCCATTCGCCTTCCCTACTGACTTTGTAGTGCTGGAAATGGAGGATCACAAGAGTGCTACTCTCATTCTAGGAAGACCTTTCCTAGCAACTGGATGAACTCTCATTGATGTCCAAAAGGGAAAAGCAACCCTGAGAGTCAATGAAGATGAGTTTAATTTGAATGCTGTCAAAGCCATGCAGCATCCAGACACACCAAAAGACTGCATGAAAGTTGATCTTATTGACTCTTTAGTAGAGGAGATCAACATGGCTGCGAGTCTCGAATCAGAGCTGGAAGACCTCTTTAAAGATGTTCAGCCTGATCTGGAGGATTCAGAGGAAGTGAAAGAGCCTCTGGAAATTTTTCAGGAAGAGGAAAAACCTCCTAAACCCGAGCTCAAACCATTATCACCATCCCTAAAATATGCATTTCTGGGAGAAGGTGACACTTTTCCAGTGATAATAAGCTCTGCTTTGAATTCACAGGAAGAGGAAGCACTACTTCAAGTGCTAAGGACACACAAGACAGCTCTTGGGTGGTCCATAAGTGACCTTAAGGGCATAAGCCCAGCTAGATGCATGCACAAGATCCTATTGGAGGATGATGCTAAGCCAGTGGTTCAACCACAGAGGCGGTTAAATCCAGCCATGAAGGAAGTGGTGTAGAAAGAGGTCACTAAGTTACTGGAGGCTGGGATTATTTATCCTATTTCTGATAGCCCCTGGGTGAGCCCTGTTCAAGTTGTCCCCAAAATGGGAGGCATGACAATGGTTCATAATGAAAATAATGAACTGGTTCCTACAAGAACAGTTACAGGGTGGCACATGTGTATTGACTACAGAAGGCTCAATACAGCTACTAGAAAGGATCATTTTCCTTTACCATTCATAGACCAGATGCTAGAGAGACTAGCAGGTCATGATTTTTACTGCTTTTTAGATGGCTATTCAGGTTACAACCAAATTGCAGTAGATCCCCAGGATCAAGAGAAAACTGCATTTACATGTCCATCTGGAGTATTTGCCTACAGAAGAATGCCATTTGGGCTGTGTAATGCACCTGCAACCTTTCAGAGATGCATGATCTCTATCTTCTCTGATATGGTGGAAAAATTTCTGGAAGTCTTCATGGATGACTTCTCAGTATATGGAGACTCATTCAGCTCCTGTCTTGATCACCTAACACTAGTTCTGAAAAGATGCCAAGAGACTAACCTGGTTTTAAACTGGGAAAAATGTCACTTTATGGTGACTGAAGGGATTGTCCTTGGACATAAAATTTCAAACAAGGGAATAGAGGTGGATCAAGCTAAAGTGGAAGTAATTGAAAAACTACCACCACCTGCCAATGTTAAGGCAATCAAAAGCTTTCTGGGGCATGCAGGATTCTATAGGAGGTTTATAAAGGATTTTTCAAAAATCGCAAAACCTCTGAGCAATCTGCTAGCTGCTGACACGCCATTTGTGTTTGACACAGAGTGTTTGCAAGCATTTGAAACTCTGAAAGCTAAGCTGGTCACAGCACCAGTTATTTCTGCACCAGACTGGAAATTACCATTCGAATTGATGTGTGATGTCAGTGATCATGCCATTGGTGCAGTATTGGGGCAGAGGCATGACAAGCTCCTGCATGTCATTTATTATGCTAGCTGTGTTTTAAATGACGCTCAAAAAAATTACACAACCACAAAAAAAGAATTGCTTGTAGTGGTTTATGCCATTGATAAGTTTAGATCATACTTAGTAGGATCAAAAGTGATTGTGTACACTGACCATGCTGCTCTTAAATATCTACTTATAAAGCAGGATTCAAAACCCAGGCTCATAAGATGGGTGTTACTTTTGTAAGAGTTTGATATAGAAATAAGAGACAGAAAAGGGACAGAAAACCAAGTAGCTGATCACCTGTCCCGAATAGAACCAGTAGAAGGGGCGTTTTTCCCCTCTATTGAGATCTCTGAAACCTTTCCGGATGAGCACTTGTTCGCCATTTAGGAAATACCATGGTTTGCAGACATAGCAAATTATAAAGCTGCAAGGTTCATACCCAAGGAGTACAGCAGGCAACAAAAGAAAAAATTAATTACTGATGCAAAGTACTACTTGTGGGATGAACTCTATCTCTTTAAGAGATGTGCAGACAGAATAATCCGTAGGTGTGTGCCCAGAGAAGAAGCACAGAAGATCTTATGGCATTGCCATGGGTCACAATATGTAGGTCATTTCGGAGGTGAGCGAACAGCCACCAAGGTCCTCCAATGTGGTTTCTACTGGCCTACCCTTTATAAAGATTCCCGAGAGTTTGTACGTAACTGTGACAGTTGCCAGAGAGCTGGTAATCTGCCTCATGGTTACGCCATGCCTCAACAAGGGATCTTGGAGATTGAGTTGTTTGATGTATGCGGTATTGACTTCATGGGGCCTTTCCCACCATCATACTCAAACACTTATATTCTGGTGGTAGTTGACTATGTATCCAAATGGGTAGAGGCCGTTGCCACAACCACTAATGATACTAAGACAGTGCTGAAGTTCCTCCAGAAATATATCTTCAGCAGATTTGGTGTCCCTAGAGTGCTAATCAGTGATGGGGGCACCCACTTCTGCAACAAACAGCTTTACTTTGCCATGGTCCGGTATGGAATTAGCCACAAAGTGGCAACTCCATATCATCCACAGACAAATAGACAAGCTGAAGTCTCTAATAGAGAACTGAAAAAAAATCCTAGAACGGACTGTAAGTACCCGTAGAAAGGATTGGGTAAGAAGCTTGGATGATGCTCTGTGGACCTACAGAACAGCATTCAAGACTCCTATAGGGACCTCTCCATACCAGCTTGTGTATGGTAAGGCCTGTCATCTGCCCGTGGAACTGGAATACAAAGCCTACTGGGCGACCAGATTCCTAAACTTTGATGCCAAATTAGCTGGAGAAAAAAGATTGCTCCAGCTGAATGAGCTAGAGGAATTCAGACTCACTGCTTTCGAAAATGCCAAGCTTTACAAAGAGAAAGCAAAAAGGTGGCATGACAGAAAGCTGTCATCTAGAGTTTTTGAACCAGGACAGAAGGTTCTACTGTTTAACTCTAGGCTTAGGCTATTCCCTGGGAAACTGAAATCCCGGTGGAAGGGACCATATGTGATTACAAGTGTGTCACCATATGGCTATGTGGAGCTTCAAGACACTGATTCTAATAAGAAGTTCATTGTTAATGGACAGAGAATCAAACATTATCTTGAAGGCAATGTTGAGCAAAAATGCTCAAAGCTGAGGCTAGATTAAAAAGCTCAGCAAGGTCCAGCTAAAGACAATAAAGAAGCGCTTGCTAGGAGGCAACCCAGTCATTAGCAAAACTCTTTCTGTTATTTTATTTTATTCTATTCTTCATTTTATTTATTTTTAAAGCATATAAGGTCAATATTAACAAGGTAAAGAATAAATTGCATAAGTTCACAGGGCTACAGAAGGATTCAGAGCACAAAACAGGAAAAAGGAGCTCACTGGCAAGAAAACGCCAGTAAGAGGCACAATTGGGCGTTAAACGCCCAAAAGGAGCATCTACTGGGCGTTTAACGCCAGTAGAGATAGCCATCTGGGCGTTAAATGCCAGAAAGAAGCAATTTCTGGGCGTTTAACGCCATATTTACAGCATCCTGGGCGTCCAGAAAAACGCCCAGTGACAAAGGAGTTTTTGGCGTTTAACGCCAGCTGGAAGCAACAGCTGGGCGTTAAACACCCAAACCAAGCACCAAGTGGGCGTTAAACACCCAAAACATGCAGCAGTTGGGCGTTTAACGCCAGGATTGTGGGGGAGTAGGCAATTTTGTTTTCAATTCAAATTTTTTTCCATTTTTTATGTTTCAATTCATATTTTTTGCACAAACATATTACAAATCCTAATTTTTCAAATCCTTTTTCAAAAGATATCAAATGTATCTTAATTCATAAACCCTTTTTTTAATCCTCTTCAAATTATTTTCAAATCCTTTTTCAAAACAAATCTATCTCTTTTCCTTCTACAATCTTTTCAACTCATCAATATCTTTTCCAAATCTTCACAACATCTTTTTCAAAACAAAGTTATCTTCTTCAAATATCTTCTATATTATTCATATCTTTTAAATTTTAAAGTGCATCTTTTTCCTATCATACTTATCTCTTACAAATCATATCTTTTATCATATCTTCTTCAAAATTTTTGAAAACCCACCCCCCCTTCCCATTAAATCCTAGTTCGGCTCCCCCCACCTCCACAATTTGGACTTGGCTCTCCTCATATCCCTCTCCTTTCTTTTCTTTTGCTTGAGGACAAGCAAACTTCTAAGTTTGGTGTGTTTATCCGTGATCACTAAGCCAATACCCACTAAGATCATGGCTCCTAAGGGAAAACAAACTAACTCAAGAGGCAAGAAAGAGAATATTCCAAAACCACTTTGGAATCAAGGGAAGTTCTTAACCAAAGAACATTCAGACCATTACTACAAAATAATGGGTCTAAGGTCAATGATCCCGGAAGTTAAATTCGATCTGAAAGAAGACGAATATCCGAAGATTCAAGAGCAAATTCGAAACAGGAGCTGGGAAGTCCTAGCTAATCCTGAAACAAAGGTGGGAAGAAACATGGTTCAGGAATTCTACGCAAATCTGTGGCAGACGGACAGGCAGAGAATAGAGGGAACCGCATTCTATGACTATAGAACTCTGGTCAGAGGGAAGATTGTTCACACCCACCCTGACAAAATAAGGGAGATCTTCAAGCTGCCTCAACTACAAGATGACCCAGACTTTTTAATAGGAGAATGATGAGATCAAACCTGAACTTGGACAAGATCCTAGAGGACATATGCCTCCCTGGAGCTAAATGGACAACCAACACAAAGGGTTCCCCGAACCAACTCAAAAGAGGAGATCTCAAACTAGTCGCCAGAGGCTGGCTGGACTTCATTGGGCGCTCTATATTGCCCACTAGCAACCGCTCTGAGGTCACCATCAGAAGAGTAGTGATGATTCATTGCATTATGCTGGAAAAAGAAGTGGAAGTTCATCAGCTGATTGCTTGTGAGCTTTACAAGATTGTAAACAAGAACTCCAAAGATGCCAAATTGGCTTATCCAAGCTTGGTCTCCCTGTTATGTAAAGATGCTGGTATAAAAATGGGAGTGGATGAGTACATCCCAGTTGAGCTACCAATCACCAAAAAGTCTATGGAAGGACAACAAATGCAGGACGAACCCATCAAGAGAAGAGCACAGGAGTTCCTCCCAGAAATCCCTCAAATTGAATATTGGGAGCGCCTAGAAGCATCTGTCACCAAGTTGCAAGAAGCTGTGGATCAACTGAAGGAAGAACAGCAAAATCAAAACAGCATGCTCTGCAAACTGCTTAGAGAACAAGAAGAGCAAGGGCGTGAACTGAAGGAATTGAAGCGCCAGAAGCTATCTCTTGAAGGGCCAAGCACTCCACAGACTAAAGAGACATCCACCTCCCAAATTCAAGGTTGTTGAGTTCTAATCTTAGCCTTAACTCTGTGATAATTGTTCTTATTAGAAATTTACCTTAGAAGTTATATATGAGTAGTAGTAATTAGTATCTCTATTATGATTTTATCTCCAATTAAGTTATAATTTATTTTTCTCATCATCATCAAACATGAATAAAATAGCAGATTTTTATTATAAGGAGGAAATATTTTTTCGAGTTCTTAATAAGGAAAATTCTAATTATCTATATGTGGTCGCAATACTTTTTGTCTTCTGAATGAATGCCTGAATAGTGCATATTTTTTATATTGAATTTTATGAATGTTAAAATTGTTGGCTCCTGAAAGAATGATGAACAAGAGAAATGTTATTGATGATCTGAAAAATCATGAAATTGATTCTTGAAGCAAGAAAAAGCAGCAAAAAAAAAAAGAGAAGGAGCAGTAGAAAAAGCCAATAGCCCTTAAAACCAAAAGGCAAGGGTAAAAAGGATCCAAGGCTTTGAGCATTAATGGATAGGAGGGCCTAAAAGGAATAAAATCCTGGTCTAAGCGGCTAAACTAAGCTGTCCCTAACCATGTGCTTGTGGCGTGAAGGTGTCAAGTGAAAACTTGAGACTGAGCGGTTAAAGTCAAGGTCCAAAGCAAAAACAAAGTGTGCTTAAGAACTCTGGACACCTCTAATTGGGGACTTCAGCAAAGCTAAGTCACAATCAAAAAAGGTTCACCCAGTTATGTGTCTGTGGCATTTATGTATCCGGTGGTAATACTGGAAGACAAAGTGCTTAGGACCACGGCCAAGACTCATAAAATAGCTGTGTTTAAGAATCAACATACTAAACTAGGAGAATCAATAATACTATCTGAATTCTGAGTTCCTATGGATGCCAATCATTCTGAATTTTAAAGGATAAAGTGAGATGCCAAAACTGTTCAGAAGCAAAAAGCTACTAGTCCCGCTCATTTGATTAGAATCTGAGCTTCACTAAAAACTCTGAGATATTATTGCTTCTTGATTTCTCGTCATCCTATTTTATTTGTCTAGTTGCTTGGGGACAAGCAACAGTTTAAGTTTGGTGTTGTGATGAGCGGATATTTTATACGCTTTTTGAGGGTAATTTCATGTAGTTTTTAGTATGTTTTAGTTAGTTTTTAGTATATTTTTATTAATTTCTAGGAAAAATTCAAATTTCTAGACTTTACTATGAGTTTGTGTATTTTTCTGTGATTTCAGGTATTTTCTGGCTGAAATTGAGGGAGCTGAGAAAAAATCTTATTCAGGCTGAAAAAGGACTGCAGATGCTATTGGATTCTGACCTCTCTACACTCGAAATGGATTTTCTGGAGCTACAAGAGTCCAAATGGTGCGCTCTCAATTGCGTTGGAAAGTAGACATCCAGGGCTTTCCAGAAATATATAATAGTCCATACTTTTCTCAAGGATAAATGATGTAAACTGGCGTTAAATGCCAGAAACAGGTTACAAGTTGGAGTTAAACGCCCAAAACAGGTTACAACTTGGCGTTTAACTCCAGAAACAGCCTAGGCACGTGTAAAGCTCAAGTCTCAGCCCTAGCACACACCAAGTGGGCCCCAAAAGTGGATTTCTGCACTATCTATCATAGCTTATTCATTTTTTGTAAACCTAGGTTACTAGTTTAGTATTTAAACAACTTTTAGAGATTTATTTTGTATCTCATGACATTTTTAGATCTGAACTTTCTACTCTTTGATGGCATGAGTCTCTAAACTCCATTGTTGGGGGTGAGGAGCTTTGCTGTGTCTCGATGAATTAATGCAATTATTTCTGTTTTCTATTCAAACACGCTTGTTTCTATCTAAGATGTTCATTCGCACTCCAATATGATGAATGTGATGATCCGTGACACTTATTACCATTCTCAATCTATGAACGCATGCCTGACAACCACTCTCGTTCTACCTTCGATTGAATGAGTATCTCTTGGATTCCTTAATCAGAATCTTCGTGGTATAAGCTAGAATCCATTGGCAGCATTCTTGAGAATCCAAAAAGTCTAAACCTTGTCTGTGGTATTCCGAGTAGGATTTAGGGATTGAATGACTGTGACGAGCTTCAAACTCACAAGGGTTGGGCGTAGTGACAGACGCAAAAGGATCAATGGATCCTATTCCAACATGAGTGAGAACTGACAGATGATTAGCCGTGCGGTGACAGCGCACCTGGACCATTTTCACTGAGAGGACGGATGGTAGCCATTGACAACGGTGATCCACCAACACACAGCTTGCCATAGGAGGAACCTTGCGTGCGTGAAGAAGAAGACAGGGGGAAAGCAGAGATTCAGAAGACAAAGCATCTCCAAAACTCCAACATATTTTCCATTACTGCATAACAAGTATTTATTTCAAGTTCCTTTATTTTTCGCAATTCCAACTGATAATCATAATTAATCTCCTGACTAAGATTTACAAGGTAACCATAGATTGCTTAAAGCCAACAATCTCCGTGGGATCGACCCTTACTCACGCAAGGTATTACTTGGACGACCCAGTGCACTTGCTGGTTAGTTGTGCGGAGTTGTGAAAAGTGTGAATCATAATTTCGTGCACCAAAGGGCCATGGAGAAGTCATACTGATAAGCTCCTCGGGGGGAGCCACGTGGAAATTTGCATGCATCTGGCATGGTTGGCACTTTTTCACAAATTTTGTGGCATCTTTCTACAAGGTCGGCCAATAGAACCCAGCTCGGATCACTTTTCTGGCCAGCGACCTGGCTCCGAGATGGTTTCCACAGATCCCATTATGAACCTCCTCTAATACTTCAGTGGTCCTTGAGGTCGGTACGCACTTCAGCAATGGCGTTGATATTCCTCTTTTATAGAGGATATTTTTCACCAGAGTATAGTATTGTGCTTCCCTCCGGATTTTCTTGGCCTCTTTTTCCTCTTTGGGGAGGATGTCAAATTTTAGGTATTCGACCAAGGGATTCATCCATCCGAGGTTCAGACCGATTATTTCAAGGACATCTTGTTTGTCCTTTACTTTCACCACAGAGGGCTCTTGGAGAGTTTCCTGGATCAGGCTTCTATTATTCCCCCCTGGTTTAGTACTTGCTAACTTGGAGAGGGCGTCTGCTCTGCTATTGAGATCCCGAGTTATATGCCTGACCTCGGTCTCTACAAAGTGCCCGAGGTATTCCAAAGTTTTCTCCAAGTATTTTTCATATTTGGGTCTTTGGCCTGATACTCTCCATTTATCTGGGAGGTCACCACTTGAGAGTCACTGAATATCATCACTTTTGTTGTGCCGACTTCCTCTGCCAGCTTCAACCCTGCAATCAGGGCTTCATATTCTGCCTGATTATTTGAAGCTGGGAATTCAAATTTGAGGGAAACCTCTATTTGGCTTCCCTTTTCATTAACCAGTATTATGCCTGCACCGCTTCCTGTCTTGTTTGAGGATCCATCTACGTACAGTTCCCACATAGTTGGCTTTTCCTCTTGGTCTCCCGCGTACTCTGCTATGAAGTCGGTGAGGCATTGGGCTTTGATTGCTGTCCGAGTTTTGTACTTTAAGTCGAACTCGGAGAGCTCTATCGCCCACTGAACCATTCTCCCTGCAACATCCGTCTTTTGGAGGATTTGCTTCATAGGTTGGTTTGTTCGGACTCTTATCGTTTGGGCTTGGAAGTAAGGCCGTAACCTCCGTGAGGCTATTACTAAGGAGTAGGCAAACTTCTCTAGTTTGTGATACCTTAGTTCGGGGCCCTGTAGAGCTTTGCTGGTGAAGTACACTGGATGCTGTCCGACCTCGTCTTCTCTTATCAGGGCTGATGCAACATCTTTGTCTACTACAGACAAATATAGGACAAGGTCTTCCCCAACTAGAGGTCGGGTTAGGATTGGAGGTTGGCTCAAGAACCTTTTGAACTCCTGGAATGCTTCTTCGCATTCTGGAGTCCATTCAAACTGACATCCCTTTTTTAGAAGAAAGAACAATGGAAGGGATCTTAATGCTGACCCTGCCAAGAACCTGGAAAGTGCTACAAGTCGGCCATTCAGTTGTTGAACCTCTCTTAAACAAGTCGGGCTTTTCATTTCTAGGATGGCTTTGCACTTGTCGGGATTTGCTTCGATCCCTCTTTGGGTAAGCATAAATCCTAGAAATTTTCCGGCCTCCACTGCGAAGGCGCATTTTGCGGGATTTAGCCTCATCCCATGCGACCTTATGGTGTTGAAAACTTGCGAAAGGTCTGTTAAGAGGTCGGTTTCTTCCCGGGTTTTCACCAGCATGTCGTCTACGTAGACTTCCATTAAGTCCCCGAGGTGGGGAGTGAACACCTTGTTCATCAGCCTTTGGTATGTAGCCCCTGCGTTTTTTAATCCAAAAGGCATGACCACGTAGCAGTAGTTTGCTCTGGGTGTGATGAATGATGTTTTCTCTTGGTCCGTCTTGTACATCGGGATTTGGTTGTATCCCGAGTAAGCATCCATAAACGACAAGTATTGATATCCTGAGCTAGAATCTACTAGAGCATCAATGCTGGGGAGTGGATAAGGGTCTTTAGGACATGCCTTATTTAAGTCGGTGTAGTCAACGCACATCCTCCACTTGCCGTTTTGTTTCTTGACTAGCACTACATTCGCTAGCCATGTTGGATATTTAACTTCTCTGATGAAGCCAGCTTCTAGGAGTGCTTTTAACTGCTCCTCCACCGCTTGGGCTCGTTCTGGACCGAGCTTACGTCTTCGCTGCTGCACAGGTCGTGCTCCCGGGTTCACCGAGAGTTTGTGAGACATGAGCTCGGGGTCTATCCCTGGCATGTCGGAAGCTTTCCAGGCGAAGAGGTCGGAATTGTCTCTTAAGAGCTTGGTCAACCTTTGCTTTAAGACTCCCTCTAGGTTGGCCCCTATGTTGGTATTTTTTCCTTCCTCTATGCCGACCTGTATTTCCTCAGTTTTTCATCCTGGCTGTGGTCGCAGCTCTTCTTTGGCTCTTGCACCACCGAGCTCTATGGTGTGGACTTCTTTGCCTTTTTCCCTCAGGTTCAGGCTTTCATTGTAGCATTTTCTTGCCAATTTCTGATCTCCCCGTACCGTTGCGATCCCCGCAGGTGTCGGAAATTTCATGCAAAGATGGGGGGAAGATACCACTGCTCCGAGTCGATTTAGGGTAGCTCTGCCAATTAAGGCATTGTATGCTGACCCCACGTCGATGACTATAAAGTCTATGCTCAGAGTTTTGGATTTTTTCCCCTTTCCGAAGGTTATGTGGATGGGCAGAAATACTAGTGGTTTTATTGGCGTGTCGCCTAATCCGTATAAGGTATCGGGGTAGGCTCTTAACTCCTTTTCATCCAACCCTAATTTGTCGAACGTGGGCTTGAAAAGGATATCCGCTGAACTCCCTTGGTCCACTAGAGTTCTGTGGAGATGGGCATTGGCTAGGATCATGGTTATTACCACTGGATCATCATGTCTAGGGATTATTCCTTGCCCATCTTCCTTTGTAAATGAGATAGTAGGAAGATCGGGAGCTTCACTCCCGACCTGATAAACTCGCTTGAGGTGTCTCTTGTGAGAGGACTTGGTGAGTCCTCCTCCCGCAAATCCTCCCGAGATCATATGTATGTGTCTCTCGGGGGTTTGAGGTGGAGGGTCTCTTCTGTCCCCATCCTCTCGCTTTCTCTTCCCATGATTGTCCGACCGTTCCATGAGATATCTATCGAGCCGACCTTCTCTGGCCAGCTTTTCTATCACATTTTTGAGGTCGTAGCAATCATTTGTTGAATGACCATAGATCTTATGGTACTTACAGTATTCGCTGCGACTTCCTCCCTTTTATTTTTAATGGGCCTGGGAGGTGGCAGTCTTTCAGTGTTGCATATTTCTCTGTATACGTCCACCATGGAAACCTTTAGAGGAGTATAAGAGTGATATTTCCTTGGTCTGTCGAGACCGACCTCTTCTTTTTTCTTGGGCTCCCTCTCCCTCTCTTTTATTGGGGGAGGGTGCTCAGGTCGCCAACTCGACTCTCGTAATCTGGCATTCTCCTCCATATTGATGTACTTTTCATCTCTTTCTTGTACATTGCTTAAGGAGGTGGGGTGCATTTTTGATATGGACTGCGAGAAGGGGCCTTCTCTAAGCCCATTTACTAACCCCATAATGAATGCCTCAGTGGGCAGGTCTTGAATCTCCAGGCATGCTTTGTTGAACCTTTCCATGTAGTCCCGTAGAGGTTCTCCGACCTCCTGCTTTATTCCCAGGAGGCTCGGGGTATGCTTTACTTTATCCTTCTGGATGGAGAACCTCATCAAGAACTTTCTCGAGAGGTCCTCAAAGCTGGTGACCGACCTTGGAGGGAGGCTGTCAAACCACTTCATCGCCGCTTTCGATAGGGTGGTCGGGAAAGCTTTGCAGCGAGTTGCATCAGAAGCATCAGCCAGATACATCCGACTTTTGAAATTGCTTCGATGATGCTTCGGATCTATGGTTCCGTCAAAGAGGTTCATGTCAGGGCTTTTAAAGTTTCTTAGAACTTTTGCCCTCATTATGTCCTCAGAGAATGGATCCTCTCCCCCCAAGGGCAATTCCTCTCGGTCGTTACGGGAGTTCCGACTTCTAAGGGAAGATTCTAGCCTCAAGAATTTTTCCTCTAACTCTTTTCGTCACTCTATTTCTTCCCTGAGATTTTGGTCCGCCTCTCGTTGTCGCTCTAACTCCTGTTCCAGTTGTTCCAGACAACCTTGGTGGCCATGAACCAACCCCATTAGCTCGGCGGCATGGGGTGGTCCTTCCTTCCCTGATTCGGGTCCTTCTGAGGAGTTTACCTTCGGGTTTTTCAACCCGGAGGTGCCTTCTTTTTGTTGGTTGTTGGTTTCCTGATGAAGAGTTAGGTCCGCGTCATTATTTTCGGTGTCTAGGTTTTCTTGTTCGGAATCGGACGCTGTATGACCATCTTCGGGTGAATTGTCCACCATCACTGGCTGATCTCTCGGGTCCCCGGAAATGGTGCCAATGTTACGATGGGTAACTAGAGATTAATGGGTTGGACTCGTTAGGTTGGCCCAATCGCCTAAAGGGGGAAGCCTTTGAAGAGAGTTACATTCCTGGGCCTCCGTCCGACTTGTGGGTGTGAATGAGCGGGGGGTGGTACCTGCAAAGACACTCCGATGCCTAAGTTAGCAAGGGAATAAGCAGGTTTAGAGAGTATTGGGTTTAGTGATACCTGAGGGATGTCAGGGTATTTATAGTGATGAACCCATAACCACCGTTGGAGTAGTTCCACCATTTAAGGGGGAATAACCGTCCCTTTATCTTAGGGAAGTTGGGATAAAGCTCTTGGAAGTGGGTAGAGAGATTTTAGGAGCAGTTACTCATTTGAATGAGTGTTTATCTGCCAGCTAATCTTCGTTTCCGACTTCTTCAGAGCAAGTCGTGGCAAGAACCGACTTCTCAGGGCGAAGGTCGGTGTAGGGTTAGGCCCAGTCCTTTAAACTGGCCTTTCGTTTGGACCTGGGTCTTAGCGTTGGGTCAGGATATGAACAATATCTTATCCTAAAAAAAATATTTGGACTTTGTTGGCTTCGTACACCCGGATTTTTTTTAACTTTGACCACAATATATATTAAACGTAAAATTACTATTCAAATTGCGGATAATCCAAATTTGAATTAGTATGAGTTTGCCGATGTATGTTTATCATAGAAATGTGAGTTTTTAAGAAACAAATATAGTTAAAAAATTGTACTCGGTAAATAAAAAAGTTTTATACTTGTACTTTGTGGTTAAAGTTAAATGTGTTTCTAAAAGCAATATTTCTCAAAATTATATTTTTTAAAATTAAAAGATCCAATATAACTTAATATATGAAATACTACAAATTACTCCTTACTATTATGTTATTATTATCATTTTAACTGTCAATAAAACCAAGTTTACCAAACACTATTTGTTATAATAAGGATAACAAGATTTTATGTGGACGATATGCAACAAATCTAGACTTTTGGGTATTTGGAAAATTTTGGGAGTATTCTACATTATGGCCATAGCGAGATAGAGGGTATTAGCAAGGACTTCGATAATTAAATTAACGAAAAAAAATAGGTAAATGAGATATTGATTAGTATGAAATTAAATTTTACTGCTTAACTCATCAGTAAATGCACCGAATCGCATCAAATAATACTACCATGAGTGAATTATCGTTTCTACGAGAATTAATGGATTAAGCAAATAATGATCAATTGATTATTCTAGTTAGCCAATTCAAATTTTGATAATGAACAATTGATAATATAGCTGAAATTTAAATGACTTGATAAAGAAGTAAATGAAAGTAATAAATGACTTGAATATAAATGACTAGAACTTAAATTGCAAAAATATAAATAACAGGAATATAAATGGTAAGAATTAAAATGAATAAAAGCAATAATAAAATGCAAGGAAAAGAATCAATTTAATTGCATCAATTAAAGACAATTCTAAAGCAAGATAAGAAGATAATGATGAGAAGAACATTGGGGTAGAGAGATGTTGAATCCTCATGATCAATAACTTTCATCTCCACTTCAATCATGCAATCATTGATCTGTTGGTAAATCATAAGTAATTGAATTTTAATTTGTTGGTAATTTAATTTCTCTTAACTTGATCAATTGCCTATTTCTTGATCAATTGCTCATGAGAAGAGAAGTAACACATTCTTTGACTTATCACCACACAATTCTTCAAGATCTATATAGGATTGATTTAATGTCACATATCAAATACAAATCCATGATCATGAGAATTGAGAGAAAGAATTTTCAAGTATAATTTCACGAATCTACCTTTTCAAGTGATCATAAAACCCAAATTGGATCTAAATTATCATCTGATAGATTTTGATCATTGATGAAGAATGAAGAATCTTTCTAAATAAACAATTGAAAAATGAATTAAAGATGAAAAGTCAATCACATTAATCCATTAAAATTCAACAGAGCTCTCTTTCCCTAATGAAGAGAGGATTAGCTACTCATAACTCAAGGAATTATAAAATGGGTATATGAATATGAAAGAAGTAGAAAGTCAAGTGTATGGAATTGAAAAGTGAGAGTCCAGTCCCTTTCAAAGGTTTTCTGAATCTCTATTTATAAGATCTCCTAAATTACAAATGAAATTCAAATTACAATCAAATGCACTTTTTAACTAACTATTACTAATGATCTTCCTTCCTTCTTTTGGATATCCTAAACCTTGTGAGTTGTTGTGGACTTGATTGGTTGGGCTAGATGAGCATTAGATGTGGTCAATGATTTGTCAATTTCAAGCACCAATTGTGACATACCGTAGGCTTTATTTGATGGCGAATTTTACAATCCACAAAATACCGGCAAGTACACCGGGTCGTATCAAGTAATAAACTCAGGTGAGTGAGTATTGATCCCACGAGAATTAACAGATTAAGCAAGCAATAGTTAAGTAGTTATTCTAGTCAGACAATGAAAAATTAGGTTTTAAAAACTCTGAAACATAAACAGCAAGCAAACGAAAGAAAACAGTGAGCATGAGAAATAATATGAATGAAAGAGTTTAGGCTTTGGAGATGTTAAAACTTCCGAATTAATATTATTCACTTTCCACCTTAATCATGCAAAGATACTTTTATGGAAAATCATTAATAATTAAACTCCAATCCCTTGGTGATTTAATTTCTCTTTAACCTAATTAATTGCTAATCCCTTAGTCAATTATTTAAAAAAAAGAGTTGAAGAACATCCATTGATTTATAAAACCACACAATTCATAAGAATCTTCCCTAGTTGATTTTATGTCACTTATCAATCTATTTTCAAAACTTAAGAATCATGATAATTGGTTTTCAAGCTTAATTTAATTAATCAACTTTTTCAAGAAGTTAAAAGAATTCAAATCAGAAAAGAATTGTTTCCTAACATATTCAAACCCTTTAAGATGAGGAACGAAAACCTTTTCTTAAGAAGAAATCAATTTCATAAATTAAAGGTAGAATTAGAAAACCTTTAAATCATGGAATTAACAGAGCTCCTAACCTTAACTGAAGAGAATTAGAAACTCATGTTCTTCATAGAATCCTTAAGAAATTAAAATTGTAAATTTTTGAAGAAGAGAGAGTGTGAGAAAGAGAGAGAGAGAGGCCATTTCTCTGTGAGTGATCTCACTTATTTATACTAAAATTCCTACTAATTCAAATTCGAATTCAAATTCTAAAACTAATCTTATTTTAACTAGATTGATTAAGATAACTTCCTAATTTAAATTTAAAAAACCTAAATAATATCTTTTTCTAATAAAAAAATAAATTCAAATATAAATTAAATATACGAGACTACATTTCTGAGGACGTGTGGACCACCCTGGGTGCAGGAACTGGCGCCAAACTTGAAGTTGTGGCATTTGGCGCCAAGGTTGCTTCGCGGACTGGTGCTAAACACCAATGTCACGGAGTTTAGCGCCATGATTCCAGAAAAAAAGTATGACTTATTGGATATGGTTGGAAAGCTCTGGAAGTTGGCTTTCTAATATCGTTAGAATCCCATTATTTAGACCTCTATAGCACACGTTATGCTCGCTGGAGTGTGATGAGGTCAGGGTTGACAGCATCCACGAATTCTCTTTGCACTTGTCTTCAATTCTTGGTTCCTCCTTGTGCTTTTGCTTCTCTTTTCCTAAAATTTTTCTACAAGAATCATAAAACCAAGGAAATCAAAGTACTAATAAAATAGTCTTGAAAATCATATAATTACCAAGCAAAAGTCTTGAATTTTCTATGAGAAATGCCCAAGAAAAGTGCTTAAGATGCTCATGCATCATTATTAAAGACCAAAATCGAAGCTCAAAGTGTGGTCTTCGAAGTGTGCTTTAAAGTGGGATGTGAGGCTCCATTTCAAGCCTTGTTTTAGCTTGAAACTTTGAAGGCGTACATGAGGAGAAACGCTTCAAACTTGTGGCATTGGAGGTGCCATATTGTTGCTCAAAATGGAGGCCCCGGAGGTGCTTGAAGTGGCGTTGGAGATGCCACAATTGGAGCTTCTTAGATGCACAAGAATTGGCATTGGAAATGCCAAGGAGGACCAAGGGGAATGGCATTGGAGACGCCATAAATGGAGGGGAAAGGATGACGTCTAAGACACCACATCGTTGGTCCCTAGGAGGTGAATTGTTTGGCATTGGAGACTCCATAAGAGGTGGCGTCTAAGGCGCCATATTGCATCATGAAAAGTGGCATTGGAGACTCCAATCGAGTGGAGTTGAAGACGTCACAAATGGTGCTCCCTGGAGGTGTAACCATTGGCTTGTTTAACTCCCAAAAGAAGCTTAGTAAAACTCCACTTTGTCTCTAGAAATGTTGTTTTAGAAGTGTTGCTTGAGTGCTTCTTCTATTAGTGCTCTTATTGCTTCTTTTTCTATCATTTCCTACAAGAATTTATAAACTCAAAACAATCAAAGTAGTATTCAAATTAAGCACTAAAACACTTCATAATTGAGCATAGTTTATTGACTTTCTATATAAAATATCATAGATAAACAACTCATGATGAACATGCATCAGATATAAGATTGAACTTGTCATACCTCTTGTGGGTATTTATAGAATCTTAGAGGTTTAGTGTAATTTTGATCACTTCTTTAGATTCTTTTTTGGAGAAGTACACAATTACAAGCTTGGGAGTTAAATCATGTTTATAACCGCTAAGTCATGGGATTGGAAAGTTTGGTCACCAAGTATGAGAGAGAGAGATTTTTGCAACAAGGTTTTGTAGCTGGTTTGTAGCCCAAGTAAGGTCGGGTCTTGGCAAACGAGGATCAAATTGAGATGGACTCCAAGGATGTGGGGCTTAAGTTAGATACTTCTCAAAGGTCGAGCATTAAGTTTTATTTGTAGATTTCATATAGTTTGTCTGGATTAGAGTCTTGTGATGTCGTATGTCGAGTTGCAATTGAGTTCCTTTTTGGCAGTTTACCTTGGCCAACTGTCATTTGTTTGTTGCCGAGTTCATGTGAGTCGATTATGAGGAGGTAGAATATGTTCCTACAAAGTTGAGCTTGGCATCTCATGTATCAAGTAACTTCCATGTAGTGGAAATCCTTGATCTACTTACGTATGTTGTTACAAGTTGCATTCTAGTTCAATGGTGTTGGATGTTTGGTGTGAGCTCGTACCCGTGACTTGAAAGTCTTGAGGGTCAGATAGTTTATTTGTGTAAGTTAGATTCCTGATCTGAACTTTTTGAGCAAAGTTAAATTTGTTACTTTAGAAACTTTGTTGCAAGCTCATATTTTGTGATTCGTTACCGAAATTGTTTGGTCATTGTTACTGATCTTATACTTGATTATTGTGATGCTTAGATTCAGGAGCTGGGTCATTCCCCAATAAAGTCAAATTTGAGGTAATGATCTCGAGTAAAGGTTGTCCTTGGACAACATGCATGTCTCTTGATTTTTCATTCATGTGTTTTTTATATTTTGTTACGTCAAAGTCTAAAATGAAAAGTTTACACAATGTATTTTACACATATCATTCTCTCTATACATATTTTTTCACAATGTAATGTAGTTGTTGGTTGTCAATATTCGCAATTGTTGTTGAATAATTAGCATTTTGAAAAGTAAAAGCTATATTGATTATGAAATTCGTTAAATGTGTATATAGAAGTTGTAAGATTAGACTTACTTTGAACCTTATTAAATTTTTCACATCTTTTTTACACTATTGCCATCACTTACCTCCACCAAGGTGGCATCTTCGACCCCTTCAAATCTGCCCTCACTCTTGAGGCAAAGAGGGATGAGCTTGCCAATGGCTACTTGGCAATGCTAGCCTTCTTGCTTTCTGTTGTTCAGCACGTCTGATGCACCACTATTTCGTGGTATATTTTGTACTTAATTGAGTGGATTTTATCCACTATTTTCACACTTATTCATTGAATTCGCATGTTTTACATTTTCCTTCCTAATGTTGTGCTTTGATTGAAAACATGCTTCTTTGGCCTTAAAATTGCTAATTATTAATCCAGAGTTATATTCTGTTGGCTGCTAATGCGTTGGGTGATGCCTAGAACTTAGATCAGATACTGGTGGTTAAAGATTTTCTAGAAGAGTTCCCAGAAGATATCCCTGAGTTTTCACCTCAGAGGGAAATTGAATTTGCGATCAAATTGGTGCCGGGAGCCAGACCAGTATTAATTACGACTTATAGGATGGCTCCGATAGAGCTGGCAGAGTTAAAGACTCAGTTGGAAGAGCTTCTGAACAAGAGGTTCATTCGACCGAGTGTATCCCCGTGGGGAGCGCCAATTTTATTGGTGAAGAAGAAAGATGGAGGAATGCATTTGTGTGTGGATTACCGACAGTTAAATAAAGTAACAGTGAAGAACCAGTACCCGCTGCCAAGAATAGATGACTTTATGGATCAATTGCAAGGAGCTAGAGTGTTTCCAAGATTAATTTGAGATCCGGTTACCATCAGATAAGGGTGAAAGAGGATGATATTCCTAAGACTGCATTTAGGACACGCTATGGACACTACGAGTTTGCGGTAATGTCCTTTAGGTTAACGAATGCACCTGCTGTTTTCATGGATTACATGAACAGAGTCTTTCATCCCTTTTTGGACAAATTCGTGGTGGTTTTCATAGATAACATCTTGGTTTACTCTAAGACGGCAAAAGAACATGAGGAGCACTTGAGGATTGTGCTACAAATTCTAAAGGAGCGAAAGTTGTACGCTAAGTTGTCGAAGTGTGAGTTCTGGAAGGAAGAAGTAAAGTTCTTAGGTCATGTGGTGAGCAAAGGAGGAATAGCGGTGGATCCTTCTAAAGTAGAAGCGGTGATGGAATGGAAAAGACCGATGACCGTGACGGAAGTCAGGAGCTTTTTGGGTTTAGCTGGATATTACCGGAGATTTATCGAAGGATTTTCCCGGATTGCGCTACCAATGACAAAGTTGACAAGGAAAGAGGTGCCATTTGTGTGGACGTCAGAGTGTGAAGAGAGTTTTCAAACCTTGAAGCAGAGATTAACTTCAGCACCTGTTCTAATCTTGCTGGAACCGCATGAACCTTTTGAAGTGTACTATGACGCTTCCTTGAAAGGTTTGGGTTGCATGTTGATACAACATCGGAATGTGGTGGCTTACGCATCGCGTCAGCTAAGACCGCTGATACGTGGCAGAAGTTAGACCAATTAAGAGATTATAATATAATAGAACAGCATTGCGAGTATAGCTCTTAACCAGCAAAAATCCGCCTCACCAATTTAGAAGGGTTGTCACAAAATGTTTAGAATAAAAATACTGGGAGTATGAGTCCCAGGTCGTCTCCCAACGAGTTGCTAGAAAGGGTGCTAAGTTATTAATCAGGAGTTTTTCGAGAATTTTGAGAGTTGAATGACAGAAAATAAATAATTGTAATTTAAAAGCGAAATATATATATTCTAATTAAAAAGCCTTGACTGGGGGAATGATTAATTGGAAGTTCTATCCTTGTTGGAATTTCCTCAAGTGTAGTATAAAGAGGTTGTTATTTTCACTTAGTTAACCCTTACTAAATAAAGGAAAGTCAATTAATTGAGCTAACTCTTATTCGCAAATCCTAGTCCTCTCCCTTGGGAAGGTCTAGCATTAGTAAATACAGAATTAGCCAACAACTTCCAATTTAACTAGCCACTTGAGCATTCCAACTCAAGTGTCTCCTCTTAATCAACCCCCATGTCAAGTAGGAAATCTACTCTATTGACATGGATACCATCTTTGTTATTGAGAGTTTGGAATAGAAAAGAGACATGATAATTTAAATAAAACAGATATTCAAAATTAATTAAAATTGAAAGTAATCATTTGCATTAACAATCCATGAAAATAATCCAATTGTAACTTTAAACAAGAATTAAGAAAATAAAAGAGTAAGAAATCAAACTAGAATAGTATCTTCAACGGAGGTGATGACTCTTCAATATCCAAAAGCAAAAGCAATAAACTATGAATGTAAAGAAAACCTAGAAGAAGAGTAATTCTCTCTCTAGATTCAGATCTAAAAAATCCTAAAACTATGCTAAATGAGAGTATATGAATGTGCGTTGAGTCTCTGCATGTTTCCTGGCTTTATTCTGTGTTTCTGGGCCGAAAACTGGGTCAAAACTCGGCCTGAAATCGCCCCCAGCATTTTCTGTTATTTCTGCAGATCACACATGTCACGCGTACGCGTCAGTCACGCGTGCGCGTCATTTGGCGAATTTCCTTGTCATACGTACGCATCGTCCACGCGTGCACATCTTTTGTGCAGACTCCAATCCACGCGTACGCGTCTGGCACGCGCACGCATCACTGTAAATTTCTCCATTCCGCGCTCTCGCGTGAGCCATGCGTGTGCGTCGGTACTCACTGGTCATCTCCTTAGTTTCTTGTGTTCCTTATATCTTTGCAAGCTTCCTCTCCATTTTCTAAGCCACTCCTGCCCTATAAAGCCTGAAACACTTAACACACGGATCACGGCATCAAATGGTATAAAGGAGAAGTAAATATACAATTTAAAGATCTCTAGGAAGCAAGTTTTCAACCATAAAATAAAACTAGGAAGGGATTATAAAATCATGCAAATCATATGAATAAGTGGGTAAAGATTTGACGAAACCACTCAATTAAACACAAGATAAACCATAAAATAATGGTTTATCAACCTCCCCACACTTAAACATTAGCATGTCCTCATGCTTAGCTCAAGGAGATTAAAAGACTAAATAAGGGAAAGTAAGACTCATGCAATGCAATGCAACCTATGAATGCACTATATGCTAAAATGATTTTTGCCTACTTGGTTAAAAGTAAATAATTTCTTCAAGACAAATATAAATCAAATATCACTAATTAAAATCATACAGTAAAAGCAAGTAAACTTGTAAGAAGACAACTCATAAAAGCAAGGAATATAGAATCAAGCATTGAACCCTCACTAATAGTATATGTGCACTCTAATCACTCAAGTGTATAGGGTAATCACTCTACTCTTCTCTAATCATGCTTTCTAGATTTTGTTCTTCACCTAACCAATCAACAAGTATTTAATGTACCAATGCAAACATCATGAGGTCTTTTCAAGGTTGTAATGGGGCCAAGGTAAAGGTAAGGATATATATATATGGCCAAGTGAGCTATAAATTGAATCCTTGATCAACCTAAGCCTTCACCTATACATACTCTACATACTTTTAAATTCATGCCTAGCTACCCAAAATTTTTCCACTTTTGTATCACATACTCATGCATCAACTTTTCTCTTAACTTGTATCACACATGCATTGATCTTAACTTAGTATTGGGGTAATTTTGTCCCCTTATTCATTTATTTATTTATTGAATATATATGTTTTTTTAAAGCATAAAAATAAACATAACATTATCAATGCACATGGATTTTTTTAATTTTTCTGGTTTCACATGAGTAGGTACCCAAATTCCTAATATTTAAATGAAATAGAAATATTCCCTATTAACCCATGTTCCCACAGTTTTTTCACACTTAATTGACACACAATCTCTATCTTAAGCTAACCAAAGATTCAATTAGGGTGATTACTTGTTTTTCTACTTAAGGCTAGTGATGTGGTAAAATATAGAACAAATGGGATTAAAAGGCTCAAAGTGGCTAACAAAGGCGAATGGAAGGGTAGGCTATTTAGGATAAGTGAGCTAATAAAATAATGGCCTCATTCATATGCATGCATATAACACATTAAACATTGGATATATAGGATGGAACAAAATAAAAATTACAATCATAGAGAAGAAAACACACAAGAATAAAACATTATGGTTAAATATTGTAACCATATAATTAAGCTCAAATTCTCACAGGTTGTGTGTTCTAACTTTAAACCATATTCCGAATTACAACCTTCAAACAAATTTAACACAAAAAATTCTGATTTAAATTAGTAAAATTTTTTTTAAAATAAAGTCTTGAAAAGAAACATATTATTTTTCAACAAAATAGAATATGCATGCAATTACCTATTTCTATGCTATCTATCCTATCCTAACAAAAGAAAAATTACTAATTTGTTGGTGTTAAGAAAGAGAAATTACCTCCGGAAGTCAGGTACTGACCGAACACCCCACACTTAAAGCTCGGCACCGTCCTCGGTGCCATCAGTCAGGAACAAAGGGGGGCTGGTAGCAGCATCTCCACAATCAGGACCATCATGCCTCCCTGTGCTGGTAAATGAAGTGGAGTCCGGGGTGTCTGGTCTTCTTCAGGTGGGTGGTTGCCAACAATCAGCTCCTTGAGGTATGTAAATCTACGCTTGTTACGACGCTCTTTTCGCTTTCCTTGCCAGTCAAGCCGGTCTAACCTCTCAAGTATCTGATGGAGCAGTTGGTTTGTTGAAGGTGCTTATGATGTGGAAGGAAAAGGGATATCTTTCGCTGGTTCTGTGCTCCAGTTGATAGTTGCTGCTGGAGGTCTGATGTACTTCCCGTTAGGGACGTACTGATCATCCCGTGGAAGCATGGCCTTGGTGTCGCCAGCTCTGTAGGAGACTCCGGCTGCTGAGACTAGATCTGAAATCAAAGCGGGAAAAGATATGTTTTCTGCAATCTGTACGTGTCCCATAGCATTCCGGATGTGTCTTGGTAAATTGAGAGGCTGGTCTGTAAGGATACACCAAAGTAAAACAGCCATGTCTGCAGTGAAGTAGGACTCATGAGTGCTTGGAAAGACGTAATGGGACATAATCTGTGCCCATACTCGAGCCTCCAAGGTGAGTGCGGAAGCCAATATTCCCTTAGGTCGGGATCGATGGTATCCATAGATCCATCTGCTGCCAGGTTGTGCTATAGTTCTGAGAACGGCGTCCCAGTCAAATTGGTATGTCTGGCGCTTAAAAGAGGCTTTTTGGAATGCGTCCCATTCTTCTGGAGCAGGTGGGAGATCTAAAGCTTGCTGAATGGCTTCTTCAGTTATGGGGACTTGCTTCTGACGGACATAGACAGACTGCAGGGATGGCATGTAAAAGTTTGAGTAGAATTCAACTACCCATGAGAGATTGACCTGCCGTGGCTGTCTCCGTAGGAATCCCCATTGTCTTCGTTCAATTCGGGGCTCAACAAATTCAACAATGTTGGTCGGGAGGATGAGAAGGTACTCATTATTATAGTTCTGCTCAGCCAGGATGGGGAACATCTGCTCACAGTAGCGGTTAGTGAACCGCGTAGTGTCCTTTGCTGGAAAGGCTTTCTCTTTTTCATCGACCTTGATGATTCTCTTGACTCGCTTTGTTGAGGGCTTTACTGTTGTTGAAGAAGGTTCCGCAGTTAGTGCTCTTTTTGTTCCTTTCCTTGCTGGTGGTTTGGGAGTAGCTTTCTCTTTACCTTTCTTAGTGGCCATCTTGAAAAGGGAAAAAGAAAGTAACATTAAAACTAAGGGTTAGAGCAAGGAAAAGGATGGTACAAGCGATAATCAATGCACGGTAAAGAAGGATGTCGTTAACACATGGTCGCGACTACATGTGACAAGTTCATCAATGGAAATATAGCAAGTGCATGTTATGGAAATTAGATGCAAGATGTTTATTGGCATGCTGGCAAAGGCATGAGTAGCATAGATCAAGCATTAATTGCCCAATTTGATTATCAAGTGTTTCAAACTAACAATCTGTTTGTATTGGTAATTATATTCAATCAATAATATATGAAAAAGGGTTTTGTGAAAAACAGGTGTTAAAGTAGAAGAATAGAATATTTAAATATGTACAATGCCATACGGGCTTTTTCACAAACACTTAGAATGCATGGTAAATATGTTGTTGAAAGTATTAAATTTGAACATGCAAGCAACCCTTAAGAATTAATATTAATTGTCAAATAATTTCTTAATAATCCACAAGCAAAATATAGAAGAAAACAGTCACCCAAATAAATTTTCAACACCAATTAAAAGAATGCAAAAAGAAAAAAAAAAGAAAAAGAAAACATAGATAATGAAAGTAAAAAGAAGAAGAAGAAGAAAACATAAATAAAAATAATAATGAAAAGGTAAAAAGGGGAAGAAGAAAAGAAAAGAACCTTAATAATGAATGTGAAAGAGAAGGAGGGAGAAAGTAAAAAAAATGAGAAGGAATAGAGAAGAAAGAAGGAAGAAGAGAGAAATAAGAAGGGAGAAGAAAAATTAGGATTGGGGAAGAAAAGATAAGAATTCTGGTACTGATCTGGATAAATTGTGTGGCGCAGGCGACGCGGACACGTGGAGCACGCGTTCACGTGGTTGGCGCTATTTTCAACTGACGCAGACACGTGGGTGACGTGCACACGTGACCTGATTTGTGCCATTGGCGCGAGTGCAGCCTCGCGTAAGCACAACTCTCTGTTTCATACGTACATTGCCAAAATTCAGGGTAACGCGTGCGCGTGGCGGGTGACGTGCACACGTGAATGGCCTAATTGTAAAAAAAATGACGCGTACGCATGGGAGACGCGTACGCGTGATAGGGCTTGTGCTTCCAGCACCATTCTAGCCCCACTCCATCATAACTCTCTACCATACACCCTTTTACGTCGATTTTGCAGGGTCATGCGTGCGCGTGGGTGACGTGTACGCGTGGGAGGCTAGTTTTTCAAGTGACGCGAACGCGTCAGGGATGCGTTCACGTGGGCGAGTTTGTGCCTAAGGCACGCCTCCAGCCACGCTCCCGCATAACTCTCTACTTCTTTTCTTCTTGTTTCGAATGAACATATGACGCGGACGCGTCAGAGACGCTCGCGCGTCACGTGCTTCTTTTTTTTTATGCAGAATGCAAATGCAAATGCAGACTATATGCAGAGATTATGAGAAGAGTCACTAAGAAAAATAAAATGGAATAAAATAAAATAAAACTAAGACTGAAACAGAACGATCATACCATGGTAGGTTGTCTCCCACCTAGCACTTTGCTTTTACGTCCTTAAGTTGGACGTTCTTCAAACTCATTCTGCTTCTGTTGGTGGGTCTTACAAGAGGAAGACCTCTAGTTCTTTGTGATCCTTCATCTTCTCACCATGATAAATCTTTAGGCGATGTCCATTGACCTTGATGAATTTGGAGCTAGAAGGATGACACAGGTGAAAAACTCTGTATGGCTCTGCTTTTTCTACTCTGTAGGGACCTTCCCATCTTGATCTCAGTTTGCCTGGCATGAGCCTCAGTCTGGAGTTATAAAGAAGAACTAACTCTCCTGGTCTGAATTCTCTCTTTTTTATGTGCTTGTCATGGACAGCCTTCATCTTCTCTTTGTATCGCCTGGAGTTGTCATATGCTTCTAGGCGAAGGTTCTCTAATTCTGCTAGTTGCAGCTTCCTTTCAGCACCAGCTTCCTTAAAATTCATGTTGCACTCCCTCACAGCCCAGAAAGCCTTGTGTTTCACCTCTACTAGAAGGTGGCAAGCCTTTCCGTACACTAAGCGGAAGGGGCTCATCCCAATGGGTGTCTTGTATGCTGTTCGATATGCCCAAAGTGCATCTTGTAGCCTGGCACTCTAGTCTTTCCTATGAGGCTTTACTATCTTCTCCAGAATATACTTTATTTCTCTATTAGATACCTCTGCTTGCCCATTAGTCTGGGGATGGTAAGTTGTTGCTACTTTGTGAACAATCCCATGCTTATTCAATAATCCTGTTAGTCTCCTGTTACAAAAGTGAGTGCCTTGATCACTCACGATTGCTCGTGGTGATCTAAAGCGACAGATAATATGGTTTCTAACAAAGGAAACAACAGTGTTAGCATCATCAGTACGGGTAGAAATTGCTTCCACCTATTTAGAGACATAATCTACAGCTAACAATACATAAAGGTAACCATTAGAGTTTGGAAATGGACCCATGAAGTCAATGCCCCAAACATCAAAAATTTCACAGAAAAGCATAATCTGTTGAGGCATCTCATCCCTCTTGGATATATTACCAAACCTTTGGCATGGGAACAAGATTTACAAAAAACAGCAGCATCTTTAAAAAGAGTAGGCCACCAGAATCCACAGTCTAAGATTTTTCTAGCTGTTCTTTGAGGGCTGATGAGCGAATAATTTATACGCTTTTTTGCATTATTTTTTAGTATGTTTTTATTATGATTTAATTAGTTTTCATTATATTTTTATTAGTTTTTAATTAAAATTCACATTTCTGGACTTTACTATGAGTTTGTGTATTTTTCTGTGATTTCAGGTATTTTCTGGCTGAAATTGAGGGACTTGAGCAAAAATCAGATTCAGAGGTTGAAGAAGGACTGCAGATGCTGTTGGATTCTGACCTCTCTGCACTCAAAGTGGATTTTCTGGAGCTACAAAACTCCAAATGGCACGCTTCCAATTGCGTTGGAAATTAGACATCTAGGGCTTTCCAGAAATATATAATAGTCTATACTTTGCCCGAGTTTAGATGACGTAAACTGCCGTTCAACGCCAGTTCCATGCTGCATTCTGGAGTCAAACGCCAGAAACAGGTTGCAAAGTGGAGTTCAACGCTAGAAACACGTTATAAACTGGCGTTCAACTCCAAGAATGACCTCTCCACGTGTAAACTTCAAGCTCAGCCTAAGCACACACCAAGTGGGCCCCGGAAGTGGATTTCTGCACCATTTACTTATTTCTGTAAACCCTAGTAACTAGTTTAGTATAAATAGGACTTTTTACTATCTTCGGATCATCTTGGGACGTTTAGTTCTTAGATCATGGGGGATGGCCATTCGGCCATACCTGAACCTTCATCACTTATGTATTTTTAACGGTAGAGTTTCTACACACCATAGATTAAGGTGTGGAGCTCTGCTGTTCCTCAAAGATTAATGCAAAGTACTACTGTTTTTCTACTCAATTCAACTTATTCCGCTTCTAAGATATTCATTCGTACTTCAATATGATGGATGTGATGATCGTGACAGTCATCATCATTCACAACTTATGAACGCGTGCTTGACAACCACTTCCGTTCTACCTTAGATTGAATGGATATCTCTTGGATATCTAATACAGGGGACCGAGTCCGAGTTATTAGTGTCTTCGTGGTATAAGTTAGAAACCATGGATGGCCATTCCTGAGATCCGGAAAGTCTAAACCTTGTCTGTGGTATTCCAAGTAGGATCTGGGAAGGGATGGCTGTGACGAGCTTCAAACTCGCGAGTGCTGGGCGTAGTGACAGACGCAAAAGGATCAATGGATTCTATTCCAGTATGATCGAGAACCGACAGATGATTAGTCGTTCCGTGACAGAGCATTTGGACCTTTTTCACTGAGAGGATGGGATGTAGCCATTGACAACGGTGATGCCCTACATAAAGCTTGCCATGGAAAGGAGTAGGATTGATTGGATGAAGACAGCAGGAAAGCAGAGATCAGAGGAACGAAAGCATCTCTATACACTTATCTGAAATTCTCGCCAATGAATTACATAAGTACCACTATCCTATTTTATATTTTATTTAATTTTCATCCACTATAATTTCTTAAAGCAATTTAATCCGCCTGACTGGGATTTACAAGGTGACCATAGCTTGCTTCAAGCCGACAATCTCCGTGGGATCGACCCTTACTCACGTAAGGTTTATTACTTGGACGACCCAGTGCACTTGCTGGTTAGTTATACGAAGTTGTGAAACAGATATAAGATCATGAACGTGCGTATTGAGTTTTTAGCGCCGTTACCAAGGAATGGAATGATCACGATTTCGCACACCAAGTTTTTGGCGCCGTTGCCTGAGATTGTTCGAGTTTGGACAACTGACGGTTCATCTTGTTGCTCAGATTAGGTAACTTTCTTTTCGTTTTCTTTTCAAAAAAAAAATTTCCCTTTGTTTTCGAAAATTATTTTAAAATTTTTAAGAATGAATTCTAAAGTTTCAAATTGGTATGCTGAAGTTTGGCTGGCCATCAAGCTTTAGACTAACCTGGTATGATTCCTGGAATCTTGATTGAGGACTTTGAATTCATTGCTTCCTTTTCCCTATATGTTTTCAAAAAAATAAAAATATACAAAAATCCAAAAAAAATTAATAAAATCATAAAAATCAAAAATATTTTATGTTGTTTGTTTGAGTCTTGAGTCAATTTTTAAGTTTGGTGTCAATTGCATATTTTTATTTTTTTTTTAAAAAAAAAATTTCGAAAATTCATGCATTCATAGTGTTCTTCATGATCTTCAAGTTGTTCTTGGTAAGTCTTCTTGTTTGATCTTTATATTTTCTTGTTTTGTGTCTTTTCTTGTTTTTCATATGCATTCTTGAATTATTAATGTCTAAAGAATAAAAACTTTTTAAGTTTGGTGTCTTGCATGTTTTTCTTTTCTTAAAAATTTTCAAAAATAAGTCTTGATGTTCATCTTGATCTTCAAAGTGTTCTTGGTGTTCATCTTGACATTCATAGTGTTCTTGTATGCATTCTTTATTTTGATCCAAAAAGAAAAGAGAAAAACACAAAAATGACGTTTTATTTTTTTCTCTTTCTTCATTAAAAATTCAAAAATATCTTTCCCTTTTTCTTCTCATCAAATTTGAAAATTTGAGTTGACTTTTTCAAAAAATTTTAAAATTAAGTTGTTTCTTATGAGTCAAATCAAATTTTCAATTTAAAAATTCTATCTTTTGCAAATCTTTTTCAAAAATCAAATCTTTTTCAAAATTTCTTTCCAATATTTTCAAAAAAAATTTTCAAATTAATTTTCAAAAATCTTTTTCTTAATTTTAGTTCATGATTTTCGAATTAGTTACTAACATTTAATGTGATTGATTCAAAAATATTAAGTTGTTACTTGCCTAGTAAGAAAGGTTCAATCTTTAAGCTCTAGAATCATATCTTTTTAGTTTCTTGTTAGTCAAGTAATCAACTTTAGTTTTCAAAATCAAATCTTTTTAATTTTATTTTCAAATCTTTTTCAAATTAAAATTTCAATCATATCTTTTTCAAATTTAATTTCAAAATCTTTTTAAAAATTGATTTTCAAATCTTATCTTTTTGTTTCAATCATATCTTTTTAAATTTCAATCATATCTTTTTCAAAAACAAATTTCAAAACTTTTTCAATCAATCTTATCTTTTTGTTTCAATCATATCTTTTTTAAAACTACCTAACTAATTCTCTCTCTCTTATTTTCGAAAATTCCCTCTCTCCTTTTTCAAAATTTCTTTTTAATTAATTAATTATTTTAAATTTTAATTTTAATTTTATTCTTCCTTTAATTTTCGAAAATCATCAACTCCTTTTTAAAATTTATTTTCGAAATCTAACTTTCAAATTTAATTTTTATTTTAATTAAAATTCGAAATTCTCTCTCTCATCTCCTTCTATTTATTCATTTACTAACACTTCTCTCCCATCCAAAAATTCGAACACCACCTCCCTCTCTGTGTTCGAGTTTTTCCTCTTCTCTTCTTTACATTCCATTCATTTCTTCTTATACTCACACAAAGGAATCTCTATACTGTGACATAGATGATTCCATATTTTCTTTGTTATTCCCTTCTTTGTCATATGAGCAGGAGCAAGGACAAGAACATTCTTGTTGAAGCAGATCCTGAACCTGAAAGAACTCTGAAAAGGAAACTAAGAGAAGCTAAAATACAACAATCCAGAGACAACCTTACAGGAATTTTTGAACAGGAAGAGGAGATGGCAGCCGAAAATAATAATAATGCAAGGAGGATGCTTGGTGACTTTACTGCACCTAATTCCAATTTACATGGAAGAAGCATCTCCATTCCTGCCATTGGAGCAAACAATTTTGAGCTGAAACCTCAATTAGTTTCTCTGATGCAGCAGAACTGCAAGTTTCATGGACTTCCATCTGAAGATCCTTTTCAGTTCTTAAC
The DNA here is from genome assembly GCF_003086295.3 of Arachis hypogaea. NCBI lineage: Eukaryota > Viridiplantae > Streptophyta > Magnoliopsida > Fabales > Fabaceae > Arachis > Arachis hypogaea. Next base: position 47,643,225 of record NC_092048.1, read on the forward strand.
TGAATTCTTGCAAATCTGTGATACTGTTAAGACCAATGGGGTTGATCCCGAGGTCTACAGGCTTATGCTTTTCCCGTTTGCTGTAAGAGACAGAGCTAGAGTGTGGTTGGACTCTCAACCCAAAGATAGCCTGAACTCTTGGGATAAGCTGGTCACGGCTTTCTTAGCCAAGTTCTTTTCTCCTCAAAAGCTGAGTAAGCTTAGAGTGGATGTTCAAACCTTCAGGCAGAAAGAAGGTGAATCCCTCTATAAAGCTTGGGAGAGATATAAGCAACTGACCAAAAAGTGTCCTTCTGACATGCTTTCAGAATGGACCATCCTGGATATATTCTATGATGGTCTATCTGAATTAGCTAAGATGTCATTGGATACTTCTGCAGGTGGAGCTATTCACCTAAAGAAAATGCCTGCAGAAGCTCAAGAACTCATTGACATGGTTGCTAATAACCAGTTCATGTACACTTCTGAGAGAAATCCTGTGAGTAATGGGACGCCTCAGAAGAAGGAAGTTCTTGAAATTGATACTCTGAATGCCATATTGGCTCAGAATAAAATATTGACTCAGCAAGTCAATATGATTTTTCAGAGTCTGAATGGAATGCAAGCTGCATCCAACAGTACTCAAGAGGCATCTTCTGAAGAAGAAGCTTATGATCTTGAGAACCCTGCAATAGCAGAGGTGAATTACATGGGTGAACCATATGGAAACACCTATAATCCCTCATGGAGAAATCACCCAAATCTCTCATGGAAGGATCAATAAAAGCCTCAACAAGGCTTTAATAATGGTGGAAGAAATAGGTTTAACAATAGCAAGCCTTTTCCATCATCCACTCAGCAACAGACAGAGAATTCTGAGCAGAAGCCATCTAGCTTAGCAAATATAGTCTCTGATCTATCTAAGGCCACTTTAAGTTTCATGAATGAAACAAGGTCCTCCATTAGAAATTTGGAGGCACAAGTGGGCCAGCTGAGTAAAAGGGTCACTGAAATCCCTCCTAGTACTCTCCCAAGCAATACAGAAGAAAATCCAAAAGGAGAGTGCAAGGCCATTGAATTGACCATCATGGCCGAACCCACAAGAGAGGAGGAGGACGTGAATCCCAGTGAGGAAGACCTCCTAGGACGTCCAGTGATCAATAAGGAGTTTCCCTCTGAGGAACCGAAGGAATCTGAGGCTCATCTAGAGGCCATAGAGATTCCATTGAACCTCCTTACGCCCTTCATGAGCTCTGATGAGTATTCTTCTTCTGAAGAGAATGAAGATATTACTGAAGCGCAAGTTGTCAAGTACCTTGGTGCAATCATGAAGCTGAATGCCAAATTATTTCGTAATGAGACTTGGGAAGATAAACCTCCCTTGCTCACCAATGAACTAAGTGATCTGGATCAACTGACATTGCCTCAGAAGAAACAGGATCCTGGAAAGTTCTTAATACCTTGTACCATAGGCACCATGAACTTTGAGAAGGCTCTGTGTGACCTTGGGTCAGGGATAAACCTCATGTCCCTCTCTGTAATGGAGAAACTGGGAATCTTTGAGGTACAATCTGCCAGAATCTCACTAGAGATGGCAGACAACTCAAGAAAGCAGGCTTATGGACTAGTAGAGGACATGTTAGTAAAGGTTGAAGACCTTTACATCCCTATTGATTTCATAATCCTAGACACTGGGAAGGAAGAGGATGAATTTATCATCCTTGGAAGACCCTTCCTAGCCACAGCAAGAGCTGTGATTGATGTGGACAGAGGAGAAGTGGTCCTTCAACTGAATGAGGATAACCTTTTGTTTAAAACTCAAGGATCTCCTTCTGTACCCATGGAGAAGAAGCATGAAAAGCTTCTCTCAGTACAGAGTCAAACAAAGCCCCCACAATCAAACTCTAAGTTTGGTGTTGGGAGTCTATAAAATTGACCTGATCACCTGTGTGGCTCAGTGAGAGCCCACTGTCAAGCTATTGACATTAAAGAAGCGCTTATTGGGAGGCAACCCAATGTTATTTAATCATTTTTATTTTATTTTCTCTTTGTTATTTCATGATTTATTAGGTTGATGATCATGTGGAGTCACAAAAACTACAAAAAAAAATCAAAAACAGAATGAAAAACAGCATTGAAAATAGAACACCCTGGAGGAAGGGCTTACTGGCGTTTAAACGCCAGTAAGGAGCATCTGGATGGCGTTTAATGCCAGAACAGAGCATGAAACTGGCGTTAAACGCCAGAAACAAGCAGCATTCTGGTGTTTAAATGCCAGGAATACACCCCAAAGGAAAACTGGCGTTCAACGCCAGAAACATGCTGCAGACTGGAGTTGAACGCCCAAAACAAGCATGGAAGTGGCGTTTAACGCCAGAAACATGCTGCAATCTGGCGTTAAACACCAGGATTGCCTACAGAGGGCGTTTACACGCCTAATTGGAGCAGGAATGATTAAAGTCCTTGGCCCCACTGGATCTGTGGACCCCACAGGATCCCCACCTACTTCTTCTCTCCTCTTCACACCTTTTCATAACTCTCTTCCCCAAATACCCCTCACCAATCAACTCAATCACTCTTTTCCATCACCTCTTCACCACTCACATCCGTCCTCTCTTCCCCAAAAGCCCCACCTACCTTTAAATTCAAAATAATTTCCCTCCCAAACCCAACCCTAAATGGCCGAACCCTAACCCCTCCCCACTCCTATATAAGCCCCTCATTCCTTCTTCATTTTCACACAACACAACCCTATCTTAACCCCTTGGCCGAAACCACTTCGCCCTCCATCTCCTCCATTCTCTTCTTCTTCTACTTCTTTCTTTCTTCTTTTGCTCGGGGACGAGCAAACATTTTAAGTTTGGTATGGTAAAAGCATAGCTTTTTGTTTTTTTATAACCATTCATGGCACCTAAGGCCAGAGAAACCTCTAGAAAGAGGAAAGGGAAGGCAATTACTTCCACCTCTGAGTTATGGGAGATGGAGAGATTCATCTCTAAGGTTCATCAAGACCACTTCTATGAAGTTGTGGCCAAAAAGAAAGTAATCCTTGAGGTTCCTTTCAAACTCAAAAAGAATGAGTATCCGGAGATCCGACTTGAAATCCAAAGAAGAGGTTGGGAAGTTCTAACCAACCCCATTCAATAAGTCGGGATCTTAATGGTTCAAGAGTTCTATGCAAACGCATGGGTTACTAGGAACCATGATCAAAGTGTGAACCTGAACCCAAAGAATTGGCTTACCATGGTTCGGGGGAAATACTTAGATTTCAGTCCGGAGAATGTGAGGCTGGCGTTCAACCTACCAATGATGGAAGAGAACGCACGCCCCTACACTAGAAGAGTCAACTTTGATCAAAGGTTGGACCAAGTCCTCATGGACATATGTGTGGAAGGAGCTCAATAGAAAATTGACTCAAGGGGCAAGCTAGTTCAACAAAGAAGGCTTGACCTCAAACCAGTGGCTAGAGGATGGTTGGAGTTCATTCAACGCTCAATCATTCCTACTAGCAACCGGTCTGAAGTTACTATAGACCGGGCCATCATGATCCATAGTATCATGATTGGAGAGGAAGTGGAAGTTCATGATATTATACCTCAAGAACTCTACAAGGTGGCTGACAAGTCCTCCAATTTGGCAAGGTTAGCCTTTCCTCACCTCATTTGCCACCTCTGCAGTTCGGCTGGAATTGACATAGAGGGAGACATCCTCATTGAAGAGGATAAGCCCATCACTAAGAAAAAGATGGAGCAAACAAGAGAGCAAGGACCTCAACATGAGCATGAGAAAATTCCTCACCATGAAATCCCTGAGATGCCTCAAGGGATACACTTTTCTCCACAAAACTATTGGGAACAAATCAACACTTCCCTAGGTGAATTAAGTTCCAACATGGGACAATTAAGGGTGGAACATCAAGAGCACTCCATCATCCTCCACGAAATTAGAGAAGATCAAAGAGCTATGAGGGATGAGCAAGAAAGACAAGGAAGAGACATAGAGGAGCTCAAAAGCACCATTGGTTCTTCAAGAAGAGGAAGACGCCACCCTCACTAAGGTGGACTCATTCCTTAATCTCCTTGTTTATTTATTTTCCTATTTTTTTATTTTTATGCTTTATGTCTGTTTATGTTTTTGTCTTCATGATCACTAGTATTTAAGTGTCTATGCCTTAAAGTTATGAATGTCCTATGAATCCATCACCTCTCTTGAATGAAAAATGTTTTAATTACAAAAGAACAAGAAGTACATGGTTTCGAATTCATCCTTGAAACTAGTTTAATTATTTTGATGTGGTGACAATACTTTTTGTTTTCTGAATGAATGCTTGAACAGTGCATATGTCTTTTGAAGTTGTTGTTTAAGAATGTTAAATATGTTGGCTCTTGAAAGAATGATGAAAAGGAGACATGTTATTTGATAATCTGAAAAATCATAAAAATGATTCTTGAAGCAAGAAAAAGCAGTGAATACAAAAGCTTGCAGAAAAAAATGGCAAAAAAAATAGAAAGAAAAAGAAAAAGCAAGCAGAAAAAGCCAAAAGCTCTTAAAACCAAAAGGCAAGGGTAAAAAAAAAGGATCCAAGGCTTTGAGCATCAGTGGATAGGAGGGCCTAAAGGAATAAAATCCTGGCCTAAACGGCTAAACCAAGTTGTCCCTAACCATGTGCTTGTGGCGTGAAGGTGTCAAGTGAAAACTTGAGACTGAGCGGTTAAAGTCAAGATCCAAAGCAAAAGAAGAGTGTGCTTAAGAACCATGGACACCTCTAATTGGGGACTTTAGCAAAGCTAAGTCACAATCTGAAAAGGTTCACCCAGTTATGTGTCTGTGGCATTTATGTATCCAGTGGTAATACTGGAAAACAAAGTGCTTAGGGCCACGGCCAAGACTCATAAAGTAGCTGTGTTCAAGAATCAACATACTGAACTAGGAGAATCAATAACACTATCTGAACTCTGAGTTCCTATAGATGCCAATCATTCTGAACTTCAATGGATAAAGCGAGATGCCAAAAATATTCAAGAGGCAAAAAGCTACAAGTCCCGCTCATCTGATTGGAGCTAAGTTTCATTGATAGTTTGGAATTTATAGTATATTCTCTTTTTTTTATCCTATTTGAATTTCAGTTGCTTGGGGACAAGCAACAATTTAAGTTTGGTGTTGTGATGAGCGGATAATTTATACGCTTTTCGCATTGTTTTTTCGTATATTTTTAGTATGATTTAATTAGTTTTCACTATATTTTTATTAGTTTTTAATTAAAATTCACATTTCTGGACTTTACTATGAGTTTGTGTGTTTTTCTGTGATTTTAGGTATTTTCTAGCTGAAATTGAGGGACTTGAGCAAAAATCAGATTCAGAGGTTGAAGAAGGACTGCAGATGCTGTTGGATTCTGACCTCCCTGCACTCAAAGTAGATTTTCTAGAGCTACAGAACTCCAAATGGCGCGCTTCCAATTGCGTTGGAAAGTAGACATCCAGGGCTTTCTAGAAATATATAATAGTTTATACTTTCTCCGAGTTTAGATGACGTAAACTGGCGTTCAACGCCAGTTCCATGCTGCATTCTGGAGTCAAACGCCAGAAACAGGTTGCAAAGTGGAGTTCAACGCCAGAAACACGTTACAAACTGACGTTCAACTCCAAGAATGACCTCTCCACGTGTAAACTTCAAGCTCAGCCCAGGCACACACCAAGTGGGCCCCGGAAGTGGATTTCTGCACCATTTACTTATTTTTGTAAACCCTAGTAACTAGTTTAGTATAAATAGGACTTTTTACTATCTTCGGATCATCTTGGGACGTTTAGTTCTTAGATCATGGGGGCTGGCCATTCGGCCATGCCTGAACCTTCATCACTTATGTATTTTTAACGGTAGAGTTTCTACACACCATAGATTAAGGTGTGGAGCTCTGCTGTTCCTCAAAGATTAATGCAAAGTACTACTATTTTTCTATTCAATTCAACTTATTCCGCTTCTAAGATATTCATTCGTACTTCAATATGATGGATGTGATGATCGTGACAGTCATCATCATTCACAACTTATAAACGCGTGCCTGACAACCACTTCCGTTCTACCTTAGATTGAATGGATATCTCTTGGATATCTAATACAGGGGACCGAGTCCGAGTTATTAGTGTCTTCGTGGTATAAGTTAGAAACCATGGATGGCCATTCCTGAGATCCGAAAAGTCTAAACCTTGTCTGTGGTATTCCAAGTAGGATCTGGGAAGGGATGGCTGTGACGAGCTTCAAACTCGCGAGTGCTGGGCGTAGTGACAGACGCAAAAGGATCAATGGATTCTATTCCAGTATGATCGAGAACCGACAGATGATTAGCCGTTCCGTGACAGAGCATTTGGACCTTTTTCACTGAGAGGATGGGATGTAGCCATTGACAACGGTGATGCCCTACATAAAGCTTGCCATGGAAAGGAGTAGGATTGATTGGATGAAGACAGCAGGAAAGCAGAGATCAGAGGAACGAAAGCATCTCTATACACTTATCTAAAATTCTCGCCAATGAATTACATAAGTACCACTATCCTATTTTATATTTTATTTAATTTTCATCCACTATAATTTCTTAAAGCAATTTAATCCGCCTGACTGGGATTTACAAGGTGACCATAGCTTGCTTCAAGCCGACAATCTCCGTGGGATCGACCCTTACTCACGTAAGGTTTATTACTTGGACGACCCAGTGCACTTGCTGGTTAGTTGTACGAAGTTGTGAAACAGATATAAGATCATGAACGTGCGTATTGAGTTTTTAGCGCCGTTACCAAGGAATGGAATGATCACGATTTTGCACACCAAGGCCAAAATGTCCTCCACTCTCAGAAGAGTGGCAGGCCTCTAAAATGGAGTGGAATTCTGATTGGGGCACACACCTTCTAATTACCTGGTCAGCACCACACCTCCATAAGTATGGGTCATTCCATATATAATATTTAGACTCGCTTTTCAGCTTGTCTCTCTGATGCTTAGTAAAACTGGAAGGGAAAGTATGGCTAACTAGATAATTAGCTACAGGTGCGTACCAAGGAACTACTTCAGATACTGCATGCAAGCTATCAAATGGAAAAGTATCATTAATAGGAGTGGAGTCATCCTTAATGTGCTCAAGGTGACTCAAGTGGTCTGCCACTAAATTCTGGTTACCACTCCTATCCTTTATTTCTAAATCAAATTCTTGCAGCAATAGTATCCAATGTATTAGCCTTGGTTTAGACTCTTTTTTAGCTAATAAATACTTTAGAGCTGCATGGTCTGAGTACACTACTACCTTAGTACCAAGTAATTAGGCTCGAAATTTATCCAGAGTAAAAACAATAGCTAGAATCTCTTTTTCAGTAGTAGTGTAATTAGACTGAGCAGCGTCTAAGGTCTTAGACGCATAAGCAATTACGAAAGGATCCTTACCTTTGCGCTGAGCCGGCGCCGCTCCTACTGTATAGTTGGAAGTATCACACATAATCTCAAATGGCTGGCTCCAGTCTGGTCCTCTCACAATTGGAGCTTGAGTCAGGGCGATTTTCAGCTTATCAAATGCTTGCATGCAATCCTCACTGAACTCGAACTCAATATCTTTCTGCAACAGTCTGGATAAAGGTAATGCTACCTTACTGAAGTCCTTAATGAATCTCCTGTAGAAACCTGCATGGCCAAGGAACGAACGGACTTTCCTCACAGAGGAGGGGTAAGGTAAACTAGAAATGACATCCACCTTTGCTGGATCTACAAAAATACCAGTATTAGAAACAACATGTCCTAGAACAATCCCTTGTTTTACCATAAAGTGACATTTTTCAAAATTCAATACTAGGTTTGAACTAACACACCTGTCTAATACTCTAGCTAAACTATCCAGGAAAAGGTTAAAGGAATCACCATAAACGCTAAAATCATCCATGAAAACTTCCATACAGTTCTCAATAAGATCTGAAAAGATACTCATCATGCATCTTTGGAAAGTAGCCGGTGCATTACATAAGCCAAAAGGCATCCTTTTGTATGCATACATTCCAAAGGGACATGTAAAAGTAGTCTTCTCCTGATCTTTAGGAGCTATATGAATTTGAAAATAGCTTGTATAACCATCTAAAAAGCAGTAATGGGATTTACCTGACAAGCGATCAAGCATCTGATCGATAAATGGCAAGGGGTAATTATCCTTGTGAGTAGCTTGGTTGAGACGCCTATAGTCAATACAAACTCTCCATGAATTCTGCACTCTAGTTGTCAGGAGTTCTCTATGCTCATTCTTTACTGTTGTGACTCCAGACTTCTTGGAGACCATTTGTACTGGACTGACCCATTCACTGTCTGAGATGGGGTAAATGATATCTACTTCAAGTAGCCTGGTCAATTCTTTCTTGACAACTTCTAAGATGGTGGGATTCAATCTTCTCTAAGGTTGACGGATAGGATTTGATCCTTCTTCTAAGAATATCCTGTGCTCACAAAATTGATGGCTGATGCCTACTATATCCGCCAAGCTCCACCCAATTGCTTTCTTATATTTTCTCAACACACTAAGCAGCTGCTCCTCTTGTTGGGAAGTGAGTTCCCTTGCAATGATAACTGGTAACTTCTGATTATCCTCAAGGTAAGCATACTTGAGGTGTGGAGGAAGTGGCTTTAATTCCAATTTCTGTTCATGGCTAGGTTCTGGATTATCTGGAACTAGTGATAATGGCAAGGTGTCTTCATTATGTTCAGAGGGTGTCCCCACACTTGGACCTTGCTCCATGTGCTTCTTTTCTACTTCTTGACGAACTTCAGGTACAGTTTCATCAATGATGTTGCACTGGAAGATAGAATGATCTTTCAAAGGGTGCTTCATAGCTTCATTTAAACTGAAACTCACTGCTCTGCCATCTATCTTAAAGGAGTAAGTTCATGAGAATGCATCCAGCTTGAACTTTGAAGTCTTCAAGAATGGTCTTCCAAGCAGGATTGATGATGGTCTTCCTGAGTCATTAGGGTACATTTCCAGGATATAGAAGTCAATGAAAGATGTGAGCCCCTTAATGCTCACTAATATATCTTCAGCAATTCCAACTACTGTAATAATGCTTTTATCTGCTAACACAAAATGAGCTGCCGACCTTTTTAAGGGAGGGAGCCTCAAAGTATCATATATAGACAATGGCATTATACTAACACACGCTCCTAAATCATACATGCAGTCAGAAAATATTACACCTCCAATGGTACAGTTAACCATGCATGGACCTGGGTCACTACATTTTTCAGGTATACCTCCCATTAAAGCAGATATAGAACTACCTAAAGGAATAGTTTCTAATTCATTAATTTTATCTTTATATATGCATAAATCTTTCAGAAACTTTGCATATTTAGGTACTTGTTGAATAACATCAAAAAGGGGAACAATTACCTCAACCTTTTTGAAAATTTCTACCATTTTAGGATCAAGTTCCATCTGCTTCATGGACTTCCTTGCAAGGTGTGGAAATGGGATAGGAATGGCACCACTTGCAGCCTCTGTATCCTTTGGTGTTTCATTCCTTTGCTGAGCTACTTCTTCTTCAATCTTGTCTTGTACTTCATCTTCCTCTTCAGCTTCTTCCTCTTCAACTAAGTCTTCAACTGGGGTATGTTCTCGTAGGCTTGGCTCCTCCTGATTCTTCTCTAGCAGTGTGGTTTTGGACCTCAAAGTGATGGCATTGATGCCACCTTTGGGATTAGGTAAGGGTTGAGAAGGAATTCCACTGGAGCTTGAAGGCTGGTTGGTGGAAGCAGGTAATGAATCTATCCAGGAGACGAGAGCTTGTAAAGTGACATTCAGACCATTTAGAATAGAGTTCAGTGTAGTCTGCATGTCTTGTTGTCCTTGTGCAAGAGAATGAAGCATCTCGTCATTTGATGAGGAAGAAGGATAAGTGATCAGAGGGGCCTGTTGTTGGTTGTTCTAGGGTCCTTGGGATTGCTTAAGGTGAGGTGCTCTGTAAGGCTGGTTTTGATTTTGCTGTCTGTTGTTGTTATTCCACCTTTGATTTCTATTGTTGTCTATGCCTCCTCTGTTATAGTTGTCCCTCCAGCCATGGTTGGAATTATCTCTCCAACCTTGGTTGGAGTTGTCCTGCCATCCTTGGTTATAGTTCCCACCTTGATTGTAGTTGCCGCCATGTTGATTGTATCCTTGATTCGGGCGGTCATAAAAGTTATGAGTAGCTACCACAGTGTTGTCTTCTTGTTGGAGCTGCGAGCACTCATCAGTGTAATGACTATAATCAGCATAGATTCCGCATACTCTTTGGAGAACTAACTGTTGGCTTTGTTGTGGTGGGGAAGGCTGAGTTTGTTGTTGATTCAACTGCATCTGCTTCAGTAGGTTGGTCATTTCACATATACTCTGTGTAAGAGCAGTAGTCTCACTGCTAGAGAAAACCTCTACAACAGTCTTTGAATGGCTGTTCCTGTGCTTGTGGTTCCTAGTAGACTCAGCTAAGTCGCTGATCAGTTGCCATGCTTCATATGCGATCTTGTACTTTTTTATAGAACCATTACTAGCACCATCTAGTGTAGTTTTATCCCAAGGCTTCATTCCTTGGGTGAAATAGCTTATCAATACTAGCCTGTCAATCATGTGGTGGGGGCATGCATCCAGAAGGTTCTTAAAGCGCTCCCAGTACTCATAAAGAGTCTTTAATTCTCCTTAAACAATGCAGGAGATCTTTTTTCTCAATCTATTTGTAACTTCAGCTAGAAAGTATTTTTCCAAGAATTCTCTCCTGAGTATATCCCAGTTGGTAACAGTTACTTCAGGTTGGGAGTAGTACCATTCCCTTGCCTTTCTCTTAAGAGAAAATGGGAAGGCAGTTAACAGAATAGAAGTTTCATTTGCACCATGACGCCTTACAGTAGAACAGGCTGCCTGGAAATCCCTTAGGTGCTTGATAGGCTCCTGAGTAGGTAAGCCATGAAACTTGGGCGTCAAGTTGATTAATGCAGTCTTCAGCTCAAAATCTGCAGCCAGAGTTGGATGATGCACTTGATATGGCTGCAGTGTAAAATCTGGGGCTCCAGCTTCCTGAAGAGTAATCCTCCTAGGTGCTGCCATGTTATCTGCACGTGAATCAACTGAATCAGTAGTAAAAGAGCTTGTTTCTTCCTCAGATGGCGATTCAGATTCGCCCTCAGATGAGACTGGTGAATCGATAACAATCACTTCACCACCATCAGAGGCTAACCTGCGTCGAGCTCGCCTAATACGTGAAAGAGTTCTTTCAATTTCAGGATCAAATGCAGCTAAGCTCGGATCAGGTAGTGAACGCGTCATTCAATGAAAGAAACATACAGCTCATGGTAATAAAATAAAATAAAATATGCAAATAAAATAAAAATATGTACACTAATTAATAATTCAGCACACAATTATAACTCCCCGGCAACGGCGCCAAAAATTGATGCGTGGCAGAAATTAGACCAATTAAGAGATTATAATATAATAGAACAGCGTTGCGAGTATAGCTCTTAACCAGCAAAAATCTGCCTCACCAATTTAGAAGGGTTGTCACAAAAAGTTTAGAATAAAAATATTGGGAGTATGAGTCCCAGGTCGTCTCCCAACGAGTTGCTAGAAAGGGTGCTAAGTTATTAATCAGGAGTTTTTTGAGAATTTTGAGAGTTGAATGACAGAAAATAAATAATTGTAATTTAAAAGAGAAATATATATATATTCTAATTAAAAAGCCTTGACTGGGGAAATGATTAATTGGAAGTTCTACCCTTGTTGGAATTTCCTCAAGTGTAGTATAAAGAGGTTGTTATTTTCACTTAGTTAACCCTTACTAAATAAAGGAAAGTCAAGTGATTGAGCTAACTCTTATTCGCAAATCCCAGTCCTCTCCCTTGGGAAGGTCTAGCGTTAGTAAATACAGAATTAGCCAACAACTTCCAATTTAACTAGCCACTTAAGCATTCCAACTCAGGTGTCTCCTCTTAATCAACCCCAATGTCAAGTAGGGAATCTACTCTATTGACATGGATACCATCTTTGTTATTGGGAGTTTGGAATAGAAAAGAGACATGATAATTTAAATAAAATAAAGATTCAAAATTAATTAAAATTGAAAGTAATCATTTGCATTAACAATCCATGAAAATAATCCAATTGTAACTTTAAACAAGAATTAAGAAAATAAAAGAGTAAGAAATCAAACTAGAATAGTATCTTCAACGGAGGTGATGACTCTTCAATATCCAAAAGCAAAAGCAATAAACTATGAATGCAAAGAAAACCTAGAGGAAGAGTAATTCTCTCTCTAGATCAGATCTAAAAAAATCCTAAAACTATGCTAAATGAGAGTATGTGAATGTGTGTTGAGTCTCTGCACGTTCCCTGGCTTTATTCTGTGTTTCTGGGCCGAAAACTAGGTCAAAACTCGGCCCGAAATCGCCACAAGCATTTTCTGTTATTTCTGCAGATTGCGCATGTCACGCGTACGCATCAGTCACACGTACGCATCATTTGGCGAATTTCCTTGTCACGCGTACGCGTCGTCCACGCGTGCGCGTCTTTTGTGCAGACTCCAATCCACGCGTACGCGTCTGGCAGGCGCACGCGTCGCTGCAAATGTCTCCATTCTGCGCTCTCGCGTGAGCCATGCGTGCGCGTTGGTACTCGCTGGTCATCTCCTTAGTTTCTTGTGTTCCTTCCATCTTTGCAAGCTTCTTCTCCATTCTCTAAGCCACTCCTGCCCTATAAAGCCTGAAACACTTAACACATGGATCACGGCATCGAATGGTATAAAGGAGAAGTAAAATATATATTTTAAGGATCTCTAGGAAGCAAGTTTTCAACCATAAAACAAAACTAGGAAGGGATTATAAAATCATGCAAATCATATGAATAAGTGGGTAAAGACTTGATGAAACCACTCAATTAAACATAAGATAAACCATAAAATAGTGGTTTATCAACCGCATGAGGTGAATTATCCCACTCATGACTTGGAATTAGCGGCGATTGTGTTTGCATTGAAGATTTGGAGACACCACTTGTACGGAGTAAGGTTTAGCGTCTTTTCTGATATAAGAGTCTCAAGTATATCTTTGATCAGAAAGAGCTAAATATGTGCCAAAGAAGGTGGATGGAATTGCCTAAAGATTATGATTTCGAGTTGAGTTATCATCCTGGAAAAGTGAACATAGTAGCCGACGCTTTGAGTCAGAAAATCTTTAACAATTGCTTGGATGAGAATCAAGGAAGAAGAGCTAGTAGATAAGTTTGTGGATCTTAAGCTGGATATTGTTAAAGTTGTCGGGAGAGCTTGTTTTAACCAGCTACAAATCTCGAGCACATTTAAATCAGAAATACAAAGGGCTCAGTAAGATGAGCAGAAGCTTCAACAATTGTTCCAACCAGTTGGTGATAAGAGGCGCGAAGAATTCACTAAGGATGATGAAGGGTTATGGAGGTACAAGGGAAGAATTTGCATACCGGATGTGGGGAGTTTGAGGCAAGATTTATTGTCAGAAGCTCATAACAGTGGGTTTTCCATTCATCTCGGAAGCACGAAGATGTATTATGACTTAAAGAAGATGTTCTGGTGGCCGGGGATGAAAGGTGATGTAGCAATAGTAGTATCCAAGTGTTTGACTTGTCAGAAAGTGAAGATAGAGCATCAGAAATTGTCAGGAATGCTGCAACTACTTGAGATTCCTCAGTGGAAGTGGGAAGGAATTGCTATGGATTTTGTGACCAGTTTACCGAGGACTAGGTCGGGATTTTATGCGATTTAGGTGATCGTGGATCGCTTAACCAAATCCGCTCATTTTCTGCTTATCAGAGTAAACTGTTTTATGGAAGAGTTAGCAAGATTATACATCAAGGAGATAGTAAGGTTGCATGGTGTGCCAACGAGCATAGTGTCGGACCGTGATCCCCGATTCACTTCAAGGTTTTGGGGAGCTTTTGAAAGAACTTTCTGTACGAAGCTATGTCTCAGTACCGCATATCATCCACAAACAGATGGACAATCGGAAAGGACTATTCAGACGTTGGAAGATATGCTAAGAGCATGTGTTTTGGATCAACCTGGAAGTTGGGACCATTACATGCCATTGGTGGAGTTTGCATATAACAACAGCTTTCATGCGAGCATTGGGATGGCTCCGTATGAGGCCTTGTATGGACGGAAGTGCCAGTCTCCACTTTGTTGGTATGAATCTGGTGGAGCAAGTGTATTGGGTCCAGATGTGGTAGCAGAGACTACTGAGACGATTAAGAGAATACGAGAAAGGATTTTGACTGCTCAGAGTCGACAAAAGAGTTATGCGGATCAAAGAAGGAAACCGTTAGAGTTTGAAGTGGGAGAACACGTATTCCTTAAGGTTACACTGACAACTGGGATTGGAAGAGCAATCAAGACCAAGAAGTTGAACCCAAGATACATAGGACCGTTTGAGATTCTAAAGAGATTCAGGCCGGTGGCGTATCAAGTCGCTTTGCTACCTCATCTGTCTAATTTGCATGACGTATTCCACGTGTCACAACTCTGCAAGTACACGTCGGATACAGTTCATGTGTTGGAGCTTGAATCGGTTGAGTTAGAAGAGAACTTGACTTTCCAAATAACGCCAGTGAGAATTGATGACACTAGTGTGAAGAAGTTGCGAGGAAAAGATATCCCATTGGTTAAAGTTGCTTGGGAGCGAGCCAGAGTAGAAGAGCATACTTGGGAATTGGAGTCTGAGATGCGAAAGGATTATCCCGAGCTTTTCTCAGGTAATTCAAATTTTGAGGGCAAAATTTCATATTTGGTGGGGAGAATGTAAGAACCGCAATTAATCAACTGGTTAATTACGTAATTAATATTGCCCAAATTAGATTCTGAAAAGTTAGAGAGAGAATTTGAGAATTTAAAGGTGATTTTTGGACTCAGTGGGTCTTTTTGAGTTAGAAAATGTGCTTTCTGCGAAAAATCGTGAAAAACTGCAAACCGGCAGTTGAACCGATTGAACCGGTTCAAGTCTGTTCGGTGCCGCATGAGAAAAAGTGAAAACCGGCGAAAACCTTAGAAAAATGTTAGAAATGGAAAATCAGGCATTAATTTTAAAGGTTTGGCCCGAAGTTGGGCCAAACGGGCTAAAAACGGTAACGGGTTGGACTGGACCCAAGTTGGGCCCAAGCTCAACAAATAAAAGGGTTCATTAAGTGAACCCAATCAGCACCAACACTAAGACACACACACCCACATGCTGAAAAGAAGAAGAAGGAGAGAAAACAACATTGACACTATTCACCCATCTTCTTTCAAAGCTCATATCTTGAGCTAGAGAGCTCCGACCGCCGCACCGTTTATGGCTACGCATTCCTTGTGAAAATCTCTACAAAACCCATATAAGAAACTGGTAAGGAAATCTTGAATCTATCTCAGTTTCTCTCCTCAAAATTTTGGGTATATAGGATTTTTTATTAAATGAGTTTTTGTGATTCTTGGTGTTTAGGTTTGCTCTAATCCTTGCTTAGCCTTGGATTCTTGCTAGTAAATCTATTGGAGGAGGTAAGAGTCACTAAACCCTTGTGAATTTATGTTTAATTGAAACCCTAGGTTGATCTGAGGTGATTTATATGTATCTAGTTTGATTATTGTGGCTTTGGGAGCTCTTGGAACTTAATTGTGCTTAGTAGAGTAGAAGTGAAAGCTTGGAATTTGGTTGAAAGCTATTTGGTGATCAATTTGAGTTTTGGTGCATAAAAGGGAATCGGCCAAGGTATGGTTTCGGTTTCCTCTATGTAGTATATAATATTCATGGACACTTAGGCTAGTGACCTATAGGATAGGGTTGGAAATTTATATGTTGTTGATGATTATTTGGGTTGATAATGTATAACGAATTGATGTTGCTGTTATGATTGAATGATGAAGTTGAGATATGATGGATTGGATGAATGAATATTGTTGATTATTAATATGAATCATGGTTGAGTTGATGAGAAAAATTGATAGTGATATAATGTTGATTGGTGAATATGTGATATATGTGATATTGAAGTTGAGAATAATATGTGAAGAAAAATGTGGAAAGATTGGTGCAAAATGTCATGAAGTGTAGGTGTTGATGAGAAATGGAGTTTTGAAATGGTTCTATTTGGTATTGGTTGGGTTGAGTGGTGAAAATAAGTAATTTGGTAAATTGTGAACTTTTGGTAAAATTGAGTTTTTGGTGAACTTTGCTCGATCATAAATTTTGCCTCAATTTTCGAAACTGATTGAAATTTATTTATAATTAAAGATCTTTGAAAACTCTTTAAATCGATATAAAATTTGTGAAAATTGGAATTTTTAGAGGAAGTTATGATCCTTCAAAGTTGGTGTTAAAAAACTAAAATTCTGTAAAGTTGTAGGATTTCAAGATTTGCTGATATGTGCGGGCGCACACACTCGTGCGGACGCACACCCTGCAAAAATTTTGACCTGTGTGGATGCACACATCTGTGCGCACGCACAGGCAGGAAAGTGTGTTCTGGTCGCGGCGCTAGCACAGCTTGTGCGCGCACATATCCAAGAAAAAATTTCAACATGTGCAGACGCACAAGTTGGTTAGGCTGGTCTGTTGGGGGCGCTGGCACAGGTTGTGCGAGTGCACAGATCCTTGTAAAAATTGACACCTGTGCGTACGCACACCCCTGTGCGTACGCACGCGTTTTAAAACTCTCAGGAGTGTGCACACGCACAGACCCTTGTGCGGCCCGCACACGTCTTGTTTCTCAAAATTTTATTTGTTTTCAACTATTCTACCTTCCCAACAAGGTTGCAAGCTTCTTTAACACTATTTTAAGACTTTTGGGCCTAGTTTTGAGCATTAGGGCATGGGATATAACTTAAGAGTCCTAATACATGGTTTTATGATAACTTAGAAAACAGAGGCCGAGGTTTCTGGCGTGCTGAGAATGATTTGACGATTGGGAGAGGATGATTGATATATGGGATAAGGAATGATGAACTTTTGACATTGGAAACTGAGTTATGAATGGACAATGGTTGAGATAAGTCGAGGACTCGGATTGAGACGATGGATCCATGTATACTGAAAATGTTTTCTGAAAACTACTGAAATATTGTTTTTACTGAGAATATGAGACGCTATGCGCCCGGCAAGGACGGCGGTTGGATCCCGCCTGTCGAGGTAGCGGCGGCGGCGTAAGGTCAGTGGTTCGTCTCGCTTGCATTGAGATGTGAGGTCTGTGGCAAGAGTATCCCGCTCGCATCCCTTCGGACCTATAGGTGAGCAGGCGCCGGTACCTGGACAATGATCCGGGCACTATATCTCGGGGGTTCCCATATGAGAAATCCGAAGGGCGACGTCTCCATGGAGATGTGTCGGGTTGGCAGTTGAACCGACAATGTGATATCACAGCCAATAGGGCAGGCATTCATCATATGCATTCCTATTTGTTTGTTTGCTTTGCCGACTTGAAATTGTATGCCTAATTGAATAACATGCCTATTTGCCTACTTGATCTACTTGCCTTGTATGCTTTTACTTGTGGATTACTTGCATTGTTATTTAATTGTGCTTTCTACTGGGATTGAGGAGGTTCGAAAGGCAGTGGCTATGGGATCGCATGGAGGATAGGTTGGTGAAGGCTGTGGGACAGTGGTGTTTGATTAGAATAGTTTTCCCTTAAGATAGAGTACCCTGTTTAATTATGATAAGGTTATATTATGCTTATTTGTTTTTAGAATGCTTTAAGCTTGAATCTTGTGATGGATATGGAGCTTAGGATTGCTTTTGGCGTCCCGGGGTCTTATATCCTACATCACTGGGCACTGTTACCATACTGAGAATCTCCGGTTCTTATACCATATCTTTATTGTGTTTTTCAGATGCAGGTCGCAACCCACCTCTGTGAGTTGCTTTGGATGGTGACAGGAGCGGAGGATCTTGGATTCTTTTGGAGTCTCTTTGTTTTATCTGTTTATACATCTCTCTTTTGTATTTTGTTTAGCCTAGAGGCTTGTATTATGAGAGAAAAACTTGTATAAGCTGTTTTTAAACTGTTAGGTTTCTATATGATTTTGTATACTTGGGTATGGCTAGCCGGCTTAAACTCCACGAGTCGAGGCTAGTTTCCTATGATATTATATACTTATATTTTGTTGTATCTTATCTATTTCTTATGCCTTAAGCTAGTAGTTCGTTAGTACGATTTGCGCTTTTCAAATCCTAGTTTTTGAGCTATATCTTTCATCGGACTTCTAGATTATATTATTTCTTTTATATATTATACGTATGAGCTTTAGAAATGTCGTAATCTCTTGTTAACCTTTGCTTTACGACGCGAGGTAAAGCTTAGGCTAATTAGGGTGTTACATGGATGACGCGTACGCGTGACATAGCCACGTGCTAGACGTATCAGAAATCGCTGGGGGCAATTTCTAGGCTGTTTTTGGCCCAGTTTCAAGCCTAAAAAACACAGATTAAAGGCTGCAGAGTGGGGGAATCAGAGGAATTCATTCATATAACTATCATTCACAAATTTAGGTTTTAAATGTAGTTTTCTAGAAAGAGAGGCTCTCTCCTCTCTCTAGGTTTTAGGATTTTAGGATTAGCTTGTTTAATTTTAGATTTCTACTCTATTTCAATTTAGTTTTCTTCTACTCTTATTTGTTCTAGTCTTTTAGTTTATCTATTTCTCTTGTTGGTTTATTTATGTTCCCAATTTAGCTTTATGAATCCTAATGTTGGAATTGATTTTCTATTTAATGCAATTTGAGATATTTCATATTTATTGCTTCTTCTATTATTTGTTATTCATTGATGTTTGCAATTGGTTGTTTGGATTTAATATTCCTTATTGCTCTTCTATGCTTGTATGTTCTACCTTCCAAGTGTTTGACAAAATGCTTGGGAGGGTTCTAAGTTATATTTTTTATCTTCTTGGCCTTGGTTGAGTAATTGGAGACTCTTGAGCTATCAAACTCCTTTGTTGATTGATAATTGACAATTGCTGGTTGATTTGGATCCCTCTAAAGCTAGTCTTTCCTTAGGAGTTGACTAGGACTTGAGGAATCAAATTGATTGGTCCACTTGACTTTCCTTCATAGTTAGAGGTTAACTAAGTGGGAGCAATGAACAATTCTCATCGCAATTGATAAGGATAACTAGGATAGGACTTCTAATTCTCATACCTTGCCAAGAGCTTTCTTAGCTATTAGTTTACTTTCTTGCAATTTACTTTTCTTGTTCCTTATTCAAAACCCCAAAAAGATACTTTTCCACAACCAATAGTAACATACCTTCCTGCAATTCCTTGAGAGACGACCCGAGGTTTAAATACTTCGGTTTATTTTTATTGGGTTTGCTTAAGTGACAACCAAATTTTTGTATGAAAGGATTCTTTGTCGGTTTAGAAACTATACTAGCAACGAGAATTTATTGTGAATTCTTTACTAGTAAAGATCCGTTCATCAACGTCACTAAAAAAAGGACCTTTTGACAATCTCTTGTAGTATAGCTCTAACCCTTGGTACAATTGCATTGTCCAAATACTCTCAAACTAATTCATCTTTGTAAACACTTTCTTTTTATTGTACAAACCAAAACTACTAAGATGCATGCTTTTTGCACTACTTTTTTATATTCATATTTTTGTTAAATTTTTCTGCCTCGTTAATATATTATCAAAAATGCTATTTGTACACTAAAATCAGCCACCAATGTATTTATGTATAAATACATGTGTGGTTTAATTTATTTTCAATGTGTATTTGTATTGCAATATATATTTTATACTGGTGGCTGACTTTGGTGGCTAATTTTGGTGTACACGTAGCATAATTCATATATTATATTAGCAACTCTACGTGTTGGTTCACCAACCAACAAGACTGTTGTAAGAACCGCAACTAATCAACCAGTTAATTAAGTAATTAATTGCTCAAATTACGTTCCAAAAAGTTAGAGTGAGAATTTGAGGATTTAAAGGTGATTTTTGGACTCAGTGGGTTTTTCTGAGTCAGAAAATGTGCTTTCTACGAAAAACTGCGAAAAATTGCAAACCAACAGTTAAACCGGTTGAACCGGTTCAAGTCTGCCTGGTACTGCACGAGAAAAAGTGGAAACAGTCAAAAACCTTAGAAAAGCATTAGAAATGAAAAACCGGGCGTTGATTTTAAAGGTTTGACCCGAAGTTGGGCCAAACGGGCTAAAAACGCTAATAGGTTGGACCGGGCCCAAGTTGGGCCCAAGCCCAACAATATATAAGGTAGTGTTTGTTTTGAGAAACTGAGACAGAGACTGGGAGACTGAGACTCAGTATCATGTTTGTTGGTTCAGAGACTGGTACTAAAATTTCTGTCTCTGTCCCTAAAATTTCAGTATTTCAGTACCTCCAAAAAGTAGGGACACATGGGACTAAAATTTTTAGAGATGGAAACTGAAACTTTAATAACATTTTATACCTAAAACATCCTCATTTCAATTAATTAATTCTAATTTTATCTTTTATACAAATTAAATTAGAATTTCATTCTTGTTTCAATTTCTGTCTCCCACTTTGCACCAAATAGAATACTGAGATCTATTTCAATCTCTGTCTCTTAGTCTCTGTCTCTCAGTCTCAGTCTTTTCATCTCTGTCTATCCACCAAACGCTATCTAAGTGTATTAAGTGGCCATTTCAGCCACTTTTAAACACAACAAGCAGCATCAACGTTGAGTGAGAGAAGAGAGGTGAGGGTTACAAGAAGCACTATTCACATTCATCTTCTTTCTCTCATAACTTGAGCTACGGTGCTCCGATTTACGTGCCGTCAGTTGCTACGCGAAGCTCTCTCTGAGCCCGTTAGTTTCATCTTGCCAAAGAGGTATGAATCTCGAAAAATCTTTCCCAGTTTCTGTCTTAATAAATTCGAAAATATTAGGTTTTGGTTTTCAGTGAAATCTTGTGTTTTGGGTGTTTAGGTACACTCTAGCCTTTGATTAATGTTGGTTTTGACTTCCAAAACTGTTGGACAAGGTAAGAGACATTAAAAATCTTGTGAAATTTCAATTATAATGAGCCCTAGGTTGATTTATGATGATTTATGTATATATAGCTTGATTATGGTGAGTTAGGAGCTTGTTGATACTTGTTGGAGATTCTTGGTGGCTTAGATTGTGATTGAAAGCTTATCTTGGGCTCAATTTGGGGTTTTCGTGCATATAAAGGATCGGCCAAGGTATGGTTTCGGTTTTCTTTATGTAGTATATAATATTCATGGACACTTAGGCTAGCGACCCATAGGATAGGTTTGGATTTGAATGGTTGTTAAGTTGTTGAGTGATGGTATATGATGATTTTTGATGATTTAATGAATGTTGAGTTTAATTGTAATGATTGATGTGGATGTGATGAGGATAAAGGATTGTGAAGTTGAGGAGTGAATTGTGTTGACAAATGTGATATTGATGTTGATTGATTGGTAATGAAGTTGGAAAAATGATAATGAGGTTTGATTATATGTAATATATTAATGTTGCAATTGAGGATGAGGTAAAGTGAAGAAATATGTGGTAAGCTTGGTGTAATATGTCATAGGGTGTTGATTTTGATGAGAATTGGAGTTTGGAATGGTTGGGTTTGGTCTTGGTTGTGTTTTATAAAGGAATTGTGGAAATTGTGATTTTGGGTAAAAATTAGTTTTTGGTGAACTTTGTCTGATCATAACTTTTGCCTCGGTTTTCAAAATTAGTTGAAATTTATTTAGAATTAAAGGTCTTTGAAAACCCTTTAAATCGATATAAAGTTTGTGAAATTTGAAATTTTGTAGAGGAAGTTATGATCATTCAAAATTGGTGTTAAAAAATCTGAAATTCTGCAAAGTTGCAGAATTTTATGATTTCTGATATGTGCGAGCGCACACCCGTGTGCGGACGCACACCCTGCGAAAATTTTGACATGTGCGGACGCACACACCTGTGCGCATGCATAGGCAGGGAAATGCATTCTGTTTGCAGTGCTAGCACAGCTTGTGCGCGCACATATCTAAGGATGAATTGCGACCTGTGCGTCCGCACACGCACCTGTGCGCACGCACACGCACCTGTGCGCACGCACACGTTGGGGAGGCCAGTCTGTTGGGGGCGCTGGCCAGGTTGTGCGAGTGAACAGACCTTTTAGGTTTTGACACCTGTGCGTATGCACACCCCTGTGCGTACGCACACTTTTACAAATTTTCCTGGGCGTGCGCACGCACACCCCTGTGCGGACGCACACACCCTATTTCTCAAATTTTGTTTTGTTTTCAACTATTTCACCTTCCCGACGAGGTTGTAAGCTTCTATAACACCTTTTTAAGACTTTTGGGCATATTTTTGGATACTCAAACATGGGAAAAGATTTAAGGGTTTTAAACGCTATTTTTTGGAAATTTAGAAAACGGAGGACTAGGCTTCTGCCGTACTGAAGGTGGTTCAATATTATGTGATGGATGGTTGATGAAGGAGGTGAGGATTAAGGAACTATTGAGTTCGGAACTGTAATGTGAATGACAGTGGTTGAAAAGAGTCGAGGACTCTAAATGAAGTGATGGATCCATCTTGTACTAAAAATGTTTTTGAAAACCACTACACTACTTTTTCATTGAGATTATGAGACGCTATGCGCCCGGCAGGGGTCGAGGTTGGATCCCGCCTGTCAAGGTAGCGGCGGCAGCGTAAGGGCGGTGGTTCGTCCCACTTGCACTTAGATGTGAGGCCGGTGACAATAGATCCCGCTCGCATCCCTTCGGATCATCAGAGCGTACAGGCGCAAAACCCTGGATAGTGATCCGAGCACTATATCTCGGGGGTTCCCACACCATGATTCCGAAGGGCAACGTCTCCATGGAGATGTATCGGGTTGGCAGTTGAACCGACAATGGGATATCACAGCCAGTAGGGCAGGCATTCATCATATGCATTTCCTATCTATTTGCATGCTTTGACTATTTGAAATGGTTTGCCTATTTGTATAACATTCCTAATTGCTATTTGAGTTATTGCATTATATGCTTCTACTTGTGTTTTACTTGTTTTGTATATTACCTGTGTTTTCTACTGGGATTGAGGAGGTTCGGAAGGCGGTGGCGATGGAATCGCATAGAGGATCGGTTGGTGAAGGCTGTGGGACAGTGGTGTTTGCTTAGAGTAGAAATCCCCTAAGATAGATTACCTGGTTTATTTAAGTTAATGTTGTTATGATTATGCTTATTTGTTTTAGAATGCTTAAGTTTGAATCTTGTGATGGATATGGAGCTTAGGATTGTCTTTGGCATCCCGGGATCTTATATCCTACATCACTGGGCACTGTTACCATACTGAGAATCTCTGGTTCTCATACCATATTTCTGTTGTATTTTTCATATGCAGGTCGCAACCCACCTCGGTGAGTTGCTTTGGATGGTGACAGAAGCGGAGGATCTTGGATTCTTTTGGAGTCTTTTTGGTTTAACTTGTTTATACATCTCTCTTTTTGTATTTTGTCTTTGCCTAGAGGCTTGTATTATGAGAGAAAAACTTGTATAAGCTGTTTTTAAACTGTCAGGTTTCTGTATGATTCTGTATACTTGTATATGGCTAGCCGGCTTAAACTCCGCGAGACGTGGCTAGTTTCCTATGATATTACATACTTATCTTTTGTTGTATCTTATCTATTTCTTGTGCCTTAAGCTAGTAGCTTCGTTAGTACGTTTTGCGCTTTTGAAATCCGGTTTTTGAGCTATATCCTTCATCGGGCTTCTAGATTATACTATTCTTTATATATATATATATATATATATATATATATATATATATATCATGAGCTTAGAACTGTCGTAATCTCTGGTTAACCTTCGCTTTACGATGCGCGATAAAACTTAGGCTAATTAAGGTGTTACAACTGTGACACGTGGCAACACACCTACCCCTATGTGCTAACTCAGCACGCCCCATGTATTGCACTACCAAGCAAGCAGACTAAGACACGTGGAAACACGCCCCTCACGTGCTGTAGCAGTACGCCCCCTGCGTGTTGAAGTTTTCCTCTGACACGTCCATCAATTTGCAAATACACTAATTACATCCATTTTTAACTAAAACACCAATAATATTTTCATTTTGTAAAAAATTAACCCTAGAAACATATCATGAATAAATTTTTATTATATTCTTAAAAATATACCTTTAAAAGTAACTAAATCCAAAAATATTCTAGATGGTGACTACATCAAAATTACTAAATTTTTGAAATGGGTAATTAGTAATTACCACTTTAATAACGAAAAGTCAAAATTTCGAAATATAGCATAACAAAAATGTGTAGGTTAAAAAGATAAAAAGAATTAGTACCACTTAAATAAGAAGGGTTAAAATTAATATGTTCAAATCATATTTATTATAGATTATTTTTAACTGTGAAATTATATTAATTTGTGTTTATTTGTTATAGGAAATATATATATATATTTATATCTACTATATAATTTTATTATTGAATTCAATTCAATAAATTCTATTAAACCTTAAATATAAAAACAACAGCTCAACAAAATCAGAATCTGCATATTATTATGCAAGTAGTTATAAATCGTGGTATTTTTTTCTTTAAAAAAAAACCAGAATATTTGAGAATCAATTTTTTTTAGGTAACATTAAAGTCAATTAATTTATTGTTATTTCTGTTTTTCTTTACTCCTATTCTTTCTTTTATCGTCTAAAAGAATTGCTTTTAAAATTTGGAAAATTCTTACAAGTTAATTGTTGAAAAAAAAAAAGTTCCGGACTAGACCGGAAAAGGAGAATAGTCAAAAAATACATTGTTTTGTTGTAATATTTTTCATTTATTTATTTTTGGAAGGGTAATATAATATTTTTCATTTCCTACAATATGCTTTCTTGTTAGAAATTCTTCGATTTTGAAAGTGGTAGCGGCACTTGACAGATAGAAACACAGGGCAGAAGAGAGAGAGAAAGAGAGGGAAAGAGAGAGAGAGAGAGAAATTGGTGAGCAAGAAGAAGATCACAATCTTCGCACACAACACCACAACTCTCTGTAAGTTTTCATTTGTGGTTCCTCTCTCTCTCTCTCTCTCTCTCTCTCTCTCTCTCTCTCTCTCTCTGTTCATTCTTGTTCACACTTTCCACTTGACCTTCTTCTCAAGCTTTGGTTCCTTCTCCAGTCTATGGTCCCCGACCCTTTGTGTTCTCATCTTTTTTCCCATATACTTTATTTATCATACTGTATTCAAGTTTGCTACGTGTGCAAATTTTGTAAATTAAATACGGGGTTTCTTCTGTTTCATCTGAACTAACTTAATTGAATTTATTTATTTTGTGGTAAAAAGATGATGTTGTCGAGAGGTGAAGCTGGTAAGAAGAGTGTTGGTGGTTCTAATAACCAAAAGAGGTTGTTGAAAGATGTTGAGACTATGAGCAAAGCTCTTTACTCGGACAGAAATTCGTCAAGGAATTCAATTCCAACATGGAGTTCTCGATCCAAGCCCCTTTTGCCTGATCCGAAATCAAGGCCGAAATCCGGTACTGGAGACGAAACGAATTCGCAGAAGGATAAGAGGTCCATATGGAATTGGAGGCCGTTGAAAGCCCTTTCCCATATACGCAATAAGAGATTTAATTGTAGTTTTTATCTCCAAGTCCATTTGATTGAAGGGCTGCCTTTGAATTTCGAGGATTCAGTGCTTTCCGTGTATTGGAAAAGGCGCGATGGGGTTCTGGTGACGCGGCCGGCTGTGGTGGTTGAAGGGAGGGCTGAGTTTGAAGAGAAGTTGACTTACACTTGCTCAGTGTATGGTAGTAGGAGTGGACCTCATCATTCAGCCAAGTATGAGGCCAAGCATTTCTTGCTCTATGCTTCTCTTGTTAATGCGCCCGACCTTGATTTGGGGAAGCACCGCGTTGACCTCACGAGGCTGCTTCCTCTTACGCTGGAGGAGCTTGAAGAGGAGAAGAGCTCCGGAAAGTGGACTACGAGTTTTAGGCTAACTGGATTGGCTAAGGGTGGCGTGATGAATGTTAGTTTTGGGTATCTGGTTGTTGGCGATAATGCCGGTGGTTCTAGAGACAACCATCATGCTCCTAATTCATTGAATTTCAGGCAGAGTAGTTTGGCTTCAATGAAATCAGATGTTAAACCGAGACAGTTTGATGGAAGCAGCAGCATCAGGCGTGCTGGAAGTTTACAAGGTTTTATCAGTCCGTCTTTGTCTGGGTCCATAGATGAGGTAAAGGATCTTCATGAGGTATTGCCAACGTCCAAGTCTGCACTGGCCAGCTCTATCGACATCTTGTATAAGAAATTTGAAGAAGAAAAGGTACATGATCCTCTTCACAGTGAACCTGCAGTTGATGCTTTCGCCAATAGTGTTGAGCCAATCAAACCAGATGCCTATGCTTCATCTGATCTTGGAAAAGATAATGCTGAAGATCATGTCGGTAATCATACAAATACAGGTCCAGTGCATGACGAACCTGAACTCGATGCATATCATGAAAAACTGGATACAGTTAAACAAGATGGCTATCCCCATTCCGATTCTGCAAAAGAAAACCCTGACCAGTGCCAAGGTAATGAGTTTTCTGTTGTTGATAAGGGCACAGAAATGGCACCAAATGAACCCTTTAAACCAGAAGAGTCCAGGATAATGGCTCATGAGGATTCTCCTGCTGTTTATAGTAATTGTAACTTTGGTACTGAAACTCTGCAAGTATCTTCAGAAAATAGTGTGATACTTGATTCTTTTGGTGAATTAAATGATAATTCCAATGATCAAGCACAAGTAAATGAGTTTACTTCCAAAGAGGATGGTTTATACACAAAAGAACAGCTCCTGCAAGAACTAGAATCGGCTTTAAATAGCGTATCAAATTTGGAGACAGCAGCCCTAGACTCTCCTGAAATTATGGAAACCAAATATGAACCTAAGATGAAAGAAGCACATAGCATGGATGACGTTACAGAATCAGTTGCCAGTGAATTTTTAAGCATGCTAGGCATGGAACACAGACCAATGGGCTTGAATTCTGAAGGTGATCCTGAGTCTCCAAGAGAGCTCCTTTTGAGACAATTTGAGAAGGAGGCTTTGGATGGGGGCTTCTCTTTGTTTGATTTTGGCATGGGCGATGATGATGAGGCAGATGCTGGCTACGATGCTTCTACTGGATCTGAGCACTGGAACTACTCTGAGGGTATTAGGCCATCATCATCATCCTTGTTTCAAGATATGTGCAAGGAGCATCCGGCTGAGTCTAAGGATGTGAGAGGCAAACAGAAAGCTCAGATGCTAGAAGATTTGGAAACAGAAGCCTTAATGAGGGAGTGGGGTTTGAGTGAGAAGGTTTTTCTTCAATCTCCTTCAAAAGATCGTGTTGGTTTTGGAAGTCCTATTGATCTTCCACCTGAAGAACCTCCTATATTGCCTCCTCTTGCTGAGGGGTTGGGCCCTTTTCTACAAACAAAAGATGGGGGGTTCGTGCGGTCGATGAATCCCACTCTTTTTCAGAATGCTAAAAGTGGTGGCAGCTTAATTATGCAAGTTTCCAACCCTGTCGTGGTACCTGCTGAAATGGGCTCCGGTATAATGGAGGTTCTGCAGGGTTTAGCTTCAGTGGGAATCGAAAAGCTCTCAATGCAGGCGAAGGAATTAATGCCACTCGAAGATATCACGGGGAAGACAATGGAGCAAGTAGCATGGGAAGCTATGCCTGCCATAGAGGGTACAGAGAGGTTAGTCTATATTTTTGTACCTCAGGTCTTCAGAGATTTTTTGGTGGTAATCTTTATGTTTGACTGAATATTTTTTTCCTTTGAATTTTAGTAGGCAATGCAGTTTGCAACATGATTTGATAGCAGGGCAAGATAGTACTTTCATGCAAAGAGACTTGAAAGGAAGACCATCTGGGCAGAAGTTCAACCAGTCTAGTTCAAGTTCAGTGGACAACCAGACGGGCTCGGAGTTTGTTTCGTTGGAAGATCTTGCTCCTTTGGCTATGGAAAAAATTGAGGCACTTTCAATGGAGGGTTTAAGAGTACAATCTGGCATGTCAAGTGAGGAGGCTCCATCAAACATCGTTGCCCAATCGATTGGGGATATTTCAGCTCTCCAGGGCAAGGGGATTGATGTGAGTGGGTCTCTTGGCCTGGAAGGTGCTGCTGGTTTGCAGTTGATGGATACAAAAGGCAGCAGCAATGGTGTCGATGGAATAATGGGCCTATCTTTAACTCTTGACGAATGGATGAAGCTGGACTCTGGTGAGATCGATGATATCGATAACATTAGCGAGCATACTTCCAAGGTTCTTGCAGCCCATCATGCTAACTCTTTTGACTTCATGCGTGGGAATTCGAAGGGAGATAGGAAACGAAGTAAAGGCAGAAAATATGGTTTGCTAGGAAACAATTTCACAGTAGCATTGATGGTGCAACTTCGTGATCCTATGAGAAACTATGAGCCCGTCGGAACTCCAATGCTCGCACTTATACAAGTTGAGAGAGAATTTGTCCTACCAAAGCAAAGAATTTACTGTACTGTGTCCGAGTTGAGGAACAACAACAACAACAATGAGGATGATGAGTGCGAGATAATAGCTAAGGTGGAGACAAAGGACGAAAGGAAAGAGGATAAAAGCTCTGAAGAAGAGCTCATTCCCCAGTTCAAAATTACTGAAGTCCATGTTGCAGGTGTGAAGAATGAGCCTCAGAAAAAGAAGCTTTGGGGAACTTCGACCCAGCAACAGTCTGGTTCGCGCTGGTTGCTTGCTAATGGAATGGGAAAGGGCAACAAGCTCCCATTGAAGTCGAAGGCTGCATCGAAATCTGGTGCTCAAGTTACTACAAAGGTGCAGCCTGGTGACACCTTGTGGAGCGTATCATCTCGAATTTACGGTACTGGCTCGAAATGGAAGGAACTGGCAAAATTTAATCCTCATATCAGAAACCCCAATGTCATTATACCAAGTGATACCATAAGACTTAGTTGACTTGTAATGGAGTTGGCAATTGCAATGCAGGTTTCTTTATGAAGAGTGGTTATACTTATTAATTTGATAGATCCACTTGAACCTGTGATTGGGAGTTTGATTTTGTTGGAGCTTCGTGAAAATAGGGTAAAGAGAAAACATCATGGATCAGACAAGGTGGATTTTGATTAGGTACACTGTTCTTTTGTAAAGTGGTTTCTTTACTTTTCTATGCATTTGTTGTATTTAACTGTTTTATCTCCTCTCTGGAAGTAGTGCATGTATATTGCAGCTTACAAACCACAATTGGGGAAGTATTACTGCAGAAAATGTTAACTATTGCAATTTAAATTGCACTGAAAAATAATGTATTCTCGTTAACATAAAACAATTAGCAGGTGCCGTCTATTGATCTTCTTAGCTATTATTTTATGTGTCCAATAAACTACTAATAATGTATTCGAAATATTCAGTAATTCTAAAAAATAAAAATGATGAAAATGTGCATGGGAAATTTGAAAAATTGACAATCAACCAATCATCAAATAGTTCTGGAGTGAACTACCAATCCGATTCTTGTTTATTTTTCAGAATAATAACACGATCCTAAAGATAAAAACAATCCACTTTGGTCCATGTCCTTTACTTTTGTGACACAATGCAGTTCTTGTGGGTGTTTTTCTGTTGACTTTGAACGGAAAATACTTACGTGTTAGGTTCAGAAATAGACATGGACCTAATTGTCTCTAAATTTAAATTGATTAGGGGTTTATTTGTCCTTATTCTTTAAATAATATCTTTTTTAAATTATTTTTATTCATTATATTAATATTTTTTCAATAAATTATTGAATATATGGTTTAATAAGTACAAACTAATTAATCAATTATTCAAATTTAAAAATATCAGTTATTATGAAACTAAATAAATAATTTTCAAATATAATTTTTAAATATACAAATAATAAATGTTAAAATACGATTAATACATTAATAATAATAATCTTATGATATACTATTAGTATTATAATCTAGATAACTTTTATAAAATAAAGTGAAAACTAATGAAAACATTATTTGATATATAGTAAAAATTTTTCAAGTAATAACAAATTTAATTTTTTTTCTCTCTTTAAACTAAATTAATAATTTTATTTGATATCTTTGCGCTAAAATACACTTTGAGTAGGTTACTAATACTAAATAAAATAAAACATAATATATTATATATATACCATTTATAAACTCAACAAACTCAAAGCATCAATAATATTATTAATCTATTAATAACACATATTATCATAAGGTTATAGATCGAAAAAAATTTATCAATATAAGAATAATGTAGATTAATTAAAATTTTAAGTATATTAAAATTCAATTAAATTTATATATATTTTACTCAAAATATACGTAAAATTTTAATTGATTTTGAGTAATATATATAAATTTAATTGAATTTTAATATACATAAAATTTTAATTAATCCACGTTATTCTTATTGTTCATATCTGGCCCAAAATATGAGCTAAGTCCAAAAGCAGAGAAAGCCCAAGTCACAGCCGCCCATAACCGACCTCTTTGCAAGTCGGACTGAAGCGCTGCATGGCGATCCCGTTACTCCCAAAGGAGTTGTAACTAACCCCTAATATCTCTCACCCACTTCTAGAAGAGAGATCTCAACAACCCTAAGATAAAAGGACGGTTATCCACCACCAGAAGTAGAACTACACCAACGGTGGTTATTGGCTCATCCCCTATAAGTACAATGACATTCTCAGGTATAATTAAATTTCAATACACTTAAACTTGCAAAAAGCCATTGCTAACTTAAGCATCAGAATCTCTTACAGGTACCACCCTCCACCTCTTCACGAGGAACTCGGATAGGCGGCTCCTTAGCATCAACGAGTCGGACGCTGCCAAATAAAGAGCTTGGACCTCACGTACAAGCCTAAATACGATCCAATTTCAGGTAACCCTTAGAACATTGGCGCCTTTGGCAGGGACCTGGAAGTCAACAGCCCATGGCGGATGATCAGTTCGTAGACGGACGTACCGCGTCGGAATCAGATCCTGAGTACCAAGACACGGTCAATAATGAGCAAGCTCTCGTGGTACCTCCCCCAGCGACGGAGGAACTGCGTGAAGGCACCTCAGGTGGACACCATCACAGAAGGATCCCTTCCGAGGTCCGTCACCCGGAAGGAGAAGAACAACCCCATTCTACCGACTTCATGGGGCTACTACATGGACACCATGGCCGACTTGAGCAACTAGAACAAGAATTAGAACGACAGCAGGAGGCAGAGAGAAATCTGAGGAGAGAAATTAAGCGACGAAGAAAGCTGGAGGACAAGCTCTCGAAGCTGGAATCTGACATTCGTGGAAAGAATTCACGTACAGCTCGGGAGGACACCCCGTTGGGAGGAGAAGATCCTTTCACTGAAGACATCATGCGGGCTAGAGTTCCTAGAAACTTCAAAAGTCCAGACATGCACTTGTATGACGGAACGACCAACCCGAGACATTACCTCAGCAATTTCAAAAGTCGAATGTACTTAGCCGACGCCTCCGATGCCACTCGCTACAAAGCCTTGCCGACGACTTTGACAAAGTCAGCCATGAAATTGTTTGACAGCTTGCCCCCTAGGTCGGTCACTAGTTTCGATGACCTTGCGCGTAAATTCCTTACGCAATTTTAAATTCAGAAGGACAAGGTCAAGCATCCATCCAGCCTACTTGGAATCAAACAAGAGCTCGAGGAATATCTCAGAGACTACATGGAAATATTCAACAAGGCATGCCTGGAGATCTAGAACTTACCCACTGAGGCAATAATAATGGAATTAGTCAACGGCCTCCGAGAAGGCCCCTTCTCCCAGTCTATTTCAAAAAGGCACCTGACTTCCTTGGGCGATGTACAAGAACGAGCTAAAAAGTACATCAACATGGAAGAAAATGACAGACTGCGAGAACCGAACTCGCAATTAGGAAACCCTCTCCAAGCTCGGGAAAGAGAAAAAGAGCCCAAGAAAAAGGAAGAGCACAACTCAGAGAAACCTAGGAGGTATCACAATTACACCCCACTACGGGTTTTCCTCGTGGATATCCACAGGAAAATCTGTCACACAGAGAAACTTCCCCCACCACGATCAATCAAAAATAAGAAGGGGGAAGCCGCAATGAATACTGTGAATGCCATAAGTTGTATGGGCACTCTACAAATGATTGTTACGACCTAAAGAATGTGATAGAAAATGTAACGACCCAATTTCTGGTACGTCATGATCATACTAGAAATTGAGCGCTACCAACTTGTCTTCCTAATTATTATCTATTATTTATTATATGAGCCTGATTCGTTATTAAAAGCGTAGTTATCTTACAAGGTACTTTTTTGTTAAAACGTTTGAATTAATAAATAGAATCATTCATAATCAATTCACAAATAATAACAGATAAAATAGTTATAAACAACCACACATAAATACATATATGTACATACAACATCCCAGGTCCTGACTTATTCAAGAAGTCCCTAAGCTGGCACCCAGGCTAGTCGAGACTCTATACTCACCTAGTCCCTCTAAACTACTAAAGCGAGGGAAAGTACATTCTAAGTCTTTAAAACTTGAGTCAGGTCGAATGTCATCAAAAAGTGGAACATCTTCTACTACTCCTCTGCTCGATCATACGTCGGCTTAGAACATATCACTGGTACTTTATTGAGTGGCCGCATAACAGCAACATCATACGAAGGACTTAGGTTAAAGTTCGTAGATAAACGGGGTACAGGCGTTGATTGGTCTCACAGTATATACATATGAACAGAGAACGAGATTCACCGTAGACTCAGAAGACTACCTAGAACGGAATCTTCTTTGCGAACGGTCGTCAGTGAACTACGGAAGGGTACTCATGCTTCCATCTGAAGGGGGAAGGGAGAGAGAAGAGATAAGAATTGGGGAGTTCTTAGTAGGGTTGGGGTTATTAGTAGAGTCGGAGTTCTTAGGAGTAAGAATTGGGGAGTTCTTAGGTTAATGTTGGTATATTTTTTTTTTTTTTTTTGAAACTGAACTTAAAAAAATATAGGATTTGTGAGTGAAATTAGTTGGTATTATTAATAGTTATAAAATACTAAAAGTTTACAATTAGTTGGCATGAAATTATGTAATATATACAATTAGTGATGCTTTGTAACACTATACGTATGTATTTAGTATAATAAATAATTAATATAATATTTAAGTACTTTATTTAAATAAGTTTAAATATATATTTTGAATTTAAATATATTTTAATTTATAACTTAAATTTAACAAGTAGTTGCAGTTTTTATAATTGTTGTTCTTGTTATTTCAAGGCTATTATTATATTTTTTATAAATTTATTATGAATTTTACTGCAATTGGATTAAGACTTCAAACCATGCAGGTAAAACATTTAGTTAATTTAGACAATATAATTTAATACATATCCAAGTATATAATCCAATTCATAATGTAGTACATATTTCGATACACTAATTAAATAAACACTAAATTTGTTAAGAATTACATGTTGAGCCACCAGCACTTCTTTATTTGGCATGTTAAGGGTATCTACTTCGACCATGATATCTTTGCCTCCGCAAAACTTACAATTCTTAGGATTATGCATATTTATTTCGTTTAAAATTTGAGACGACTTTTGGATACTCGCTTCAAGTATGGTTTAAGTACGTATTTTGGTCTTTGATTTACAAGTCATCTTACTAGATTTTTCAATGGTTTAAACTAGACTTTATATATTTTTTTTATCTCATTCATCCTATATACCTCAACAACATATTATTGTCAAGCGCAAGTTGACACAACAAGCAAAGACATGACGATACGAAATTTGATCTATTTGAAACTCACTATAGTCACAATGCCATTGATAGAGATTCACCGCATATCCCACATCATTGGACATCTCATGCATCTTAAAGAACTCATTTTGCCTATCAAATAAGTTAACTTGAATGTTTCCTACTGATTTGATTGAAGTCTGTTAGTTGCATATTCAAAGAATAGATATCTTGCATTCTTTCGAGCATCGGTCTCAACCCTCTTCCTATCAAATAACTCATTTAATTTGTAAAAGGTTGCCTTGACAAGTGACGTAATAGAAAAATTGTGCACCTTCTTCAAAACTCTATTAATGCACTCTACTAGGTTTGTGATCATATAGTCCCAGCAACATCCATTATCAAACCCAAAGTATATTCAATCGTGGGATCCGATCAAGCTACTGACGGTAGCCTTACCATGCACACATAATCTCACGCAATGTCCTAAAATAGCTTGTAAAAAAGCAACAAAGCAAAATAAACAAGTATATCACATAATACTAACAATGTTGTATTACTGTAACTTACTTATCCATGTTGATGATAAGCTTCTACAAATACAGTGTCTTAAACCTCCTTAAGAAGTTGGATGTTATGCGTTTAATTTAAAACATGTGGATAACTCTTAGAGACTCCTATGATCCATTACTACGGGTTTTTGCTGAGTTGATAGAGTCATATCAATCAGAGATAAGACCAACACTATTTTGAGTCACCACATGTATATGCAAATGAGTAAGGAAAAAGTGACATGTATCAGAAGTCTCACTGGCAACAACCGCAAATGCAAGAGACATAATATTCTCATTTCTATCTTATAAAACTGCAACTAATATAACTCCTTTGTATTTTCCATAGAAATGTGTGTCGTCTATCTGTACGAGTAATTTGTAACTCCTAAATACTCTAATGCAAGGATAAAAGCTCCAAAGCACTCGCATCAGTATAACCTAGACCAACTCATCTCCTTGGTATGCTAGTGCAATTTCGATCTCGACAGCTGTTGATGGCTCTTTTTGTACCATTATTTTAAAATAAGAAGCTTCCCAACCACCAAAAGTTTTCTCAATTGGCTTTTGATTAGCTAGTCATATCTTGCAGTAATTGATCATATAATGGAACTTGGATTGCATTTCAACAATCACATACTTCACATTTAGAGATTGGTTGGATTCAACCAATGGCGTTATCGCTTCGGCAATCGTGTCTGAGTTTATTATAGCAAGATCTTGAGAAATGATAGTGTTGGTGCATATGTGACT
Source organism: Arachis hypogaea (assembly GCF_003086295.3). Lineage (NCBI taxonomy): Eukaryota > Viridiplantae > Streptophyta > Magnoliopsida > Fabales > Fabaceae > Arachis > Arachis hypogaea. Next base: position 47,678,305 of record NC_092048.1, read on the forward strand.
ACCGTTGTACTGTCTTATTAGATAACAAAACTTTCGCTTAATAAGACTAGCTTTGATAAGCTAATCACAACTTGTTCTGCATTGTACACACTTGGCATAGAATATGGTTGGCTCAGATTCACACACCCTGTAATCCATACCCGTGCAAATGGTATCATCTTTGATTGCCGCAATCATAGTTTCTTTAGAATTGAACTCTATGCCAACGACGAACTCATCATTCACTACAACAGGAGGGTCTGCAGCAATAACAACGTGAAATAAATCTGACTATTACTGTATGATTCAATAATAATAATAATAATAATAATAATAATAATAAGGGGACTACTTACCTGCATTGACATACTCAGAAAAATCTGGTGCATTCATAGCCTCTAGATCCAAAGCGAGTATCAAAGAAGATTCTTCATATGGATGTTGTCTTGCTAGTGCGTTTGCTACATCTACCACATCAGGCTCAACCCTTATTAACACATAGATTATTTGAATTTTTTTAACAAAACCACAAAATATTAATTAACATATGCTATCTATAGAGAATATTTGTGAATCTCTTTAATACTTGATTATCTACACATGGACAAAGTACATTCTTAAATTTCTCATATGTTATTGCAAATGGAATACCATCACATGGATTTTCACATACAAAACTCACACATTCAGATGTTTAAGGAAAAATCTGACTATTATAATATATTTTCAAACTAACACCTCCCTCCTTTTTTATACTCTTATTGAATTCATTCAAACAATTTTTTTCCTCACTCACAATAAAAGAAAGAGCTCTCAAGGAAGAACACACTCACATTGACAATAACGGTCTGTCTCCCTTCTATAATACTTCATTTATATTTTTTAATCAGAGAAGTAACATATACCCTTGCGGATTCACAATACGCCGCTTGCGTATTATCCTTTTAATAATAAAAAAATTTCTCTAGCACAATACGCCCCCGCATATAGTCTTAAAAAAAATAAAATTTTGCTCTAACAATTCGCCCCCTCCCTTCCCCTACAATTTGTCTGTTACATAATGTCCCCATAACTCTGTTAAACACCAAATCACCCAATAACAAAGTGTTACACCAAAGCTTCAATAATATTCAAAAGAATTAGCCGATTGACAAGAATTATTAGTGATTTATGAAGCACGAAATGATACATACGTGATACGACATGATATGAGAGATACGAGACATACAGACACACAAATTTTAATTTTTTTTAAATATGGAGATGTTTAACATATATTAAATATGAAGTATTTTTTTAAAAAAATTACAATTATATTTTAATATTCTATTGATATTAAAATATAAATTAACATTTTAACTATTTTTAATGTCTTTTTAAAATTAATAAATAATAATATATTTTACTTTCAAACTCATTTCAAAAATACAAATTAAGAAGGTTGAACACACTTAACACATGATGGTATTAGGTATATCTAAACATGTCTCGAAAAGCATTTTAATTGAACATAAAAGACACATATGTCAAAAGTGTTGGAGAAATGTCATTTCAAAATGTGTCCGACAAACACAGCAACTCTGTGAAGTGTCTTTGCGTGATACTTCGTGATATTTTCCCCTCTTTAATTTATAACACGAGGGGCCATAGGCCCAAAGGAAAGGGGAAAAAAACCAGAAGAAAACAAAAGAAACCACACACTAGCCCCTAGAGATTAACACCGTGGAGTAGCGCTCCTTTGGGCAGTTGCTATGCCAATGACTCATTAAAGCACAATTATATCACAAATAAGGCCCTAACATAAAAACAAAATGTACTTTGTAGTCTATCTTTAGCCAACTCCTTTTCCCCCTTGTCCATCAAAAGTGATACCAAAAGCACCTTGGAGCATAAGTAGCGAAACTTGGATAATTTGTTCTGAAAGCCAATGTAGCCACTAGAGACTGCTGCACGAAGCAGAATGGCAGATCAGAAATCTAATCAATCAATCCACCAATGCAAAATGATAGTAATTAACCATGAACGAAAATCAATATTATGTAAGCACAAATTAACCTTTCTGCACAAACAAATGTTACCTTGTACTAGGAACATAAATATACCAAATACAGACCAGAATGGTTTGGAACCCATAAACTAACTGTTAATGAAACAAACTATCCACATTAGAAGTTCACAAGACCAAACTACCGAATACAGATGCCAAACACTAAGATGGCACAACAGAGAATGCCTAGGCAACTAACTAGTTAGTAGTCTAGCATGAAATAGCTATACAGCCAATGCAATGATGTATCAAGGCCGTGCTCTCTTGTTGCTGCAAGTGGGGCATTTGTACTGTTTAATGTGCTCAGCCCGAGCAGGCGTGATCTTCACACACTTGCCATGGAACCACCTCTCACATATGTCGCAGCAAATCCAAAACTCATCAGCTGCATAGAGCTCCCCACATGCACCACACAGGGTCTCCCCATGCTCCTCCTCATATTCCTCTGCACCCTCATCCTCTTCCTTTGCTTGCTTTGTTTGCTTAACCGATTCAGATCCTCGCTTTTGTTCCAAAACGGACAAGCATGCAAAAATGACATTAAGAGGAGAACACAACACAATAAGTCAATAACTCTTTTACCAAATACGACAACAATGCTTTACTAATTCCAAATAATGAATACGGCAAAAATGACATAAAACAAATGATTATAAAACTAGTATCATATAAGGACAAGTAACGGAAGTAAGATGTTTTTACCCCTTTTGAACTAGATTTTGATTTGCTGTTTGTGTGGTTTGAAACTGATGACTTTTCCTTCGACTGTTTCTTTGCAGTTCCAGTCACAACCTCAAAAATTGTTGGCAGATCATTAATCATAGTGAATAGACGTTTCCTGCATCAAGAATTACACATTTACACTTGATCAATTGTGACTAGGGTTTTTTAATTCCACCAAATGTTCTAAAGTGAACTACTACATGTATAGGCCAACTAAATTAAGAAATTGTGACATAAGAAACATAAGTTCTGAAGCAAAAGAAGACGGCATGCATCCAAAAGCATGTATTCATCCAACTGAGGAAAACAAAGATTGTAGGATATATATATATATATATATACCTGTCAGCTCTGTCAAAACCAAATCTTGCTCCAAAGTAGAAAGCCACTGCAATTAGCCATGCATCACTGTGAACTGCAACTAAAGTTAGCCAGTCCTTCTCTTGCATCCCATCCCTAGCAAAGTTTATGCCCAATGCAGGCTCGGGAAGTTCAGGAGGAACTTCTTCAGCGGGTAAATTAACTTCCCACTGTTCAGTGGGGTATCCATACAGACAGAGGTTCTCCTTATCTGATCAATTGGACAAAAATGTAATAAATAAGCATGAAACAACTCAAAAAACAGCACAGGATTCCAATCACTAGAAGCAACCAATGCGAGAGCATTAGACTTGTTTACTGAAAGCAGCAAAGTTGAAAAACACAACTTCCAATTCCAAACTCTACCAACTTCCAATTATAGTAAATTATACATATTAATCTTTGTTCACAAATATAAACTAAAAGTTAGTTAACTGCATCTAAAACCATGAAAAATCATAGAACAGGACACTTCTACAGGATTTCAATAATACTGAATACAATTAAAATAAAAAGAAAAGCATGGATGTGACAACAAAGAACAAAGTTGACAAACCTATAGATCCTAACTAAAATTAGACAAGGGATGTACAGCACATAAAACAAGAGTTTTTACAACATAAAATCCTTTAAAATCACAACTAACGTTAATAAAATTTCTAAATAGAAGTTAGAATTGTACTATGGGAGGAGTCATTTAAAAAAACGCAAATTTACCATAGGTGGATGGAGGACCAAATTTGGAAAAACAATAACACAAAGCAGGGAAAACAAAATGCAATGATGCATTAAAACAAAATCTAATTGGAAATTTAACAGAAAGGCCAAGGTTTAGGTCAGAACTCAGAAGAAAAGTAAAGGGTCTAGTTAAGTAAACAAGGCTCCGACATGCTAGTCAATTTGCTTCCTGCACCAGACGTTTCAGTGCAAAGAAGAAGTAAGCAGTATCCATCAACAAAAAACAATTTGATATTTCTGCTAATCAAAAAGTGAGCGACTATCACATACTCAATAAGTTCATGCAATACACAACTACTTCATACCCAAAAAAACAAAGAAGATCTTTTTAACTTGTCATTCACATTAGCAGAACAATGCAGTAACAAGTAACCATAACAGAACAAATATGCATAAATCTTTCACAATATGAAGCAAGAAAACACCGAAAACACCCCCGGGGGGGGGGGGGGGGTAAAAATTAAACAGATATAATTGGATACTCAAGTTCTCAACAGAAGCAAATACCACAGAAAATACAAAAGTGGAGACAAAAGAAGGCATAAACCCTAACCTGGATCACACTGCCGGTAAAACTCCTCAACATCTGCAAAAATAAAAAACAACACTTATTATAATGCAAGAAAAGAAAAGAGAAAACAATTTCTTTCACGAAAACCCTAAATTTGAAAATTAAAAAAAAAAATTGAGTGATGCACTGCTTCACTCTGATAATCGCAGTCAAGAGAGAGACCAGTGGTGAGGGCTTTGATCATAGCAGCTCTGCGACCCTTGAAGTCGCGGAAAACTTCCTCAACGGTGCGAGGGTTGTAGTGTCCGCCACCGTCCATCACTCCCTTTCTTACACCTTCACTAACCAAACCTCACACTCACTTTTTCTTTTGTTGTTTTTCTACTGCTTCTTTCAAACAATGCAAAGGGGAAGAGGAAGAACTAGGAGAAGAATGAAACTGTAAAGTGAGAGAGGGTGAGGTTTTTGTTTTTGTGTATTTATAGAAGAGAGAGTGGAAGCAGTGCGAGATTTGGGATTTTGGAATTTGGAATTGCAGCACAAAAGAAAAAAGAGAGGGAACACTCCTCTTACCTGTGTGGCAAAAAGGCAAATTTGGATGGACTCTCTTTGATATCCTGCTCTTCACTCTTCAGTCTTCACTTACCCCAACCTCAAAAGTCTCACACTTCACACTTATTATAAAACTGGTATTTATCTCCATTTTGTTGTTTAGCTATTGTTAATTTTCCCTCAGTAAAACATATGTATACTATTTAATATTTCTTATGAAAACAAAATAAAAATTTAACAATATTGGGGGATAATTTATTAAATTTATAAAATTACTTATTAAATAATTATACTTAATGTTTTTTCTCTAAGGTTCAAATATTTCTGAATAATTAAATTTTTCAGTTGAAATAATCTGAAACACCTTTGACATAATGATTATAAGAAAGTTAGAATTACAAGAAAAACTCATGTTAATTATTGTGAAAAGCTAATTACTTAGAAGCTTAAAAAAATTAAGGCAACTTGTCATTAGTGGTTAATTAGTTCATTTAACTATATATAGATAAAAAAAATTAAGCAAATAATAGATGAAGTATTTGATAAAAATAATTTTCCATGAAAATGAAAATTAGGGTTTAGAGAAGTTGAAAAGAGAAAAGAAAATGGAAAGAATAAAATATGACTTTTACTAATGAATGTATTTTATATAAAACACTTATAGGATTACGTATAATTAAGAGTCTGACTCATAGGTAGTATTTGTTTTGAGGTACTGAGACAGAGACCGGAAGATTGAGACTTAGTATTATGTTTGTTAGTTTAAAGACTGGTACTAAAATTTCTGTCTCTTTCCCAAAAATTTCAATATTTCAGTACTTTCAAAAAATAGGGACACAGAGGACTAAAATTTTTAGAGATGGAGACTGAAATTTTAATAACATTTTATACCTAAAATATCCTCATTTTAATTAATTAATTCTAATTTTATCCTTTGTGCAAATTAAATTAGAGTTTTATTCTTGTTTTAATTCCTGCACTTTGTACCAAACAGAATACTAAAATTTATTTAAATTTCAGTCTCTTAGTCTCGGTCTTTCCGTCTCTGTTTCTCCACCAAATACTACCTTAACTAACTCACCTAAATTACATAAATTACATCTGTAACTAATTCTATTACTTAAAATATGAAATTCCAGTTAAAATCTTAAAATATCTAAAATAATATGTTTATTTTACACTTTTTTGAAAGTCTTTCGTAAGTAACTAGTGTCTTGTTAAATTTTATTAATAAAAATATCTAAAAGAAAAATTTTTAGTGAAAGAAAAAAGAGTATATTATTTTCCAATACGTTAAACAATTTGTCTTAATTATAATATAACCAAAAAAAATAAGTTTGGGTTAAAAATTATGGTTAAGGAATGCTCCCCAATAACTACATCACTTGATAATGAGGATGTCATAATATTATATATTAACTTTGGGAAAGTATGAGAAGCCAATAGAATATTTATACAATGTGAACAATGGAGGTTTAGGGAGTATTAGAGATATAATTATTAGTGTTACCTTTTTCCATCAGCTAAAGCTTTTTGGATGAGTGGTATCATGACATGGTATTAGAGCGTTAGATCCAAAAGATCAAGAGTTCGATTCTTGGTGAACGTTCGATTCTTGGTGAACTCCAAAATCAGTTTTAGTTTTTGGAAAGATGTTTATTATCGCTAGTACTCGGATGATTATTCTAGATAGTATAGTAACTCAATAGCCCAGTACACATTGTACAAATAGTTCATTGTTTCTCTAGTGGATCCATTAACTTTTTAAATGTTGAAGTAAATAACGATTTTATAAACCATTGTCAACTTACCAATGGAACGAATTTATTGAATGTCTCTCTCATCACTTTGTTGAAAATCATGTTTGTAAAAAAGTTTTAGTGAAATATGTTTGTCCTGTCACCTTTAGTTTATCCTTTCTTTAGTCGGTGTATGAAAGTCGAATTATCTTTATATATGATTGTTGGTATCTTTTCTATGGTAAATCACATATATCTTGGACAAATTAGATGATTGAATTAAATCAAACACACTCTCAAATTATTTCATTAATAGCTAATGTTTTTGTATGATTTGAAGATGCTACAACTATGACTTACTTTATTGAACATAAAGATATAATTGTATCTCCAATTGTGAATAGATAACTTATTTGTAAGTTGTTTATGCATATCAGAAAGAAAACCTGTATTAGCATATCTGATTAATTGAAGATTTAATTATTTTGTACGTTTCTATAGTTTTATCAAATTTATAATTAGATCTCTAAATTTTTTTCTTTCAATTGGGTATATACACTACTTTTAATTTTATAATTAGGTCATTCCTAGTTAAAAAATATTCGAGTTAACTAAATATTTCTTTTCAAATTGAAAGTAATCATAATTAAAAACCTAATTAATCTTTGACTATATGCATTTTGGGAGAAATATTTTATTAATTTTAACGTTTTTGACATGAAAAAAGACCTAATTACAAAATTAAAAGCATTATAGTGACCTAATTGAAAAGAAAAAAAAGTATAGAAACCCAATTGAAAAAAATATAGAGATCTAATTAAAAATTTGGTAAATATATAGAGACCAACAAAGTAATTAAACTTTAATTAAATCTAAATTCATTAGAGTAAAATAAGCCTTTATTAATGGATCTCACAACAAGAAAAAATGGCTTTTGCCGCACTTTCAAAGCGTGCCGAAAAGTGAAAAAAAGCGTGGCGACAGCTTTTCATCACGCTTTTTGAGCTATCGATATGCTTTTGAAAGAGTCACATCTACAAGCTTGCCGATTGTTTTATCATGACGCTTTTGTCAATCTATAACTACGCTTTATTTTTTGTCATGTTTTTATTTATTGCCACACTTAAAAGCGTGGCCATATGTATAACCCTATAGCCACGCTTTTAAAGCATGCCGATAGAGAAAGATACGGGTGGCTCAAGAACACGACCTTCAACCTCAGTCAATTTTTTCTCAACATAAATTCCACATGCAGCAAGTACAGGGTCATGATCATAGGAATTATTTCTTATAGCCTACAAGAATTCGTAATGACCATACAGAGGTTATCAATAAGAATAAAACAACTCTGTTATTAAAAAATACCATAATGTTCTCCATCCAAGTGATTTTCCTAACTAAGTCCATCCAAGTAATTTAAATTCATGCGTGCAACCATCGCTTCTTCTTCTTCTTCTTCTCCCTTGATGCTGCATCTTCTTTTTCTTCTTCTTCTTTTTCGTTATCTTTTTCTTTCGTTATCATCATCTTCAACAATTTTGAATTAAATGGAATGGAATGGAATCTAATACAACTGAATAAAGTGATAATGAATAATTTTATTCTTCTTTGCTAAAATCAGTATTGTTTATGAATTTGAATTTGGATAAAATATAGGAGTTTCTGAATTTATAGACACAACTAGAAAATGGATTAACACAGACAGATTTACAGACAGATTTAGTCTTTATTACAGACGGATTTTTGGTTACCGACGACGGATTTTGTCCCTCTATAAAAGCCCCGTCGGAAATTTTTTACCGACGGATTTTTTTCCGTCGGAAAATTACCGACGGATTTTTACCAGTTACCGACGGATTTTCCCTCTGTAAATTTTCCATCCATTTTCCCAAGGCGACGAACTTTTCGACGGATTCTCCGTCTGTAATTACAGACGGATTTTCAGGCGGATTTTCCGTCTGTAATTACAGACGGATTTTCAGATGAATTTTCTGTCTGTAATTACAGGCGAATTTTCCGACAGATTTTCCGTCTGTAATTTGAACTTTGGAAAATCATCTCACACTCTGATTACAGACAGAAAATTCGTCTGTAAATCCGTCAGTAAGATAAAATAGAATTTTTTTTATTTCTTAATTACAAAATAAACTTGTTTTCATACAAAATAAATATAAATTTAATACAAATTTTTATCTAATTTGTATTAAAAAATTTATAATATTTCAAAAAATAAACAAATTTATTGTATTATCAAACTAAGAAAAGTACTATAAACAAGCAAGTCACTATAATTCAAAACATAAACAAAGTATATAGATACATCAACCATAATTCTCAGTATATTGTTCAACCATACTACAACTATCAGCTATGACTCTAGTGCGTCATCTTTTTCAGCTTTTCCATCTTTGTGATCCACTTCCATTTCTCTGTCTAGTTCCTCATTAATCTTCTTGTTTTGAGTTGCCTTGTGGGGTGGTGACATATGGAAAGACAAGCGCTTCAAATCAATTGGATTCAGCTTTCCCAAAGACTGAATTCTGAGAGTCCTAAGCAGTGAGGTACCAGAAGATCTTGGACTATTCTCTCCGGTTCTGGCAGTGTATTTCATGGGTTCTGGAAGAACACCTCTAATAGACATCAAAACCTCACAAAAGTAGGCTAGAGCCTGTGGGAAAAAAATAAAATTAGTTACATTCATATTCAAGGACTAAGATTTAATGAATCACAATTAGGAACAAAAATTGATATTCAAAGGAATGTTTGAACCTGATCAATAGACTTATCCTTAATCCTCAAAACCTTATTTTGGAATATGATCCCCCGGATAGCATCTGCTAAATACTTCTGCCTTTAAGAAGACCATGTATGTGCTGAGCACTAAAGAGAGGCCATAGAATAAATTCAACAAAAGAAATTCAGAAGAAAGAAAATGCTCTTAATATAGGCAATCCTCTCCCACCCAATAATAGCACATTGCCACAATATTTTCATTCTAGAAACCAATTATGCAGAAAGCTCATATACTGAACTTGAACAAACCTAAAGGCTCCATTATAAAACAGATAATCCTAAAGAAAATGAAAGATCATTTAAGTTCAAAATATGGTATAATGTAACATTATTTCACTTATACGGAGTAAATATCGTACTATGTATTGAATATTAATTAATAATTACAGATAGAAAGATAAGCCAAATTATGGGATTATAAGTACGTACAGTGGGCATAGGCACTGTCCAACCCTTTTCCGGACACCAATCCAATGAAAGGCGCAGGTCCCTGCTTGAAGCTACATCAGACATCCCCTCGCCAAATGGAACTGACAGCAGATCAATCTATAAGGAGAATTCGGGCATAAGTTGGATATACTAATTATGATATTTGCACTACTAAAGTACCTACAATTATATGGATAATTTTTCTTTGAAGAAGAAAAGGAGTAGGCAAAGGCTAAAAGTTCAGTGTAAAATTGGTTCATTGGATAATACCATTAGAAGATAGACAAAGATCAAATAGAAGGTTCAAAACATGGACTTTCAGTAAATCTGGGAGATGAACTTAGATCTTTTGGAAGGATTAGGACAAAATTCAACATGACCAAAAGTTACAGCAAATAAATTAGAGTTTGACCATCGGAAAAGAAATGAAGTGCAACTTAAGAACATAAAAATAAAAAGAACTTATGCTCCACAGTATATGAACGTGCAATAAGTTGAGTTTTAACTCCGAAAAGACATACTTTGGTCAGGATAGTCAATATACTCCAACAGGTAGGTCACCATATCATATTTCTGGCGAATCTCTCTTATCTGAAAGAAAAGTAGTAAAAATTAGAAGGTTTTTAATATACAAAATGTTATATTCTTAATATAAACTCAATTCTAGATTTTCCTCAAGAAAAATGATGAGCATTAATGGAGAGCCCTTAAAATTACAAGTTTACAACTCATATGGTTCGGTTAAACTATCTTTGCATATAAATTTTTATTTTATCTCATGTACAACCTTTGTACAGTGTCCCTGCCCCTTGCCCCTGCCCCTGCCCCTATCTATCTATCTATCTATCTATCTATCTTACTTATATATGTTTATGCTTCCTCCTATGCTCTCTCAACCTAGTGGAACATAACATACAAGGAAAGTGCTCTGGTATTTTGAGGAAAGGAAAAAACCCTTTTATTATTTAATATAACTCTTATTAATTGTTATTATTATTGTATTATGCCCATCAAGTATGAAATAGTGGTAAGTCAAATAAATATTTTTGAAAATTTCTTTTTCCCAATCATAATTTACGAATATTGACCCCTAGTCTCTATGTTGGGAACACAACTAATTTATACGCAAAGGAATGCTAGCAGTTTTGACATATAAGAAACTATGATATATTATTAAATTATTAAATTATTAAATCAATAAGAGAGAGAGAGAGAGAGAGTTAGGGTATTGCTATGGGAACATGAACAGTTCATCAGCTAACATGATTTTAATATACAAATATTATTTTTATTTTTATAAAACATAAAGTAATTGAATAAAATATTATCTATATTTTAAAAGAAGTCAAGTATATATATGATCTAGCCATATAAAATTAAGTAACACACTTGAGGAAATAAGGTATACTATGATTTACTTTCAACGTTTATTTATTTATTTTTTCCTTGCTAGTTGCAGTTGCACTTTGAGGATAAGTTGCATGCAAGAATTTTCAAAAAAGAAAGAATAAAAATATACCGATTTGGAATTATTAAAATAGTATCTCTGATTTTCCTACTTGGACTGCATAAGAGAGTGGCGTTTATAGAAAGGATTTCTCTTAAATTGGATCTCAACAATGACGGGGTTAAAAGAAAAAAAAGAAATCAGAATGAATATTATTCTATTATTTTGCATTTAACGCACATGGAGTAAAAACAAGTCTTCGTGTAGCATTGGAGGATTGAGTGGGATAAATAAACAGTTAGCTGAGGCTAAAAACATGTTACAATAGTGCAGAATTTAAAATATTCTGAGGAAAACAAATAAATGAATTCAATCTCTCACTAATAACTTCAGCTTCTACCAAATTTATTTTAATGTAGCAAACTAAATATTAAGCTTGTGAATAATCTATCAGGATTTGCTTTTTACAAAAATACCTCTTTGATTGTGGCTTTCACAGGGACACCAAGAACGGCAGTCTCATTCAACCGTCTATCTTTAAGGATCTAAAAACACAGCACAAGTGAGTAGTCTAAATTAAATTGTAAATAGACATAATACCAAACTCAAGAGATCATATAATACAAGCATTTTTAGTAGAATTCTGACATAACAGTTCATCATTTAATTAAACAATCTAGCAATAAATTAATTAAGTACTATAGCAGCAGTAAAGCAGAAGTAAAATATAATATTATTACAGAAAATTATAATTAAAAATATCTCAGATTATTATTGAAATTAAAACAAAATTAAAGCAATTACCCACGCACCACGTTTTATTAGATTTGGATCTTCCGATTGATTCTACAAATTTACATATTTACAGGTAACTAATTAATAAAAGCTTTTTTTTAAGTTAACAATTTAAATTAAAAATAATTGAAACATATAGAGACCTGTTAGTCCCTTCTCAATAGCTGTAATGGCCCCAAGATAGTCAACATTGTAACCTAGTAGTTTATATTATTTTAAATTACAGTCTATAACTCCCATTGTGGCTATAATTAATTACTTTTATTTTCACATTACACCACAATTAACTATAATTACAACTGCAGTTTAAGACCATAGCATCCACAATTATGGGATAAGCTTTTAGGGTAAGTACCTTGGCAATAGGATCCACCTCATCGCAACATCTAAGTCCATCTTTCTTGTGAGGAATCGTGTAACTGTATTAAGAAAAAAATTTTGTTAAGAAAAAAAAAAAGAACAAAGCTACCATCCAGTATCTTAGTAACATGGATGAATCTAAAGCAAGCATAATCAGCAATACGCTGCATTCTTTTGAAAAAAATGGAAAAAAATTCCTTTAAATAAATTAAATTTTAAAAATAAATAAAATTTGAGATGCATCACCTGTATATTTTCAGAGAATGATAAAAATCAAATACTCCAGTACCTGGTGATCCAATCCAATGTCCCAACAAAGACCTTTTTGTTATCAACAGTTGCTACTGCACCAGAACCAGGTTCTTCAAGGAATGTTCCATCTGTAACCTGCAAATTTGTAGTACACTAACAGGTGTGTCCTTATGAAACTAACCTTTATGACAATATATTTAACATGAATTACAGATTTCAGCCATTCACAAATTACCACCAAAAGGTTCTATTTTACAAAAGTACATTAGTCAGTGAGTCTTACAACCAATAAACATTGCCTATTAATAAGTCAATCTCATATAGATGGCATATACTGACAGTAAAAGGGGGCACAAAACAAAGTTAAGTACCCAGTCGTTTCTCCTCTACAAGAGAATAGCAACTCAATAGCAATTAGCCAACTGTTATTAGAGGCAGATTAGCTCATGGAAAGCCAAAAATCCACCAATATTATAAACTATGATATCATTCCCTTTCTGACACATACACACTCAGACGCATAGATAAACCAGGTAATATAGTAAAGAGCAGGGTCGGCAAATATAACAATGTTATTATCTTTTTATTTTAATTTTCAAATAATTTTGTTTATTTATTTCCATTATTTAAGTAAAATACATTTTATTAATATGATAAACTAATCAATAATTTAAATAAATAAATAAGTAAAGTTTGTCACAGAATAAAGCAATGAGAACACTTGATGTCAGGATGGGGAAGTTGAATAGAGAAAGAAGAACCTTAGTGTTAGTACAATTAACTTTCTGAGCAGCATCCACAATAGCTTTCCCAACTGGATGTACTGAGAAGCTTCCGTACCTTGGATTCAGCTCCAACCCAGCTCAGAAAAACTCCAGGTTCTGTTTGTTCAAGGGACCTTCACAGAAAACCACTGTGTAGTTAGGAGAGCAAGTATGTTTTCTTATGAGAAAGCACATAACAAGATAGAAGAATGTTTCGGAGGCTTTTCATCAAACAGCTTACATGCATCATTCGAAATGCTTTGATTAAATAAAAAATTCATCACAGCAACCAAATAAATCACAAAATCAAAAGCAAACCCTAGCTTAATCCCAAATCAGAAATGAAATCAAGCAGCAATTAAACTAACTGGAAGAAAATATAGTCACCATCGATGTTGGGTTTGAAGAGAAGAAAAAGTCACTGAAGGAGGATTAAAATTTATACTCATAAAAGTAGAGTTAGGTTTACCGAGAGTGATGATTGACAACGACGAGAGTAATGGAAGTCCCAAAGGTGTTGATGATGGAAGAATGCGGTGGATGACTGTGGTTATGGAATAGCGGTGATGGAAGAATGTGGCACTGAGGAGCGAGATTTGGAGTGTGAATGGAGTCTGAAGCTGCTTGTGAAACTCGTTTGGAGTGTAACTATGTGGAGCTCGAGGGTATAGAAGCAACGTTTAGGTTTAAGTCAGTATTACCGACGGAAATTTTTAAATTACAGACGGATTTTTCCGTCTGTAATAATTTAACAAAACGCACCGTTTTCGTCCATTTAATTACAGACGAAAAATTCGTCTGTAACCATTTCCCACGAAAAAAATTAATTTTTCCGACAGAATTATCGACGGATTTTCTTTTCCGTCTGTAATTTATGCTAATTCATTTTTTTTATTTTCCGACAAAAAATCCCTCTGAAATTCCGTCTGTATTTCCGTGGGATAAAATCCGTCGGAAATATCTGTCTGTAATAACTAGTTTTCTAGTAGTGAGAATACACGATTTTCGGTTCATTTGTTATTATACAATGGTGTTGTTATGATAATATTTCGGTTCATTCTTTAACAATTTTGAATTCAATGGAATGGAATGCAATTGAACAAAGTGATAATGAATAATTTCATTCTTTTTTGTTAAAATCAGTGTTGTTTATGAATTTGAATTTGGATAGAATGCAAGAGTTTCAGAGTTCATAGAATGCACAATTTTTAGTTCATTTATTATTACACAATGATATTATTATAATAATATTTCGGTTCATTTGTTAATATGAAATATGTTTGGCTACAATTAACTTAAAGAATGTGCAGTTATTTCCTATACTAGAGATTAAAATTGTCTCTTTAAACCTTCATGGTCCTTATCAATTACGCATGATATGTCATATGTGATATGTCAAAGTTGATTATATTTAATTAAAGATGAATAAATAAACTATATTTTAAGCTGCAATTAAGGAAGATTAGAAGAATTAAAGGTGAAATGATTGGTAGGATGTGGCAGCAGTGAGGTTGTATGCATTGGCCATTGCATTATCAAGGATTCAAGAATGGTGTGAATGTGAATGTGAAGTTGATGCATTCACCGGTCACCATTTTAGGTGTGTTATCGATAAATAATTTGTTCTAATGATTAGAATGACTTTTAAGATAAATTAAATGGAATGGAATGAAATCTAATACAATTGAATAAAGTGATAATGAATAATTTTATTCTTCTTTGCTAAAAAAAGACTTAATCATCAACAAAAGTACATCGAATTCATTTTTGAACCCAAATGAACCTCAATTAAACTAAGAAATGAACCGAAATTACTTAAAGAATAAAAAATTTGATCAATACTTATCAGCAGTATTAAGTGAACCTCATTTAACACACAAATGAACCAAAATTAGTTCAGATTTGAACAAGCACTCAAAAAAACTCAATCATCAACAAAAATACATCAAATTTATTTTTGGATCGAAATGAACCCTAATTAAACTAAGAAATGAACCGAAATTACTTAAGGAATAAAAAATTTGGTCAATACTTATCAGCAACATTAAGTAAACCTCAATTAACACACAAAAGAACCAAAATTAGTTCAAATTTGAACAAGCTAAGCAGTCAAAAAGACTAAATCATCAATAAAAACACATCGAATTCATTTTTGGATCCAAATGAACATCAATCACAAACACACACAATCATAGAAAACACAATCACAAACAAATATGCGCAAAAAAGTATGATGCATGTCTAATCCTATACAGGTCATGAGCTCATATGTCGATTAGTTGCCCGATTTCTGACACTGGTCCTGAGATAAGCATTTCATACCGCCGTCCTTATCTCAGCCAACGTTTCCTCCATGAGCATTACGCATCGCCATCCTCACGAGAAACCTTCCTTTCGGTCTCCAGTGAGCGTTACGCATCGCCGTCCTTACTGAGCCGTCCCTATAGTATCAAGTGAGCGTTACACATCGCCGTCCCCACTAGATACTTGGCACTAAGGCCCAAACAGCACTTAATTTCTTTTTAATCTTTGCTCTCTACTCTACTGTGGCAGAGATACCTTTAATTAATACCTTCTTTTCCATCTGCTCTACTATAGAATATGTTCATTAGATTATTTTAATCTTTGTTCTTTGCTCTCCTGTGGTAGAGATTCCTTTAATTAATACATTCATTTCTCTTATATTCTCTGCTCTCAAGTGGCAGAGGTTCTTTAGTTTCTTTTATTCTTTTAATTCTTTTGTTCACTGTCATTTATTGAATTATATTTCCACTTAACTCAGCAACCTTTGTCGGAGTTTGGCTTCCAGTGCCATAACCTCTGTAAGCAACCTCGGTCTTCCAGGTGAGGCTCTCTCTAGCCAATGTATGTATTGATAACCTCTGTAAGAAACTTTTGTCTTACAGGTGCGACCATCCCCTGGATTGGCCGATGTATCTCTGGAAAGCAAATCTCGGTGGGCTCATCATCATATCTTTGCTTATCTCATTTTCTTTTCGTTCTTTCTTTCTTTCTTTTCTTTCTTATCATTTCACAATATAAATTGTCTTCACATTATCTCTCGCCTTTCCCTAAGGGTCTTATGAAAAGAGTATTAAAGGTTCTTAACTTAGATTTGTCTTTCTAAAGCTTTTAAGACAGTTTTCTGCTTACCCTTTTAGTATATCATAAATAAAATAATATATTTTAAATAAAATGCTAATATATAATATATTTCAAAAATATATTGATAATAATTTTAATAAATTAATAACAATAATAATAATTTTCTTTATTACCGAAAACTTATTAACTTAAGCTTTGTTCTTAATCTTATATAAATTATTTTGTATTTTTGAGCTTCCTAAAATATTTATATTCTCACCTCAACATATTTTATAATTTATTAAAATATTCTTACATATAATATAATTACCAAAATGACCTTGCATCTTTTATAAAATACCTATTTTATCCCTAAACTTCTTAATTATTACCCAAAATACCCAAAACATATAGAATTACAAAACTAACTTCAAGTTTTTATTAAATTACTATTTCAATCTCAAATATAAATTTTGTTTCCATGATTATAGCTTTTACCGAAGGACCGAATCCCATTCCCGAAATTCTTTAAGTTTTTGCTTCATTTTTAAGTCAATTTTCAAGCTTTACGGTTACCGACTTTTCATAACTTTTTATTTAATCTCTCGGTCATCAGACTTCATCAATATTTTTTAGTATTTTCACATAAATCAACCCCAAAATTCACTCAAAACAATTTGATTTTGGGCTAAATCCACCAAGGCCAAACCATAATATCAAAAATAACAATAATTCAACCAAATTTAACATAAAACCCAATCAAACGCAACAATAATCAATCAAACCAATATTTACTTATCAAATTCACATTTAATTATTATAAAATTACCAAATTCTACCTCCGTATAAAATCAAAACAACGGAAGCTCTGGAGAAGTTTTCTGACTGAGCTGTTGAAGAGGAAAACTGTTAGAAATCGTCTGTGCCTCCTAGAACTCTAATTGGCCGAACTCAAAGAAAATGGAAGCTACGTCACTGTCAGCTTCCACCGAACAAAAGTGACGCCAACGTGTAGAAGAGAAAGATACAAACACTTTTATCGAATTAAATTTTTTATTAGAATTATGAAACTCAAGAAATTAAGCGTCGAAGTCTTCCAGTCATGATGGTTCTCACTCTCGGTCTCTCTCTCTTTTCCTTTTGGTTTCGTTGAACAATAAGAGAAGGAGGAAGATTTTGTGATTAATGATGGTGATTAATATCCCAGGAAGTGAATTGGTGTCATATGTATATATATACTTATCTAAATTCAAGCCACATTGGCTTGCTTTCTTTACTATTTCCTCAATTGCCTTTGGCCAGCAGGAAAGATATAATAATAATAATAATAATAATAATAATAATAATAATAATAATAATAATAATAATAATAATAATAATAATCTTTTTTTATCTTTTTTGAAATATCTTATTATAATAAAAATAATTTAAAAATCTTAATAGATTTTAAACTCAAAGTATTATAAAATTTAATTTAATTATTTTTAGGAGAATAATTTTCTTTAAATAAAATAATAAATCTTGAATTATTCATTATTTAACTTTTAAAAATTCGGGTTATTATAGATAGTGTGTTATATGTTAGTCTATTATGTTTTTTATCACCTTACATTAGTGCAATTTTTTGCTGTAGTGAAAAATTAGATAGATTATTCCCTATAAGCATCTGTGTTACTCAAATTTGGTTAGGGCATTTGTATAAAAGTTATACGTTAGACTTTTAACTTTTTTTTATCACCTTACATTAGTGCAATCTTTTGTTTGATGCAATCGACTATACTACAAGAAAAATGTTGAATACGTCGGATTTACTAGCAGGTTTAACGAGGGAGGTTACCGGCGGATTTAGCGGAAGATTTTTCAATGGTTACAAGGAAAACTTCATCCCCAAAGAAACTTACCGTTGGATTCCATAATCCTTCCTTAATTATGATGATAAAAAGGGACGCAAAATTTTATTTTATAAACACCAATTTTACTGTTGAATTTACCGTCAGAAGTTTCTAACGGTAATATGAATTAGTGAAACGCAGCATTTTGGACAACGACCAACACCCTTACCGTAGGATTTATTGCCGTAAATCCAACGGTAAAATTGAATGAAATTCGAATTCAGAAACCCTTCCCCCTCACTTCTACAACTTCGCCCTCTCCTCTCTCCTTTTCTCTCACCTTGGTTCTCCCTTTCCTCTCCTTTGTAACATCGTTGCCAGGGGTTCCATCACCATCGCTGCTGCCTTGTGGGTTGCCTTTGCTTCTGCCTCGTTCTGACACCATCGTTGCCTCGGGTTGTTGAACCAACGCCGTCGCTGTCTCGGGTTCTTGAACCATTGTCGTCGCTGCTGCCTCGTTCCATCGTCATCACTACTGCGTCTTTCCCTATTTCTGTATTCAACATATGTCGTTACTAATCTTAAGTTTTTCATTTGAGTTAGTTAGTTTAATTTAGTTACATTCAATTTTCTGGCTTTAGTGGATTTAGATTGTTAAGATAGGTTCGATTGAGGTTAGTAGGTTTGAACTGCTGAAAGTGTTGGAGAATTCCTTATTGTTAATGGATATTGTTGCTTAAGTAATATAATATCATATTGGTTTGTTTGTGAATTTTTTAAGTGAATTATTGATGGATAGAGTTTTAGGCGCCTTCTAGTTATAGATAAAACTCTGCCGGAATTTCTAAAAAATCTAAATATAATTTATAGATTACTTCAAATAATTATTTAATAAACTACTAATCTTAAGTTTTTTATTGATTGGTTTGCCAAAAAACAATGCATGTACACAGAAAGTGTACCAATGTCATAAAGCTGATGTACGACCGCCTATTGCCGAGCTACAAGAAGATCCCTGCTGAGACTAGAAAGTGATGATTTCAGAAATGGGTGGTAAAAACTCAACATATTCAAATTATAGCTAGTTTATATCTTCTATTTTGTTTAATTATGTATTTAATTTCGATTAACTAGTGCTAAATATTATTTGTTCAGGAGAAATTTATACGGGACAAAACTCACGATGCCATAAACAGGAAGATCTTCGACCATCGGATGGCTAGACGGCTTCAGCAAATGATGGAAGACGTACGTGAGAGATACCACCACCTCACTATTTGGCTCTGCCCGGACATTAAGAAAGCAATGTACGTCCATTGGGCGCCTCATGAGGGGTTCAGGCATCGCTGTCTCACAATAGAGCTAATAATGCACCAGCCAGGTCGTTGAAGTATACTGACGGCTCAACAACTTTCATAAAGACAAAGGCTAGGCTGGTATGTAACTTATTTCATTTTGTTATTAAGTTCATTTGTCTTTGACATTTAATGTCATTATTACTTGATTTAACATATTGTTTCAACATGTATAGTCTAAGTCGTTAGATCGTGATGTGACGATGGCGGAGATCTTCAAGTATACTCACACCTTAATAGAGAAGAAGGAGAGATTTGCTGATTAGTGGTCTGTGGATCATTATGTGAGTAAACATCATTTGATGTAAAGTTTTCACTTAACTGTCGTTCGCCTTCTAACATGTGTTACACAGGAGTCCTACACACAGAGACTAGAGGCCACAACCCAGCGATCCTAACCTACTAGAGAGCACAGCAGCAACGCCGCTGATGCAGTTGTTGATCTTGACACGGTTTGGTGCGAGACCACATCTGAGCCGTACAAGAATCGTATCTATGGACTGGGATCGTTCTTTGTTGACAACCTTCACACCTCCAAATCGAGGGCTTCATCTGCCATACTAGGATTATTCAACACATTTGCTTTCCATTGGCATCTAGATATCGTTTAATATTTTTTGCATCATACATGTTTATATTATGTTAGTAGCATGCATAGATGTTCAACTAACAAAAAAAATCTCTCTACCACAAATATCCTAACTCACTTGAATGAATAATCCGTGACTAACCATCGTGGTTTTGTAGCACTACAAAGCGTAAACCGCGATAGTCAGCAGCAGATTCAAGTTGCTGGTTTCTTCATAATTCACGGTTGTCTAGAGCGGATTATCCATGATTTGCTGCACATAAACTATGGCTGCCAATGATGGTTTATGAACATTTAGTGGGCTGACTATAATCAGTGGTAGACTTTTGCGGTTTATGGTTTAAGATTTTTTAAGGTAATCAGCGATAGCCTATATATGGTGGTTTTACATAATAATGTGTAAAATTCTATAGGATGTTACAGTTTATATAGATTAAAGTTAGGATTGAAATGTAAACCGTTTCAAAATATTGTGATTGTGTAAATTTATTATCCAATTATTTTATATGAAAATTGCCCTATTTTTTATGATGTTGATTTTTATGGTAATTTTCCTTATTATAATCACGTGATGTTGTATCATGATAAAAATAATTAAAATGACTCAGAAAACTCTTGGGCTAAATTAAAGTTTAATAAAGGACCTAACATTGTATTGCATGGATAAATTAACAAAAAATAAACCTACACTTGCCTTCCAACCTAGTTTAGTAATTATTTTCATCGAAATTTGACATACATGCATTTGTCCTTAATACAAACATCTCAGATAATAGTTAAGTTTTGCTACTAAATTATAAGATATCTAGCATTTTAATACACTTTATTTTCTTATTTTTTTCACCATAGATTTATGAAATTAATCATTAATAAACTAGCTTTATCCTTCGAATCAAGATCAATAGTTATACTCATCTAAATTTGCATTTTCAAGTTAGATACATGTATTTGTCTCTAGTGATAAGTATTTTAGATGATCATTATAAGTTCTACTGCCATGTTACATTATATATAGTTTTCATGTTATTTTCATGCATTCTTGCACTGTTAAAACTAGTATTACCCCTCCCACTAACATAGTTCAGTAATTGGTCCTATTCAAATTTATATTTCTCCCTATATATACATGTATTATTTCTGGTATATAAACATCTCAGATAACAATTGCGAATTTTGCTGATAAATTACAAGATATTTGGGTGCAAATCTAGAAACTTACAATCTGAGAATAAAACTTGCAGCTAATGTAGGAAATTTTGCATGCATTGTGTATTGTGTAATCTATATCAGGAATTGATAACATTTGAGATTATGTAGATAGACATATATTTTTTGTTTTCAATATGACTCCTTACTAATGTTGATTTTATGTACTATTATCTAAAAATAATTAAATTATTAGTGATGGGATAAAATTAAAAAAAAATATATGATTTGATAAAAAAATTACTTGAAAGTTGTAAAAAACAATAGGAAAAATATTCTTTTCTTTTTTAAAACGAATTTTTCTTGATTTTTATTTTTTTTCCCTCTAGACAAAAAGAATATTCGTTTCTTTTTCAATAATTTTTTGGTATTATTCTATTCATTTAATCGATAATATAAATATTTGTTTGTACTATACTATAATACATATCTAAATAAATCTACAATAAATATATTCTCACATGAATTCAATAACCATAAATGCATTTTTTGTATATAATTTATTAGGTATATTTAATCTTAATTAGTTAACTCAATCAATGGCTATAAATACATTCTCGCATTTTCGTATAATAATCTTATTTTCATGAAAAACATTAAGGTATATTTTATTTTTTCACTCTTGCAAATGAAAAGGGCTATGTAGTCAAGTGTATAACTTAACTAAAGATAAAAAATTGCGATAAAATTAATCATTGTTGTCAACAATAAGGTAGCATTTAGTAGAGAGACAGAGATTGAGAGACAGATACTGAGTGATAGAGACAGAGAGACAGAAATTAAAATAAATCTCAGTATTGTGTTTGGTGTAAAATATCATTCAAAATATAATACAAAGACTAAAATAAATGAAATGACCAAATTATCTCTACTAATTAAAAGAAAAAAACAAAAAGTACACCCTCACCCAATCCTCTAGACAACCATTTCCCCTTCCTCCTTTCTCAATCCCCAATGTCTCCCGTCAGTTCACCCAATTTCGCCGCGTCACTCTCCTACTTGGTGTCGAGTTCGCCGTCGACGAGGAAGCCTTGCCACCGTTTCTCCATTGCTTTGCATACGGTTCTCTCCATCTGTCTCTCTCTCACGTTCTCTCTCTCTCGCTCTCTCTCTCTCTCTCTCTCTCTCTCTCTCTCTCTCTCTCTCTCTTGCTCTCTCTCACTTTCTTTTGTTGGTTGCTATTGATGCTGGAAATAGGGGTTATCCTCCAAATAAGGTATGTAAGCTGATGATTACGGTGATTTTGACACCAAATTTTTTATGATTCAATGATGACACTGATATGAGATAGTTAGCATTGTTGTTAACTTTGAATAAAGTCACGATTTGAAAAGTTGTTTTTCACAATGAGTGATTTTGAGTTTGTGGTGTCTGAAATTTAAAAGGAGAAAATGGTTACATGCTGATTGAGTTTTGGAGCGCATAACCTAGTCACGTGTTTGTTGTTTTTCATTGTATTTCAAGAACCAAAATTGCTTGCAGTTGATATGCTTATTGGTTGCAATTATTTTACTCTACCAAATGTTTGCAATTATGTCACTGAGAGTTAAAAAAGAAGATAATTTTGTTTCATTACAATTTCGTTAGCTAAAGTCGAATTTAATCAACTCAATTTTGAAGCTGACAAAATGTCACACTCACGGTTTGCTCTTTAACATAATGCAACCACTGCAGGCTGGGTTTGTGGTCAAGTTGTGATTTTCGTTCTCATTTCTTGGTTTGCTATTTTGGTGCTTGCTTTTGCATTAGTGTATATGGTGTGCCAGGTTTCAGTTGCTTGCTGTTAAACCATGTTTTATGTGTTTTCATCTTTTTATGGCCCTTATTTTGTGAATGCACATTATAGTTCTTTTTTCATATGTTAAACCAGGTTTCAGTTACTTGTTTTGCTATGTATTTTGCACATTATAATTAAGTGTTAATTTTAACGTAACATACGGAGCACAATATGGCATTTGAATATTAAAACTAAAAAATAAAGTAGCTTAGTTATGCATACACTACTTTAACCTTTCAATTGTTAATTATGCCGTCCTTCTTTGGTTTCTTTGTTGTGATAGGGCTGAAGCTATAAAAAAGTCTATTGTGAGATCTCTATTTACTAAAATATCTAAGCTCTTGATGCACACTATATTTTTTTTACTTGTGTTCTATTTAACTATTATGCTTTTGTATTCTCTTTTGCTAAAATCCTACAATCAAACTTCAAGCTGTTTTGGATTAGAATTGAAGTTAAATTTATTTCATCTACATATTTACTACATACGCTATCATCTATTTCGAGACATTCAAACTTCATTGAGCACACCAGTGGAAATCCAAGCAAGCTAATGATATACAAGTGAGAAACCTAGTGGATACATAACTTATGCATCACAGAATCTCTTGAAGGCAAAAGGAACTACAAATTAAGTTATAGTGTTGGGTTTTAAATTGTAGTAGGAGTATTTGTGTGTAATTTGTTTGTATTTGTAAACATGTTGTAAAAGCATGTATATGAATGAATTAGATTGACTGGTTTGTTGACATTGAATTCTTGAAATTAGATTGGCTGTTTTGGGAAATTCTTATATTCTTTACCTAATTCCAAACAAAACAACTGCAAAATCTGATCCAACTAAAACGGTATATTATCATAATTTCATACAAAGCATTAATATAGATGGGAATACCAACTTGCTAATAACATAGATGTAAGAACAAAGTTCAACATCAAATTATCATGCTTCAATCTCATCATTTCATAAAAAGAAACACATCGTTTAATAATCTCCGACCGCTCCATTCCTTCCTAACAAAATCATTTCATACAAAATAAGCATAAACATTCAATTTAATCAAATCAAAATCTAAACTATATATAATCATTCAATGTCTTTTGTCACATGTACTTGAATACGAAATGCACTTATTATGAAGCTTTAGTTTAAATTTAGTCTGCACCTACTATGAGTATGAGCAGTTGAGCACACCTCCATACCCAATTCCAGCAAAGTTTGCAATCCAATATTATTAAAAAGGGTAAAGTACTAAATTAGTCCCTTACGTTGGGGCATAATCTTGTTTTGGCCCTTAAGGTTTAAAGTGTCCTATTTAAATAAAAAAAGTTTCATTTAGCTTCAATGTAGTCCCACCGTGAGTTCAAAGTTAAATAATTAACGGAATGTCCTACATAACAGCAGTACAAGAATAAGGTCGATAATCTGGAGAACGAATATATGCTCCAGAGGCACAAAATCAACCGTGGATATATTAATATATTTATTTATCATTCTCTTTAGTTCTATAAAAAAAATATTTCATTTAAATTGTAAGAAGAATGATAAATAAATGTATTGATGCATCTATGGTTGATTTTGTGCCTTTGGAGCTTATATTTGTTCTCCAGATTATCGACCTTATTCTTGTACTGCTGTCATGTAGGACATTCCGTTAATTATTTAACCTTGACCTCACAGTGGGACTACATTGAATCTAAATGAAACTTTTTTGGTACTTTACCCTATTAAAAATCACGCAAACCCTGTTATTCATTACTCAAACATATCTCACTGAATAAAATTATAAAACCACCAACAAGACATAATAATACATATTAGACTCTGTCTCAGGTATAGTAGGTAACCAGGTAAGGGCATAGGACATTTTAGTTTCAACAAGAAATCAGCACAGAAAACTAAGTTCATTAGAACACAAATTTAAATTATTCAAGAAACAAAAACAGAAAATACCGAAACAGAAGATAATCTGCAGAAGGCGCTGAAATTTACCAAAAATTTCAACAAGTAGAGCAGTAGGACCCTGAATAAAAAATCATATAACTCCATACAACTTCTATAAAACTGCAATAAAAACCAACACAAATGCGAAAGAGACAAGAAGAGACGACAAGCAAAATGCAAATATGGAGGAGAAGAGAAGAGAAACAGAGGCTTCACGAGGATACCATGAACTGAAAAACATGCCTACGAAGATGAAGGTGTGACAGCGACTAACCTTGCTCACGGTGGTTTGATGATTGCGACGACGAGGTAGTGGTTTTGCAAGCGACGATAGGCAGCGGCAACAGCTTCAGGGTCTTCGAGCTCCAAGGTCTGCAATTGAAATTATATTAGAAGAACTCAAGCTGATTATTTGATTTGGTCAAAAGGGCAAATTAGGAATTAGATAATTAGAATGAGGGTATTTTGGACATAAATTGTTATTTAAATTTCTATCTCCGTCTCAGTCCCTGTGTCCCTACTTTTTGGAGGTATTGAAATACCAAAATTTTAAAGACGATGACTGAAATTTTAGTACCAGTCTCTAAGCCAACAAACATAATACTGAGATGGAGTCCCCCAGTCTCCGTCTTAGTACCTCAAAAACAAATCTATCAAATGTTAGGTTTGGTCATAATGGAGCTGTGTTATATGCCGTAAAGAGTATGTTTGCAATGCAAAATTTTGTTTTTAATGTTAACTTTTATTAATTCACCGATTACAAATTTATTAATTTAAAATAATTTATAATATTTTTTCTATTTTAAGATAGATAATAAAAATTTTACTAAAAAAGATAAGATACAATTTATACTTATTTATTATACATAAACAGTGATGGATTCAAAAATTTTAAATAGTAGAAGACAAACGTATAGCATGTAAAAATAATAAAAAAAATTTATAAAAATATCAAAGCATATAAAAAATAAATAACATAAAAATATTAAATATGAATTTTTTTTATTTATTCATTATCAATATTGATATATTGATAAGTAACAATGTAGTTATTAATTTATTTTTGATAAATTAAATATATAATAATAATAATAATAATAATAATAATAATAATAATAATAATAATAATAATAATAATAATAATAATAATAAATGAGATTAATCAAGATGATAAACAGATTATCTTCTAATCAATAATAATGAAAGTGAAACATATTTTTTTTATGAATTGTGTACGATAAATGGTATTTTAGAAAAATAATTATGCACCAAATCTCCCATATCCTCATTATATATTTTATAAATTACTTAATAATTATTCAATTATTTAATAAAAAATAATTTCAAATAATAATAATAATAATAATAATAGAGTTAGTTACTTAGATAGATAAAAGTATAAAATATTTTTTTTTGTTTCAATTGATTTTTACTCTAATTTATGTTTGAAAACTAATTATCAAAATAGCTCAGGACAAAATTTTTCAATTTACTAATAAATATTAAAGTTGAGTAGAAAAACATTTAAGGATATAAACTTCAACTAAATACAACAACAACAAAGCCTTGTCCCATTAGATGGGGTCGACTACATGGATCAAATGACGCTATTGACCTATATCATGTATCATGTCTACAAAGAGACCGTTTACATGTATATCTTGTTTGACCACCTCATGGATGGTCTTCCTAGGCTTCTTTTGCCTTTCACCCATTGTCCATCTTCCATCTCATCCACCCTCTTGACTGGGTGCTCTGTCGATCTTCTTCTCAGATGTCTAAACCACCTGAGACGCGATTCTACCATCTTTTTCACAATAGGTGCTACTCTAACTCTCTATCTTATATCTTCGTTCCTTATTCTATCCAATCGTGTTATGACCACTCATGCATCTCAACGTCTTCATCTCTGCCATACTTAGCTTATGTTTGTGCTCCCCTTTGGCTGCCCAATACTCTGTACCATAAAGCATAGCTGGTCTGATAGTAGTGCAATAGAATTTACTTTTAAGTTTTAAAGGCACTTTTTTGTCACATATGAAACCAGACGCACTCCGCTATTTTGACCAATTTGCTTGGATCTTATGATTTACATCATGTTCAATCTCTCTATTATCCTGTATGATGCACCCAAGATACTTAAAACTTTTAACTTTTCGTATGATATTTTCTGTAATCTTCACCTTTGTATTAGGGTTTTCGCTTCGGTGATCGAACTTACATTCCATATATTCCGTCTTGCTACGGCTTACGCTTAGACCATACACTTATAGAGCCTCTTTCCATAAATCCAACTCTTATTGAGGTCTTTTCTTGACTCTCTCATAAGGACGATATCATTGGCAAAAAGCATGCACCATGGCATAGGCTCTTGGATATGCTCTGTGAGTACTTCCAAGACTAATGTGATAATGTATGGACTTAAGGATGATCCCTAGAGTAATCTTATACCAATAGAAAATTACTCTGACACATCACCTTGAGTCTTTACACTGGTTATAATCCTATCATACATGTCTTTAATTGCACGAATACATACGATCCTTACTCTTTTCTTTTCCAAAAAAAACCTTCCATAAGACCTCCCTCGACACCCTATTGTACGCTTTTTCCAAATCAATAAACACTATATGTAGATCCCTTTTATTACTACGATACCTCTCCATCATCCTTCTTAACAAGTATATAGGTTCAGTGGTGGATCTGTCTGGCATAAAATCAAATTGGTTCTCTGTTACTTGTGTCTCATGTCTCAGTTTTCGTTCTATCACCTTTTTTCATAACTTCATGGTATGGCTCATGAGCTTGATCTCTCTATAGTTTCTGCAACTTTGTATATCCTTCTTATTCTTGTAGATAGGTACTTGATGAGTCCATATTTGATGGTATATTTTGAATCAATTTGGATGGATTCTAGCATATGAACTCACACTTAAGCACTCAAATATCATACTTTTGTGTTATCTCCCTAATTTGGACATGAATGTGAAAACATGATCTTTTGTACTTATTTTGACTAATTTTATTTCATTTACCTTCCATTCGATACCTTGATGTTATTTGTGAGTGATTTCAGATGAATAAGGTAGGAATGGCTTGGTGGGAATGGAAGAGGAGCATGCAAAAGGGAGAAAGCATGAAGAAAACAAAGGAGGAGAGCTCAGCCATACGTGTGTACGCACAAGGATGTGTGCGTACGCACAAAATGGAAATTAGCATGCGTGTGTATGCACAACCACCTGTGCGTACGCACAGGAGGAAATTCAGCGAAGTGTGCGGACGCACACACCTGTGCGCTCGCACAGGTTCCAGCATGTGACTCACTTAATGGAAATCGCTGGGGGCGATTTCTGGGCCTCCAGAGCCCAGTTTTTGGACCTTATGAAGCTGATTCTTCCTATATTAGACAAGGCCTCACTCCAATTGAAGGGGGGAGTAATTAGGGCTAGTTTTGCATCATGTAGTTCATTTTCTAGAGAGAGAAGCTCCCCATTCTCTCTAGAACCTAGGGTTTTTAGTTTATTTTCTTTGTAATTTTCCTTTTTAATTCTTGTTTTAATCTAGTTCCTTCTACCTTTCCTTGTTTTCTTGTCTTAATTTCCTTGGTTTATCTTGTTAATTTCTCACTTTTGTTGCCTTTTATGTTTAAGCACACTCTTGTCATTTTAATTTACATTTAATGCAATTTATGTTTTTATGTCATTTATTACTTTATTGAGTTGTTATCTTTACTTTCCTTGCTTGGTAGTTGTAGCATTTATTATTTCTTGTCATTTTACCATGCTTTCTTTACATGCCCACCAAGTGTTTGACAAAATACTTGGTTGGGCTTTTGCTTAGTTTTTCTCACTCTTGGTTGAGAAATTGTGTGGTTTAGGGTGAACTTGAGTGATGGATGTCCATTCCCCATTGTGTGAGGGTTGTTAATTAATTTGGTTTCCCTTGACTCTAAGTGACCCCCTTAGTGTTGACTTAGGACTTAGGGATTGAGATTAATTATGCCTAGTTGACTTATCCTCGATGTAGGGTTGACTAATTGGGATTAATTCACACACAATTACCATGTTTGTGGTCCACAACTAGGATAGGAATCCTTAATTACTCAATTCTCACCAAGAGCTTGTTTTTGTCATTTAAATTCCTTTATCATTGCCTTTACTTGCTTTCTCTTTTAATTACTTGCATGCTAAGTTACTTTCTTGCCTCTTGCACTTTGATTTCTTGCTATTTACATTTCTTGCCAATTGCAATATTCCAACCCCCGTTTCTCCCATAGCCAATAATGAACACTCAATTGCAACTCCTAGGGAAGACGACCCGATGTTGAATTACTCTCGGTTTAAAAATAGAAATATTAAACTTTGATGTTTGGGATTTAATTTGCCGGTTTGGTCTATACTTGCAACATAAGTTATCTTGAGTGGAAATATCCAAACCGGTGTAAAATCCGACTCATCAGTACCAATGTGCTCTTTTTCCACTCATCTGACATCTTCTTTGACCTTAAAATCTCATTAAAAAGTTTGGTTAACCAACGGATACCTTTCTCTCCAAATCTCTTCCAAATTTCAATCGGAATATTATCGGGTCCTATTGTCCTGCCATTTTGCATCTGCTTTAGAGTCTCTTTTACGTCGAAGTCTCAAATCCTTCAATAGTAGTCAAAGTTGTGATCTTCTTCCCTCGTGCATAACCGACCAAGGATCGGAAGAGTCTTTTGTCCTTCATTAAATAACTCGTAGAAGTAGCTCTTCCACCTTTCATTGATCTTTTCATCTTGAGCCAAAACCTCTCTGTCTTTATCCTTTATGCACTTAACCTGATCCAAGTCTTTCGTTCTTCTTTCACGGCTTTTTGCGATTCTATATATAAATTTTTCTCCTTCCTTCGTACCTAAAGACTGGTAGAGACCCTCATATACTCTTGTTCTTACTTCACTTACAGCCACTTTTGTCTCTTTCTTAGCCACCGTATATTTTTTCCAATTATCTGTATTGCGGTACAAAAACCACTCTTTAAAGCATTCCCTTTTTGCTTTTATCTTTTCTTGTAGACTCACATTCCACCACCAGGATTCCTTGTCCCTTGGTCCTGTCTAGGGGTGGAAACAGCCCAGGACAGGCCAGGCTTTGCTCTTAACAGGCCTGGCCTGTCATATAGTTGATTGGCCTGAGCTTGGCCTGCAGCCTGCTATAGGCTTTTTTCAAAGTACTAAGTTTGGCCTGATATTCAGCCTGGCCTGGCCTGAAGCCTGTTAAAAGGCCTGCTAATTTTTTTTTTACAAAAATAAAATTATTATTTTAAAAAAATATTTTTTAATAAACATATTTATATATAAAATGTCATATTTAATATTTATAAGAATTTTTAAACTTTAAAGTATTTAAAATATATAAAATTATTTATAATTAAATATAGTAAATTTAAAATATCTCATTATTTTGTTAATAATAAAAAATTATTTATATATATAATTATATATTAAGAGGTCCAAACAGGCCTGACAGGCTAGGCCAGGCTAATTAGTGAGCCTGGGCCTGGCCTATTAATATAATAAGGCTTTTATAACAGCCTGAGCCTGTGCCTATTTTGTAATAGGCCAGGCCAGGCCAGGCCAAACACAGGCCAGGCTGCAGGCCCCTGGCAGACCGCCTGGCCTTTTTCCACCCCTAGTCCTGTCCCTCTAGATTCACTAAAACTTTCTTTTGCCCTTCTTTTAATAACTTCTACCATCTCCCTCCACATCTCCTTCGCTCTTTTATCTCATTCCCACTTAGTCTCTTCTCCTACCCGTCTTAGGAAGCTTCTTTGTTTCTCACCTTTCATCCGCCACCACTTTGTCCTTGAATTCTTCGTATGATGTCTTTTTCTCAACTTTTTTTCAACGCAAAAATCCATGACGAGAGCATCCTATGTTGTGTTTTTTAAACTCTCTCCCGGAATAATTTTACAATTAATGCAAAATTTTTGGTCGACTCTCCTCAATAAGAAGAAGTCAATTTGAGAGCTTGTCATGTCACTCATATAGGTTATAAGATGTTCTTCTTTCTTTTTAAAACATGTATTTCTGATGAGAAGGTCAAAGGTTGAGAAAAAGTCCAAAATATTTTTATTATCGGTATTGACCACCCCAAAACTTTAGCCTCCGTGAATACTTCCATACCCAGTCACTTCTCTTTCAACATGGCTATTTAAATATCCTCCTAAGAAAATCTTATCTCCCGAAGGTATGTCTTGGACCAAACTCTCTAGATCCTCCCAAAACCTTATCTTGTGATAATGCTCGTCCGATCCCACTTGTAGTGCATATGAGCTAATCACATGAAAAGTACCTTCTTCCACCACAAGTTTGATAGAGATGATCTGATCACCCACCCTCTTGACATCCACTACGTCCTTCTTCCACTGCTTATCCACGATAATACCTACTCCATTCCTATTGTTCACCTTTCCTGTATACCAAATTTTGAACTAGGAGGTATCCAACTCCCTAGCCTTCGCGCTGACCCATTTTATTTCTTTTAGGCACATGATGTTAATCCTCTTCCTTGATATGGTATCCACCATCTCCATGAATTTTCTTGTTAGAGTGCCTATGTTCCATTTTCCAAATCTCAACATTCTGTCACTCTGACCTTTACCTTTACTTTTTTCTTTGGGAACTAGCTTATTTACCCATGTCTGTTAAAAAAAAAGCAAAAATTCTTACTCATTTAACACTACACCTGGGAACCGATGCAGCTACTCTTGCTCATTTGACACTGTACGTGAGCCATACAACGTGTTGCTTCTTGACAATGACCTAGCTTTAGCACAATAATGTCTTTGATCTATGTCATGAAGATTCGACTAAGTTTTTATGTTGGCTGTCGATGGCCTAACACAATCCTCCTATTTTACCCGGTTTGGGACCAGCTATGTACCGCAAATGAAGCATAGGTGGAGTTAAACTCCAACTAAATAAATTCATTAATTAAATGATGCTACAATAATATTTTGTTTTTATTAAATTGATTTCATATATTTTATTTTATACTTTTAGATACAAATTAGAGTTTAATTTTAATATATTGATAGTGTAAAATATTTTATATAATTATTTAATTACGTCTATTTTTTGGATGATTATTCACGTGAATACAATCAATGTAAAAGATAGTTATTTTTTATGATGGGATATTACGTAATTGGATATACGTGTAAAATTAGTTACTACTTTATATATACTAACAGTGTATAAAAATTTAATGGGCAAAGTATATTTTTTGTCTTTGAAGTTTGTCAAAAATTTTAAATATACTTCTAAGTTGCATTTTGTTTCAATTTTGTCTTTTAATTTTTTGATTTGCATCAGATATACCTCTGACAGCTAAATTTTCAAAAAGTGTAGGACTAATCAAGAAATAATACATACATGACATCTAAGTCTGATTTGTTTGTATTGAAAGTTGTTCTTATGAAATTGTTGCTAAATTCATCCTAGATTTCTTGAAAAATTAGCCGAGGTATCTTTGATGCAAATCGAAAATTTTTGGAACAAAATTGAAACAAAATAAAATTTAAGGATAATTTTAAAACTTTTAATAAACTTCAAGAACAAAAAATATACTTTACCCAAATTTAATTCTAAAAGTTAAAAAATATATAAAATAAATATTTTGACACAAAATTTAATAAATATTTTTTAATGCGGAGGCAATACAATTTTTCAATAGGACATATATATATATATATATATATATATATATATATATATATATATATATATATATATATATATATATTTACAGATATACTTTCTTACATTTTTTCAAAATGTTAGTGGGGCACTTACCCACAAGTTATAACATACCTCCGTCCCTAACATAAAGACCATTGTATATAACTACTCAAGATCCCTACAAAAAAGAAAAATAAGCCAAAAAGATGAAGTAGAAGAAGCACAACAACTAACAACTTTTATCGAAGTTATTTTACCACTTAATCTTTCAAATTATAAATGAAAGTAAGCACATAAGAAATATAATTTATACATTGAAAAACTTAATATGTGAATAGTTATGATAAATTAACTTATATGGAATAAAAATGATAAGATTATAAAAATTTAAATAAATAAAAATAAAATAAAATAAATAGAAGAGATAATAAGTATAACAATGAATAATAATATTTTGTAATTTATAAAAAAATCAAAGAGTAAAAATAATGCATTATAGAAGAAAAAAATTAGCAAATGAGAAACAATTGATAAAAAAATGAGATCCGCTTTTAGAATATATGGTTTTTTTTTTATAGTAAATAAGTTATGAAATATAGAAATAAGTTAAATAAAAAAAAGAATAAAATTGTGTGTTTTTAATAAATTGAGAAAATATTTACGATCATATAATTGTTGATGGGTATATAATTATTAGACGATAAATTACATGAAAATATTAATAGAAATATTAGATTTGATATTTAAATAAAAAATATAAATAATGAATAAAAATCTAAAATTTAAAACAAAAATATTTAAGATTAAAAAAAACTAAAAAAGAATTTCTAGTAAACAATGACCCAAACATTAACGTGACAATATATTGAATCAAATAACATATATTTAAATTCATTAAATTAAATATTTAATATAATAAATTAATTATAATTATTTGGCATAATAAAATAAGTCAAATAAATAAAAGATATTTTATAAATATGTCATGTAAAAATTATAACATTTTTAAAAATTATGAATTAAAATACATAAGGCAAAAAAAATGCAAAATAAAACAAAATTAATTTATTTATTTCAGTCAAATTAATTAGTTAACTTATAGCTAATATTATCAAATAAAATATTAAATAATTTGATATTTATCTTAATTAAATTAAATAAATAAGTAATTATAACACTGTTAAGAATCATTAATCAAAATATAAAAGATAAAAAAATTAATGCAAATTAAAACAAATTAATTTATTTATTTCAGTCAAATTAAATAATTAATATAATTAATTAATTATAATTAATATATTCAAATAAAATATTAAATAATTTGATGTTTATCTCAATTAAATGAAATAAATAAATAAATAATTAATACATTTAAATGAATCAAATAAAATAAATAAAAAAAACTTTCAAGAACATGCCACATCAACTATGCTATTAATTGAAAAAATTTAATTTTAATAATAGATAATAAATTTTTAATTAATCATATATAGCTTAATATAAATTTATATTTTTAACAAATTTTTAAAATATTTATATAAAAATATGATATGTATTCATTAATAAAATATTTACAGATTAAATAGACACTAAAGAATAAACTTAACAATTAAAAAAAAATTGAATTGAATAGAAATTTTTCGTACATTGCACAAAAATTGCACCGAAGCGCACGAGAATCCACGAAAATCTAAACTAGTTTCCTTCACATCATTTGATTCAAAAAGGGATACACATAAAACTATAACGTATTTCTATTTAATTTTTATTTATTTCAACAATAAATGCAAAGAAAATAAACAAAAATTCTATGTAGATCGCTCATATTTCAATATTTTTTATTTGTTCTTTAGCATAATGAATTTTTTGAATAAATTAATATTATTAATTAGTTATAGTTAATGTGATAAAAAAAATTAAATAATTTGATATTTATTTCAATTAAATTAAATAAATAATTGATTATGACACTTAAAAAAATATTAATTAAAATATATAAGACAAAAAATTAATACAAATTAAAATAAAATTAATTTATTTATTACAGTCAAATCAAATAATTAATGTGATTAATTAATTATAATTAATATGATCAAATAAAATATTAAATAATTTAATATTTATCTTTATCAAATCAAATAAAGTAAATCAAAAAATATTTTTAAGAACATGTCATGTCAGTTATGCTATTAATGGAAGGAATCCGATTTTAATAATAAATAATAAATATTTATTATTCATATATATTGTAATAAAAAAATTATATTTTTAATATTTTATAAAATATTTATACAAAAATATAATACGTATTAAGTAATATTAAATAGATACTAAAGTATAAATAATCAAAATATGAATTGAAGTATTGAACAGAATTTTTTTGTACATCACACACAGAAAATACACGAAAATTCGTGAAAATCTAAACTAGTTTTTCTTCGCATCATGTAATTAAAAAATGGATATACATAAAACTAGAACGTGTTTTTCTGTTTTATTTATATTCATTTCAATAATAAATTAAAAGAAAATAAACAAAAATTTCTATTTAGATTACTCAAATTTTAATATTTCTGTCCAAAATTCCTTAGCGTAATAAATTTTTTAAAATAAATTAGTATTATTGATTAGTTATAATTAATGTGGTTAAACAAAATATTAAATAATTTAATATTTATATTAATCAAATAAAATAAATAAATTATTATAACACTCTTAAAAATTATTAATCAAAATATATAAAATAAAAAAATAATGCAACTTAAAACAAAATTAATTCATTTATTTTAGTCAAATCAAATAATTAATGTAACTAATTAGTTATAATCGACCTGATCAAATAAAATATTAAATAATTTGATATTTATTTTTATTAAATCAAATCAATGATTAATTAATTAACATATTTAAATGAATCAAGTAAAATAAATTAGATATACAGAAAAGCTCTGCATACAAGTGATTAGGCCTTGTAAGCATTATAAGTCAATTAACCAATAACCCCCCAAAACGCGCTGCAAGTGTTACGTCCCATACACGCGCTATATAAAGATCCCGCGTATATATAACTAACAAATTTAAAAGATTTGTTTCCTTCTTCGTTCTCCTTCTTTCCAAGTTTGCTCGTTCTTCTTCTCCTTCGTTCCTCTGCTTTTTCGATCGTTCTTTTTCCCCTCTTTTCTCATTGGTTTGTTCTTTGTCATTGACGTTATTTCCTCTCTCTGTAACTCCAGCTTCGTTTTCTTTTCGATTTCTGGTTTCTGAAACCAAAGTTTGAACTCGTTTTGAAGATAATGGATGATTCAACCTCAGATTGTCAGCTGAATCAGGGTGAAGTAGATTATGAATTTGAATCTAACGAAGTTCCTGAGGTTTGATTTACATACGATTACTCTGAATTTTGTTGCAGTTATTTGTATAGCATTGTGTAGCTGAATAATTCGTGAACATTGACTGTGAAACTAATGCGTGAACATAAATCTATGGATTGAATCAAATGCATTCGTTTTTATTAATTATCTGCAATTTATAGCAGACGCTCGGGTGTAGATCAGAATTTTTTAGGTGTATTTTTGGGGGAAGTGTGGGTGTATTTACAGTTTATGGCTTTTTTTTGTTATTTTTAGTTGAGTTGTTGTCGTTCCGGTGTATTATATCAGACATGATTGGGTGTATTTTTAGTTTTTGACATGGTGTATTCTGCAGTCTCTCTCTGTTGTTGATGACCAGTTTGTTCCTATTTTAGTTGAGTTGTTGTCGTTAGGGTGTATTATATCAGACATGATTGGGTGTATTTTTAGTTTTAACATGGTGTGTTCTGCAGCCTCTTTCTATTGTTGATGACCAGTTTGTTCCCAAGGTTGGAATGACCTTTACCATCCTTGAAGATGCTGGAAAATTTTACAGGAACTACGCCAAGGCTGCAGGTTTTTCTACAAGAGTTCGGAGCACAAATAGGAAGGGAAACGAGATTAAGAATCAATTGATTACATGTAGCAGAGAGAAAAAATGGAAATCTAAAATATCTCCGACCGAGAAGACGAATTCGACAACTGGTTTAAACTATCCTGCAAGAATTTATATACACACATTGAAGAATGTTGGTGCTTGGATCATTTCAAAGGTTGTGCTGGATCATTCACACCCTTGCTGTCCAAGTAAAGCAGAGATGCTCAAACAGCACAGGGAACTAAGCATGTCCATTCGTCGTACAATAGAGAATAACGAGG
This sequence comes from Arachis hypogaea, assembly GCF_003086295.3. Taxonomy (NCBI): domain Eukaryota; kingdom Viridiplantae; phylum Streptophyta; class Magnoliopsida; order Fabales; family Fabaceae; genus Arachis; species Arachis hypogaea. Next base: position 47,715,531 of record NC_092048.1, read on the forward strand.
AGGCTGGTATTAGACCAAGCAAAACTTACCAATCATTTGTTGCGGCTGCCAGGGGTCATCGCGAGTTAAATTTTATTGAAAAGGATGTGAGGAATTACATTATGAGAGAAGTGCATAATGTTTCTGAACAAGAAGATGCAAAGGAATTCGGGAAATATTTGTTAAGAATGAAAGAGAAGAATCAGAATTTCTTTTTTGAACTTGAACTCGAGGAGGATCAATCAATTAAGCTGGCTTTTTGGGCCGATGCAAGAAGTAGAGCTGCCTTTGAGTATTTCGGAGATGTTATTTCATTTGACACCACCTACAATACAAACAAGTAACAAACTGTCCCTATTTATGATGCTAAATTAATGTATTTTTATGAATCCGCAGCAGAGGTGTATATTGGGTGTTTTTGGGTGTATACAAAGCATTTGTTGGGTGTACCTAATTATTTTCCATTCTGCACTATGGTAATTTGTTTCAGGTATAATTTGGTTTGTGGTTCTTTTGTCGGGGTGAATCACCATGGTTCTTTTACATACTTGTAGTTTTTACTTTTTTTTCCTGCCTTTTTTTCATTACCAACGCCAATAGCCATCATCTCATCTATTAGATTTTTGAGGGTCTTACCCTGGAATCTTCTAAAAATTTCTTTGTCATCTTCAGAAAGATCCTTATAATTGACTTTCTGAGGAAATAGATCTCCTACAAAAAGGAAAACAACATAGTATGAAAATCAGTTCAAATACACCCAAGCATCAATTGAAATACACCTGAATATGTCTCATATACACCTATAATTTTTAGCGAGTTACCTGACGCATTGATGTCAAGCGCAGCCCCTATTGTTTTTGGTCTTACTTTAAAAGAACCGTAGCCGATTTCCAGTCGGTTTTCCCCTAATTTGAAGGAGTTAGCCAACTCCCTTAATATTTGGTGATGCACCCTTAGCGGCGGGATGTGCATCAGGCCACCAAATTCCAAATCCCTAACTATCGTTTTCTTCTCCTCGCTCATGTTTCTGAATTTCTCACTTAACAAATGTGTTGCACACTTAAGGTCTTTGGTTTGCTGTAAACAAAGCAAAATTATAGTAAGATATATTTCTATTATATAAAACTAATTTCATCTAAGACATATATTTGTTCTTACAATTTTTCTAGCTTGGTTTCTGGCTGCCATTTTTTCTGAAATGAAAAATACACCCATAGATATCAGTAAGATACACCCATAGATATGAGTCAGATATCACTCAAACATGCATTAATATACAAGGTCAAGCAACATTACAAGGTCAAGCAATATACACCCATGGACAATCAAATATTAGAACAGTTACAACTGTTGACTATATTACAGTATATCAGTTCAGAAATATACACCCAACAAATTATGCCATATACACCCAACAAATTACTCCATATACCCCACAAATCAGTTACTAGAAGAACTAGAACAACAAGAATAGTAACACCTAGAACAACTAAGAAGAACAGTATAACCTAGAACCAAGAATAACAGTAAAACCTAGAACAAGTAGAACATTATAAACTGTAAAATGAGACGTAGAACAAGAAGAACAGTAAAACCTAGAAGAACGTAGAAGAACAGTAAAACCTAGTTCTTCGATTTCGAAATGTGGAAAATATACAAGATGAGTAAAATAGTAACGTAACGTACCTTGAGTATTATAACTTCGTTTTTTCTGGAGATTGTTGATGGAGAGTTCTATGTTGTGTTGATGGAGAGTTCTAATCTTTGCGACGATTGCTATCTCTGCAATTTGCAATGTTGCTCGAAAATGGACGGTTTGTGTTTTCTTCGAATGGCTTGGAGAAGTGAAAGAGTGCGCCATTAAGGAGCGGTTTTCGTGAAGCGCAACTGTTGAGTGGAGCGCGTGAATTCTACGCTCCATTCAAAATAATTGAGTGCGCGTGTGAATAAAGTGTGGGCTGAGAACTTGTATAACTTGTAGGGCCTTTTTGCTTGTATGTGTAGCAGGCCCGTTAGATATAATACCTTCAAGAACATTTCACATTAGCTATCCTATTAATTAAAGAAACTCGATTTTATTAATAGATAATAGAATTTTATTAATAATATATACTGTAATAAAATTTATAATTTAATTTATAATTATGTTTTAAAATATTTATACAAAAGTATGTTATGTATTGAGTAATAAAATATTTACAGATTAAATAGATACTAAAAAATAAATTTAACAATTTCTAACAAAAATATGAATTGAACAAAAAATTTTCGTGTATTGCATGAAAATTACACGGAAGACGTACAAGAATTCATAAAAATCTAAACTAATTTTCGTTCACATCATGTAATTCAACAAAGGATATAGATAGAACTAGACTATATTTCTGTTTCATTTATATTCATTTTAACAATAAATAAAAAGAAAATAAACAAAAAATTTTATTTAGATGACTCAAATTTCAATATTTTTATCCAATGATTTAGTTCTTTAGCATAACGAATTTGTTTAGATTGACTATCCTAATAAAAGAAAAAAAAAGGACCAGGACATTCAAAAAACAAGTTTTATAAGAAGAGTCAAGTCGATATATATATAATTCTATTAGAACATTTTTAATAAAGTCGGAGAATGGAATATATAAGCCCTAAAATAAAAATAAAGAAAACTAAGACATTATACAAAGGGAGGGATCAATTTTTTTTTTTCTCATTTCATTCGTTACTATTATGAGAATCACTTTTGCTTTCTTTTTCTCTGACTATTCAGATGTTTTAGTTGGCCAGAATACGAGAAAAATATATGTATAAAAAATTTTAAGAAAATAACATTTATTAATAAGCAACAAATTTTATAACGTGACAGTAGAACTTGTAATGGTCATTTAATATATTTATAACCAGATGAAAATACATGTATGCACCTTGCAAATGCAAATTTGAATGAAAATAACTACTAAACTGGGTTGAAGGATAGAACTGGTTTATTTATGATTAATTTCATAAAGTCTATGGATAGAAAAAAGCAGAAAAATAACGTGTATTAAAAAGCTATATATCTTGTAGCTTGGCAAAACTTGTATTGTCTTATTACTTGCTTGTAACAAAGGGCAAATACATGTATGCATTGAGAGATCAGAGATGCATATTAACTTAGCAATAGACTTTTCTGTCGGGGCAAATTCACCTTAATTACATTCATAACACGAGTAATTAGGATACAGGATCTGAGAAAATACCCCTAAACCAAGGTTTTCTTCAATTTCATTTAATTTCGTTACTTCTAACTACTTTAAATTGCTCTTTACTTTGGTTACTGTATTTCAATTTACATCACTACAAAAGAAAAGTGGTCCATAATTAAACCCTGACCATAATTAATAAAAAAAGTGATAATAGATCTATGATCACGATTTTTTAATCGCGGTCTATTTTAGCGTGACCATAAATCTAGGGTTACAGTTTTTTTTATTTATGGTCATGATTTCTATGATCACAGTTGCGGTATTTAAATTTTACGTTTTTTTTAGCGTGATCATAATTTATTTATGGTCACCCTATTTTTAAACTGTGACCATATAGCTTATCTATGATTACTCTTATTTTAAATCATGACTATAACCTAATCTATGACCACGGTTTTAGCATGATTATAGCTTATCTATGGTCACGATTTTAGCATGACCATAGTTTACTCTATAGTTATCGCTGTTTTAAACCATCACTATAACTTACTCTATTTATGAGATTTATTTTTTAAAAGCATAATCATATCCCAAAATTATGATAATCACAAAATAAGTTTAAAAAAAAAAAGATAAATTCAAATAATCTAAATCATAAAATTTATATTATAAGCTAGATATATTTTTAGTCTAAATGATACAAATTAAAATATATTACATTATATCCTTTACATGTAATACGTGGTAAAATCTCTTAAAAAAAAAATACAAAAGATATCAAAATATTACATTTAGATAATTAAAATATATGAGACCAATCTCATTTCATATTTCTATCAAAAATAATATTTTTTTCACATCACATCCTTCCAGGCACGAACCCAAGCATCATGATCGGGGCACTTGCCCCCACTCTGATTTCATAATTTTAAACAAAAATTTATATATATATATATATATATATATATATATATATATATATATATATATATGCCTTCATTTTAAATTTTAAATGACCCCACTACAAATAAACTAAGCCCAATTATTAAAAGTCCCAAATCCATTTTATCTTTCTATTATTTTGACTATTAGTTAACTTAATTAAATTTAGTCTTCTTCTATTCTCAAATCCCAGCTGTTACTCATTTATTCTCTTAAACCTTTTTCTTAGTTTCATATTTTCAATCTTCTTTTTCTATTCTTTATCTAGTGGTCATCTTCGCTTCATCAAAAGGTAAATTTTAAATTCTCTATTTTGTTTTATATAGCTCTCTATGACTCTATGTATCTTTCAATTTCATTGTTTCTCTTTTTGATATTTTCAATTGCAAATTTTAATTCAAATAATTATAATTTAGGTGTTAATCTATTTTTTATTCTCTTCATGAATTTATATATTTTATTTTATTCTCAATTTAGTGATTCTTATTATTTATTTATTTATCTTTCGTTCTATTCTATTATATGTAATTATGTTGCATATAAATTTTTAAAGTGAATTGATCAATTTACTAATTTAGAATATATATTTTTTATTTTTAGAAATAGTAATGAAAAAATATTTCAAAAAAAAGCTACCACTAGAATCTGAAGTCACTCCATTAGTCTCTTCTAATAAAAAGGAGTTCTTAGAATTCAATGTGAAAAATCTGGTAGCTGATCTTGGACAACAACCCAAAATTTCAAATTATGATCCAAATGACAGGGATGAAGTTAGACGAGCTTATTTGCAAAAAAGTCCTTGTCAACCAAGAGAACATGATTTTTCACAAACATATTTTGGAACTTCTCTTTATAGATTTAATGCTGATTGGTTTGATGAATTTGACAGTTGGTTGGAATATAGTATTTCAAAAGATGCTGTCTTTTGTCTCTATTGCTATCTTATGAAACCTGATGGTGCGAGTGGTGATGCTTTTATAAAAGAGGGCTTTTCAAATTGGAAAAAGAAGGAGCGATTACAAACACATGTTGAAAATCATGATAGTGCTCATAATCAAGCTCGAAGAAAATGCGAAGCACTCATGAAGCAAAAGCAACATATTGAAGTTGTTTTTCAAAAGCATTTAGAACAAGCTAAAAAAGATTACCGAACTCACTTAACAGCAACAATTGAGTGCATTAGGTTCTTATTGTGACAAGGATTGACTTTTCGTGGTGATGAGGAATCGCACAATTCAAACAATCAAGGTACTTTTTTTGGAGCTTCTTGACTTTTTTGCTCAACATAATACAGAGATTGATCGTATTTTCAAAAATGCTCGTGGAAACCTTAAACTAGTAGCACCTAAAATTCAAAAAGATATTGTTAGAGCTGCTGCAAGTGAAATTACTAAAGTTATTATTGATGATTTTGGAGATGATTTATTTGCTGTTTTAGTTGATGAAGCTCGAGACATTTCTGTTAAAGAGCAAATGGCTGTTTGTTTGCGGTATGTTAATAAAGAAAGGATTGTAATGGAGCGATTTCTTGGCCTTGTCCATATTTCTAGCACAAATGCGTTGTCGATAAAAGTAGCTTTGGAATCTTTATTAGCAAAGCATAGTTTAAGCTTAGCAAGAATACGTGGGCAAGGTTACGATGGAGCTAGTAATATGCAGGGAGAATTTAATAGCTTAAAAAGTTTGATCTTGAAAGAAAATGCTTGTGCTTTTTATGTTCATTGTTTTGCTCACCAACTTCAATTAGCACTTGTGGTTGTTGCAAAGAAACAGGTTGAAATTGCACTACTTTTTAATTTGCTTGCTTGTTTGTGCAATATTGTTGGAACTTCTTGTAAACGTAAAGACATGCTTCGTGAAAGTCAAATGCAAAAGACAATTGTTGCATTACAAAACGGAGATGTTTCTAGTGGGCGTGTCTTAAATCAAGAAACAACATTGAAAAGGGCAGGTGATACTTGATGGGGCTCACATTATGGTACAATACTTAGCTTGATTTCTATTTTTTCTTCCGTGGTAGAAGTTCTTGAAGTGATTGAGGAAGATGGAAATAATCCTGAACAAAGAGCTGAAGCATGTCAATTATTGAATCATATTCAATCTTTTGAATTTGTATTCAATTTACATTTGATGAAAAGTATATTTGGAGTTACTAATGAGTTGTCTCAAGCTCTACAAAGAAGTGATCAAGACATTATAAATGCTATGACATTGGTTAAAGTGTCCAAGCAACGATTGCAAAGTATAAGAGACGATGGTTGGTCCTCTTTGCTCAATGAAGTTTCACTATTTTGTGATAGTTACAATATTCTTGTTCCAAATATGAATGACATATTTGTAACACAAGGAAGATCAAGGCGCAAAATCCAAAAGGTCTCAAACTTGCATCATTTTCAAGTTGAATTATTTTATCAAGTGGTTGATAGACAACGTCAAGAGCTCAACAATCGTTTTACAGGGGTAAATACCGAACTACTTCTTTGTATAGCTTGTTTGAATCCAAGTGACTCGTTTTTTGCATTTGATAAGGAGAAGTTGCTTCGTTTAGCTGAATTTTATCCACATGAATTCTCTTCTACTCAACTTTTGGCACTTGATAGTCAACTTGAGAATTTTATATTGGATATGCGTCTTGATGATCAATTCTCAAATATAAATGGAATCAGTGGACTATCTCAAAAGTTAGTTGAAACAAAAAAGCATGTTGTTTATCCATTGGTGTTTCTTCTATTGAAATTAGCTTTGATTCTACATGTGGCAACGACATCAGTTGAGAGAACATTTTCTGCTATGAATATCATAAAGAGTCGACTTCGTAATCGAATGGGAAATGAGTGATTGAATGATTGTTTGGTTACATATATAGAAAGAGAGACATTCAATCAAGTTGATAATGAAACAATTATTCAACCTTTTCAAAATATGAAAACAAGAAGAGAAGTACCTTCAAGATTTGAAGCGAAGAAAGTTAGCGGCTAATGTAATTTTTTATTTTTTTATTTGAATAATTAATGTGCATTTTTATAATTTTAAATTTAAATTAATATATTTTTTAATAATAATGTGTATTATTTTTGCCCCCTAACATAAATTTTTTGGGTCCATCACTACATCCTTCTGTTAACAAAAAAGATAAACATTTTAGTGATATTCACATTTCATTAAAAAATATTTAAGTAATTAAAATATTATAACAATAAATTTATCTGTAAAATTTTAACTATATTTTCTATATACAAAGTCAATTACTAGTCATACATTTTATTCCACCTGTAATTTATAAGGTGTTTTTTATGGTGTCTAATGTTTTAACTATTTAATATAAAAATAAAAGATAAAATCTATTAGGGTAAAGTACTAAATTAGTCCCCTACATTTGGGCATAATTCTGTTTTGGTCCTTCAGGTTTAAAGTATCCTATTTGAATCTAAAAAAAAAATTATTTTGCTTCAATTTAGTCCCATCGTAAGATCAAAGATAAATAATTAACGAAATGTCCTACATGACAGCAGTATAAGAACAAGGTCGATAATTTGAAGAATAAGTACAAGCTCCAGAGGCACAAAATAAACCATGGATGTACTAATACATGTATTTAACATTTTTTTTAGTTTTATAGAAAATATTTCATTTTAATTATAAGAAAAATGATAAATAAATGTATTGATAGGGGTGTCCATGGATCGGATCGTATCCGCGGTAAATATCCGCATCCGATCCGAAAATTGCGGATACGATCCGATCCGCAAATTGATCGGATCGGATCCGATCCGATTCGCACCCTTTGCGGATCGGATCGCGGATATCTGCTCTACATCCGCATATCCGATCCGCGGATCCGTAGATCCGCACTATAATAATTAAAAAATAAATAAATATATATTTTTGGTATTATATTTACTTGTTTGTATGTTTTAGTTAGTAATTATTATTCATATATTGTATTATTTTATTTTTGTTATTTAGAGAGAGTTTGATTAAAAATATTTTAGGAATAAATAAGTTTAAAAGTATGAAAGAAATATTTTTATCGAATTTTTTTACATAGAAATATGATTAAAAAAAGAAGGTTTAATTATGCGGATATATCCGATATCCGATCCGATCCGATCCGCAAATGTGCGGATCGAATCGGATCGGATCCGGCACTAAAAAATGCGGATATCATATCCGATCCGATCCGATGGAAATTGTGCGGAACGAATCAAATTTTCGGCCATATCCGATCCGATCCGATCCGCGGACACCCCTATGTATTGATGCGTCCACGTTGATTTTGTGCCTTTGGAATTTGTACTTATTCTCTAGATTATCGAACTTGTTCTTATACTGCTGTCCTATAGGACATTTCGTTAATTATTTATCTTGGACCTCCGGTGGAACTAAATTGAAGCTAAATGAAACGTTTTTGGATTCAAATAGGACACTTTAAACCTTAAGGACCAAAATAAAATTACACCCAAACGTAGGGGACCAATTTAATACTTTACCCCATCTATTATTACTTCTCTCATCTCGTAAATCATAAAACTTCCCAAATACATATCCGCGTGCACAAGAGTATCATTAATCCTGCAAAAATGAGGTTTTAAACGAAGGCAATAAATAAAAATTCTTACAAGGTTTTGTGTATTATTAAGAAGTCTTTTAAAAATATTAAACAATTATGTCCAGCATGCTATTTCATTTCTTAGTTCGAGCTATTTAAAGTTCATGCATGATCAATCAATATGAATTTGTTACGGCTTGACCCAAACTCTTACGGTTCGGCCCGACCCGAGTGCTATCCGACCCGGACACGCATACCACAACCGAACCGGATACGCATCCCGAATAGCTCACGCATGGCTGTGAGATAACGTCCCTAAGAAAGTGGGTCCGTCCTCATTGGGCCCACCTCTGACAGTATATAAGGGGAATATTTACTCTTCCCCCGAGGTACGTAACATATCACATCACCCCTTTTCACCTGCACATTACTGACAAGAGCGTCGGAGTGTCTTTGCAGGTGGCACCCCCCCTTTTTTATACGAAGAACTCGGGACCTCGCACATCCCTGGTCGGTAGTCCACGACCTGACGAGCCCCTATCATCTTCGAGGATTTCAACCCGAACCGTCCGGTAACCATCCTACCGAACATTGGCGGCGTCTGTGGGATTCGTCTATGGACTTCGTGCTAGTCCAAACTGGGACAGGCTGCGAGGCCGTACCCGGAGGCGACGCCGCCGGGACGGAAACCCGACAACATCCAAGGTCGCCCCCGAGGAACGCAACCCAATCACATGAGAGACGCCCCTTTGGGGGGACCGGAGACAACCACGCCAGAATAATGCAAGAGCTACGCCACAGAATGCAAGACCTGAAACGCCGGTTAGCAGATAGGGAACGCGACCAACGCACCCCAGAGCAGAGTCACTCCCGCTCTTGCTCCAGGAGTCGCTCCAGACGCACGCCTACCCCCCAAGCTGAGTCCGAAAGCACCGGGGAGAGAGGGTGCGCGAGAAGACGCCGTGACCCCGTCATCTACGCCAGACGTGAGAGGCGGCGTACCGTCAACCGCGAGGACGAGGACACTCGTCGGGAGAGCGACGAGGGAAGAACGACGGGAACACGGGGACCCGTAATAATGGGAGCGACCCCTTTCCACCGTTCCATACTCGAGGTCCGGCTGCCAAAACACTTTGACAAGCCAACGGACATGAGGTACGATGGAACGCAAGACCCGCTGGAATACCTTACGGCCTTTGAGGCCAGGATGAACCTAGAAGGAGTGGGAGACGAAGTAAGGTGCCGTGCTTTCCCGGTCACCCTAGCGGGACCTGCAATACGGTGGTTCAATAACCTCCCGCAGGGCTCGGTGACCCAATTCTCCGACATCAGCCATGCCTTCCTAGCTCAGTTCACGACCAGGATCGCCAAAGCCAAGCATCCGATCAATCTGCTGGGAGTGACCCAGAGAGCCGGGGAGCCAACGAGGAAGTACTTAGACCGTTTCAACGACGAATGCTTAGAAATCGACGGGTTGACAGACTCTGTGGCGAGCTTGTGCTTGACGAACGGGCTCCTAAATGAGGACTTCAGAAAGCACCTCACCACAAAGCAGGTATGGACAATGCAGGAGATCCAATGCATGGCTAAGGAGTATATTAACGACGAAGAAGTCAGCCGGGTCGTGGCTGCCAATAAACGGCAACCCCTCTACAACCAAACCTGGCACTACGAGGGTGGAGAAAGACAAAAGGAACACGTCAGGGACGGCGGTCCGAGTAAGGCACCTAAGCCATTCCCCCGAGTGGGGAAGTTCACCAACTACACCCCCCCTCACGGCACCGATCACGGAAGTTTACCAACAGATAGCCGAGAAGGGGATACTATAGAGACCCCGACCTCTGAAGGACAGGACGGGGGGAAACAAAAGCCTTTACTACGAATATCACAAGGGATACGGGCACAAGACCCAAGACTGCTTCGACCTAAAAGACGCCCTGGAGCAAGCAATCAAGGACGGAAAGCTTGCCGACTTCTCCCACCTCATAAGGGAGCCGAGGAGACGGAATCGGGACCACGATGGCGAGGACAGGTCCCGGGCCACAAGACGACGTCAAGAACCAGAGGGGGACGACCACGGTCTCACGGTGGTGAACGTAGTAACAGCAAGGAATTCCGCCCCGAGGTCAAAATCGGCATAGAAGAAAGATGCCAAGATCCTGGCGGTCTCCTTCTCATCCGCTAGAAGTTCTCGGGGGCTCCCATCCATCTCCTTCGGCCCCGAGGACCAATGGTTTGACGAGGTACCGAAAAGTCCCCCCATGGTTATCACGGCCAGAGTCGGAACCGGCCTCGTCAAAAGGATCCTGGTAGACACAGGGACGGACTCGAACATCATGTTTCGTAACGTTTTTTATGCCTTGGGACTGCGCGATGCCGATCTGGCGACCCACCAGCACGGTGTGGTAGGGTTGGGTGACGACTTCATTAAGCCAGATAGGATCATCTCACTCCCGACCTCCTTGGGACAAGGACAGAGACGAAGGACGGTAATGGCCGATTTTGTTGTCTTAGGAGATTTCACAGCTTACAATATCATCCTGGGGGAGAAAAACCATCAACGACTTTTGGGCAGTGATTAGTACGAGGCTGCTCGTAATGAAGTTTTTTACTGATGACGGATCCGTAGGATCCATCAGAGGAGACTTGGAAACGGCAGTCGCTTGCAACCACGCCAGCCTCTCTCTTAGGAAAAAGTCCAAAGAAGCATCCGGGGTTTTCCTTGCCGTCCTGGATGCCAGAATAGATGACAAGCCCAGGCCTGAGCCAGAAGGGGACTTGGAAAAATTTAGGGTCGGTGACGGGGAGGAGAGGTTCACGTTCATAAACAGAAACCTCCCCCATGAATTAAAGGAACCTTTGATGGAGATGATCAGAGCCAACGACGACCTCTTCGCGTGGACGCCAGCTGACATGCCAGGGATAGATCCCCAACTCATGTCACATCATCTGGCCGTCAAGCCGGAAGCTAAACCAGTGGCCCAGAGGAGGAGGAAAATGTCACAGGAAAGGGCAGACGAGGTGGCCAGGCAGACGGCTAGCCTCCTTGAAGCAGGGTTCATCCGAGAGCTGGACTACTCGACGTGGCTGTCGAACGTGGTCTTGGTAAAAAAGCACAATGGGAGGTAGAGAATGTATGTAGACTATTCCGACCTCAACAAAGCATGTCCCAAAGACTGCTATCCCCTCCCCAACATTGACGCACTTGTCGATGCGGCGGCGGGGTACCGTTATCTGAGCTTCATGGACGCCTACTCCGGGTACAATCAGATACCGATGCACCGACCCAACGAGGACAAAACAACGTTCATAACACCAGGAGGGATCTATTGCTACAAGGTGATGCCATTTGGTTTGAAAAACGCCGGCGCCACATACCAGAGACTGATGAACAAGATATTCAGTGAGCTCATAGGCAAGACAGTAGAAGTCTACGTGGATGACATCCTTGCAAAAACCACATGGCCTGATGATCTCCTAGGCGACCTGGGGGACGTGTTCGCGGCCCTCCGACAACACGGCATGAGGCTCAACCCGCTCAAATGCGCCTTTGCCATGGAGGCCGGGAAGTTCTTGGGATTCATGATCACCCAAAGGGGAGTAGAGGCCAACCCAGAGAATTGTCAAGCGATTCTTCAGATGAAGAGCCCGGGTTGTATCAAAGACGTCCAACGTTTGGCGAGAAGGCTGACGGCGTTATCCCGCTTCCTCGGCGCATCGGCAGCAAAAGCCTTACCCTTCTTTTACCTGATGAAAAAGGGAATAGCATTTGAATGGACCCCAGCGTGTGAGGAAGCATTCAACCACTTCAAGGAAATCCTGGCGACACCCCCGGTGCTCGGGAAGCCCAAGGCCGGAGAACCACTCTATCTCTACTTAGCAATAACAGAGGAAGCGCTTGCGGCAGCGCTCGTATGAGAAGAAGGGAAATCTCAGCAACCGATTTACTTCGTAAGCAGGGCTCTACAAGGAGCAGAGCTGAGGTATAGCAAATTGGAAAAACTGGTGCTCACACTCCTGACCTCCTCCCGAAGGTTGAGGCAATACTTCCAGGGACACCGCGTAGTCGTGAGGACGGACCAAGCAATTCGCCAAGTACTCCAAAAACCTGATTTGGCTGGGAGGATGATGACCTGGGCCATTGAGCTCTCCCAATATGACTTGCAATATGAGCCCGGACATGCGATCAAGGCGCAGGTGATGGAAGATTTCTTGGCAGAGGTAACGGGTGATCCCCCCGAAGAAACGGGCACACGGTGGAGGCTCCACGTAGACGGTGCCTCCAACCAAACGTCCGGGGGAGCCGCGGTCATCTTAGAGAGCCCGGAGGGAGTCATTTACGAGCAGTCGACCAAGTTCAAATTCCCCGTGTCGAATAATCAAGCGGAATATGAAGCCCTCTTAGGTGGACTAACACTAGCTCGGGAAGTCGGGGCAACAAAGCTGGAATTATGCAGCGACTCAGAAGTCGTCACCTCGCAAGTAAACGAAATCTATCAAGCCAGGGACCCCCTCCTACAAAAATATTTGGAAAAGGTTAGAGAATGGACAAGGCAGTTCCAAGAGGTCACGGTCCAACACGTCCTAAGAGAAAGGAACACACGGGCAGACCTCCTGTCTAAACTAGCGAGCACGAAGCCAGGAACGGGCAACCGGTCTCTCATCCATGGCATGGTAAAGGAACCAACGGTTGCCCTCCATTTGACGGAGTCAAGCCCCTCCTGGTTGGACCCCATCACAAACTTCCTGGAACACGGCAAGTTACCTGACGATGAGAAAGCAACCAAAACGTTGAGAAGGGAGGCAGCCAGATACGCAATCATACAAGGGCAACTATTCAGAAAGGGGCTCAGCCAACCCCTATTGAAGTGCTTACATCCCGACTAGACGGACTATGTACTTAGAGAAGTCCACGAGGGATGCTGCGGCCACCACATCGGGGGCAAAGCCCTAGCAAGGAAGCTCATCCGAGCTGGATATTACTGGCCATCAATGATGAGAGACTCCAAAGAATTTGTCAGGAAATGCGTAAAGTGTCAAAAAAATGCCAACTTCCACAAAGCGCCGGCTTCCGAGCTGAGTTTTCTGACATCTACATGACCTTTCACTCAATGGGGAGTCAACCTCTTAGGACCTTTCCCAGTTGGCCCAGGACAAGTTAAATATCTCATAGTCGCCATCGACTACTACACCAAATGGATAGAGGCTGAACCACTAGCCAGCATATCCTCATCCAATTGCAGGAAGTTCATGTGGAGACAAGTGATAACCCGTTTTGGTATCCCGGAGGTCGTCATTTCGGAAAATGGGACGCAGTTCACTGATAAGAAGTTCACGGAATTCCTCACCGGCCTGGGCATAAAACAAAAGTTTTCCTCAGTAGAACATCCCCAGAGAAACGGACAAGTGGAGTCCGCAAACAAAGTCATCCTATTAGGCCTCAAGAAACGCTTAGATAGCAAGAAAGGCGCATGGGCCGACGAGCTCGCTTCGGTCCTCTGGTCCTACCGGACAACCGAGCAAAGCTCCACCGGGGAAACCCCCTTTTGCCTAACGTACGGGGTCGATGCAGTGATACCCGTGGAAATCGGTGAACCGAGTCCACGACTACTTCTCGCAGGAGTAGACGAAGTGGTGGAAAAGGACCTAGTGGAAGAGACCAGAGAGATGGCCCACTTGTCAGAAACAGCATTAAAACAAAGAATAGCTCTACGCTACAACACTAAAGTCCTCAGGAGGGATTTTGAGGAAAGAGACCCCGTCTTACGACGCAACGACGTCGGTTTACCGACCCCAGGAGAAAGAAAACTGGCGGCAAATTGGGAAGGTCCCTACAGAATCAAAGAAGTGCTCGACAAAGGCGCCTACAAGCTGGAAAGACTCGACGGCAGGGAGATCCCGAGAACATGGAACGCAGGTAACCTGAGGAGATTCTATTCGTAGCTTGGGCTCACCGACCAAGCGACCTAATAAGCTGGGTAGAGTTTTGCCTTGATCAAATGTTAATTCCCAATTATTCACCTTTATCAAATGCCTATTGTGTTCATAAACTTGTCTAGCTAACGACTAATTCTTACTTGTCCAAATTCTTCCATCTATTATCTTCCAACACGTACCTCACGAGATCGTACTCGTAAACGACAGCCCAGGACTGATCACCCCGGGAAGCCAACGGAACCACAGCCATATCGAGTGGCTTCATAAATAAAACCACAACGGTTCTAATCGCATTACCAACGCAAATGGCAAAACGGGCACAAGCAATAAGCCCGCCCCGAAAATACGGTAACGAAAATTAAACGCCAAGCAAGATAAACAATAATAATGGTAAGTCGACCAAGCGACCAGTTAAGCATAAAAGTAATAAACTCTCAACGAAATGTTCAACAAATCCACACCAAACCAAAGGTACAAGAGATCACTTTCTAGGCATGTCCACAATCTTGCCGTCCTGGATCATTTTGAAGACCCCAATAGCCGATGTGTCAAAGTTGGGAGCCACGATCTTCACCTGGGCCTTCAGAGCGTCCTCAGTCATGGAGATCGCGTTCTTCCCTTACTCCTTGGTCGCTTTAAGCTTCTTCCTGAGCTCCTCGACCTCGGCTTTAGCCAACGAAACAGCTTGGTCACGCTACTTCTCCAAGACCGCCACCCGACTCTGAGCGGCATTCAGCTGGCTCTCCAGGGTTATCTCCCGCTCGGCTAAACGGGCCACCATCTCGTCAGAAGCCTTCAATTTCTCCGCTGCAGATGACGCTTTCTCCTCAGAAGCCTTGAGCTTCTCCCCCATCTCGGACAACTGACTCTGGAGTAGCTCGACTTGCACCTTGAAGTCATTGTTCGCCTTGCCTGAGGATTCGAGTTTCCTCCTGAGAGCCTGCATTCCCGACAATTCGAACTCAGCCTTTCGAGCTATCACGGCCCCCCGGAGCAAAGTCCGGTACATCCATCTCGCCTGTCCAGCCAGGTCGGTTCCATAAAAATGCTCCTCCGTCCCAGGGATCAGTTGGGAGTCAATAAACTTTGTAGCATCAAAATTTCTTTCCATAATGGTGAGAGTCCCTTCCGGGCTGGCAGACGCCCTCCGCTTCTTAGGGGTGTGGATAAGTTTCACATCATCATCTTCCTAATGGGTAGAGGACGAACACCCACCAACGACCACCTCATCGGGAATGGGGGAAGCCTGCGCCCCTGCCGAGTTCTTCTCCGACATAACGGTATCCTGGGGAGAGGCACATCCTAATCCTCCTTCTCCCCGGAAGGGCCCTCCGACTTCCCGGCATCTTTCTCTTCGGCCTTCTCTTCATCACTGTCCTCGAAGAAGGTCTTCATCAAATTTTCAAGCCCCGTTACTGAGGCAGACATCTCCACTGCAGCAAACAGACAAACACATCAGTTGTTAGATCAAGTAAAACAAGCAATGATAAACAGTACAAGCACAAAACAAAACGACTCACGGATATAGCTCCTGGCGGCCTCCCGTTCACCCATGAGGAGATGGGGGTTCACGGAGTTCTTCCCAAAAAGAGCAAACAACACATCAGCTATTTTCTTATCTACAGGGGACATCCCTTTGTACGTCACCTTAATAAAAGAATTAGACCCGCCCCAAAACTCCAATAAGTTGGGATGAGGCGCTCCCCCTCTAACGATAACCAAAAGGGATGGCGACCTTTAGCAGGGCGAACATTGAAGAATTTGTCTTTGAACCCATGGTAAGAGTCCTCGAATAGACCAAATATCCTCTGACCTTGGGCAGACCGGAAAGAAAGGAACCCTTTTCTCGCCTTCCCTTGTTTGGAGGGGTTGGTGAGGTTGAAGAAAAAGAGGAAGACATCCACTGACGCTGGCAGCTCGAGATATTCACAAACCATCTCGAAACAGCGGATAGAAGTCCAGCTGTTCGGATGGAGCTGCGACGGCGACATGGATATCCGATTAAGGAGCGACATCTGAAAGTCAGAGAAGGGTAGGCGAACGCCGACCTGGGTGAACATGGCCTTGTAAGACCAGATCAGTCGGCGACCCGGGTAGAACGGAAGTTGATCTCGTACAACCGCTCGTTGGGGGCAGGAACGAAGGTCTCGTAGTTGGTCTCATCGTCTGTCCCCCCACATAAGTACCCGGCTTGCCAGAATTCCGTCAGCTCTTCCAAATCCATCTGGTTAGGCGAGTCCTTTACGTCTGAGGTCACCCAGGCGTAGGGGTCGTAGTTTGTGCCAGAGGTAGAAGTCCGGGAGACGACACGAGGCATACCTACAGTGGGGGTACCACTCCATTAGTCTATGAGGTCGGGAGCCCGGATAAAACCCAGAAACTATGTTTACTCTACTCAACAGTTAAGATCAAGCATGGCCAAAGCTACATCTACCCCACAAGTCACCTAAAAACCTACCCTGGAATGGTACCCCTCCCCTAACACATCTACCTAGCATCGAAAGGCCACATAACAACAAATTCCAAACAAAACAGCAAGGACACTAAGCAGATACAACAAACACACAATAAACGGAGCAGAAAAGAGAGGAGCCAGAGGATTACCTGAATTTGTTGAAGCTAGAAGAATGAGAGGGAGATGTTCGAAGGAAACTGCAACAACACTCTAGAATTCCCAAGGGAAAAGGAGGGAGATAGCAAGGAAATGGAAGAAACAAGAGCGCAAAAGGAGGAAAAAGTGGAAGGTAAACTATTTAAAACTGCCACCCAGAAAGCGCGAAAGACTTGGGGGCGAAATAGTACTTACACGCAGGGTTTTTTGCAATCCATTATGAGCATTTAATGCTCAACGCAAAGAACGAAGCGATAAACGGTTGCTTCAGCAACCAAGAGACACGCGCGCAGGGGGCATGTCCCTTCCACGAGCGGCCGACCTAACAAGTATGAACGAAGCGAGAAGCAACACGCCGCTGATAGCTCCCACGACTATCATTGGCGCGTGGGGGCACTGTTACGGCCTGGCCCAAATCCCCTACGGTTCGGCCCAACCCGAGTGCCATCCGACCCGGACACGCGTACCACAACCGACCCGGACACGCGTCCCGAACAGCTCACGCATGGCTGTGAGATAACGTCCCTAAGAAAGTAGGCCCGTCCTCATTGGGCCCACCTCTGACAGTATATAAGGGGAAGATTTACTCTTTTCCCGAGGTACGTAACATATCACATCACCCCTTTTCGCCTGCACATTACTGACAAGAGCGTCGGAGTGTCTTTGCAGGTGGCACCCCCCCTTTTTTACACGAAGAACTCGGGACCTCGCACATCCCTGGTCGGTAGTCCACGACCTGACGAGCCCCTACCATCTCCGAGGATTTCAACCCGAACCGTCCGGTAACCGACCTACCGAACAGAATTATTACCAATAAATCATCACATGTTCCCTTCAAACTATCAATCTTCTATTGAGAAGTATATGCATATATTTATTTAAGCGAGAGTATCAACCTTCAATTTCAATCCCGAAAAAGAAGAAAGCAGCCAAACTGGTGTGCAGAAATTGTGATTACACTTTGATTATGTAAAATTCATCGCTCTTTCTTTCCCTGGTAATGGCACCAAAAACATGATGCCAATACCATGGTTCACAACTTCGCACAACTAACCAGTAAGTGCACCGGGTCGTCCAAGTAATACCTTACGTGAGTAAGAGTCGAATCCCACGGAGATTGTTGGTATGAAGCAAGCTATGGTCACCTTGTAAATCTCAGTCAGGCGGATATAAAATAGTAATGGAGTTTTTGAAATTAATTAATAAAATAGGGATAGAAATACTTATGTAATTCATTGGTGAGAATTTCACATAAGCGAATAGAGATGCTTTCGTTCCTCTAAACCTCTGCTTTCCTGCTATCTTCATCCAATCAGTCTTACTCCTTTCCATAGCTGGCTTTATGTGATACATCACCATTGTCAATGGCTACTTTCGGTCTTCTCTCGGGAAAATGATCCAAATGCCCTGTCATGGCACGGCTAATCGTCTGGAGGCATCACCCTTGTCAATGGTTTCATCTTATCCTCTCAGTGAAAATGGTCAACGCACCCTGTCACCGCACGGCTATTCATCTGTCGGTTCTCGATCATGCTGGAATAGGATTTACTATCCTTTTGCGTCTGTCACTAACGCCCAGCAATCGCGAGTTTGGAGCTCGTCACAGTCATTCATTCATCGAATCCTACTCGGAATACCACAGACAAGGTTTAGACCTTCCGGATTCTCTTGAATGCCGCCATCATTCTAGCTTACACCACGAAGATTCCGATTAAGAGATCTAAGAGATGCTCATTCAATCTAATGTAGAACGGAAGTGGTTGTCAGGCACGCGTTCATAGAGAATGATGATGATTGTCACGTTCATCACATTCAGGTTGAAGTGCGAATGAATATCTTAGAAGCGAAATAAGATGAATTGAATAGAAAACAGTAGTACTTTGCATTAATCTTTGAGGAACAGCAGAGCTCCACACCTTAATCTATGGAGTGTAGAAACTCTACCGTTAAAATTACATAAGTGAAAGGTCCAGGCATGGCCGAGATGGCCAGCTCCTCTGATCTAAGAACTAGGCGTCCAAAGATGTCTAATACAATAGTAAAAGGTCCTATTTATAATAAACTAGCTACTAGGGTTTACATGAGTAAGTAATTGATGCATAAATTCACTTCCGGGGCCCACTTGGTGTGTGCTTGGGCTGAGCTTTAACTTTCCACGTGCAGAGGCCATTTGTGGAGTTGAACACCAGGTTTTGATCCATTTCTAGCGTTCAACTCTGGTTTTGGATCCTTTTCTGGCGCTGGACGCCAGAATTGGGCAGAGAGCTGGCGTTGAACGCCAGTTTGCGTCGTTTATTCTTGGCCAAAGTATGGACTATTATATATTTCTGGAAAGCCCTGGATGTCTACTTTCCAACGCAATTAGAAGCGCGCCATTTTGAGTTTTGTAGCTCCAGAAAATCTATTTTGAGTGCAGGGAGGTCAGAATCCAACAGCATCAGCAGTCCTTCTTCAACCTCTGAATCTGATTTCTGCTCAAGTCCCTCAATTTCAGCCAGAAAATACCTGAAATCACAGAAAAACACACAAACTCATAGTAAAGTCCAGAAATGTGAATTTAACATAAAAACTAATGAAAACATCCCTAAAAGTAACTAGATCCTACTAAAAACATACTAAAAACAATGCCAAAAAGCGTATAAATTATCCACTCATCACAACACCAAACTTAAATTGTTGCTTGTCCCCAAGCAACTGAAAATCAAATAGGATAAAAAGAAGAAAAATATACTATAAATTCCAAACTATCAATGAAACATAGCTCCAATTAGATGAGCGGGACTTATAGCTTTTTGCCTCTTGAATAGTTTTGGCATCTCACTCTATCCATTGAGGTTCAGAATGATTGGCATCTATAGGAACTCAGATTTCAGATAGTGTTATTGATTCTCCTAGTACAGTATGATGATTCTTGAACACAGCTATTTTATGAGTCTTGGCCGTGGCCCTAAGCACTTTGTTTTCCAGTATTACCACCGGATACATAAATGCCACAGACACATAACTGGGTGAACCTTTTCAGATTGTGACTCAGCTTTGCTAAAGTTCCCAATTAGAGGTGTCCAGGGTTCTTAAGCACACTCTTTTTTTTTGCTTTGGACCTTGACTTTAACCGCTCAGTCTCAAGTTTTCACTTGACACCTACACGCCACAAGCACATGGTTAGGGACAGCTTGGTTTAGCCGCTTAGACCAGGATTTTATTCCTTTAGGCCCTCCTATCCACTGATGCTCAAAGCCTTGGGATCCTTTTTATTTGCCCTTGCCTTTTGGTTTTAAGGGTTATTGGCTTTTTGCTCTTGCCTCTTGGTTTTAAGAGCTTTGGCTTTTTCTGCTTGCTTTTTCTTTTTCTTTCTATTTTTTTCGCTATATATATATATTTTTTTGCAAGCTTTGTTCTTTGCTGCTTTTTCTTGCTTCAAGAATCATTTTTATGATTTTTCAGATTATCAAGTAACATGTCTCCTAGTCATCATTCTTTCAAGAGCCAACATATTTAACATTCTTAAACAACAACTTCAAAAGACATATGCACTGTTCAAGCATTCATTCAAAAAACAAGAAGCATTGTCACCACATCAATATAATTAAACTAAGTTCAAGGATAAATTCGAAACTCATGTACTTCTTGTTCTTTTGAATTAAAACATTTTTCATTTAAGAGAGGTGATGGATTCATAGGACATTCATAACTTTAAGACAAAGTTACTAACTACTAATGATCATGTAATGAAGACACAAACATAGATAAGCACGTAATATAGAAAACGAAAAACAGAAGAAATAAGAACAAGGAATGAATCCACCTTAGTGATGATGGCATTTCCTTGATGTTCTTGAGCTCTTCTATGTCTCTTTCTTGCCTTTGTGGCTTGATTCCTAGTGATTTTTGGTATTTCTATCCTCAGTTGCTTCCAATAATTATGTGGAGGGAAGTGCATCCCCTGAGGTATCTCAGGGATCTCTTGATTTGCAGCCACATGTTCTACCACTGAGCTATAGATCCTTTACATAATTGTTTTACCACACCAAACTTAGAATGTTGCTCGCCCTCGAGCAAAAGAAGAAGGAATAGATGAAGAAGAAGATGTGAAAAAAAAACTAGGATTATGAGGAAGGAAGGTGGGGATCCTGTGGGGTCCACAGATCCTGGGATGATCCTGTGGGGTCCACAGATCCTGAGGTGATCCTGTGGTGTCCACAGATCTTGAGATGATCCTGTGGTGTCCACAGATCCGGAGGTGTCAAGGATTTACATCCCTGTGATGCCAAGGCATCTTAGGCTAGTTTCACTAGTATTTTTCTGTTAGTTTTAGTGGTTTTATGCACTTTCTTGAGCTTAAAGTAACCAAGAATGGTTAAAAGAATAACAAAGCAATGAACCATCCAAACAATATGATTTTGATGCAATATCCATGAGTTTTAGTTATATTACTTGAATGCTATGAATGGAAGATTTCTCATGAAATTTTGCAAGACTTTGATGCAATTGTTTGGATGATTTCAGGGAAGAAGAGGCTAGGCAAGGAAGCAACAAAATCAATAAAGGAAGCTTGAATATCACATGTGGAGTTTAAGTTCCAGTTTAAGCCTAAACTGGAGCTTAAACGCCAGAATCATGAAGGCTAAGAAATGCTGGAATTGAAGTTTAACCTCCAGTTTGACCTCAAACTGGAGGTTAAACGCCAGAATGAAAAGTCTCACCAAAGAAGCATTCCACGTTTAACCTCCAGTTTGACCTCAAACTGGAGGTTAAACGCCAGAATGATAATGCCACTCAGGAAGGAGTTCCACGTTTAACCTCCAGTTTGACCTCAAACTGGAGGTTAAACGCCAGAATGGGAAAAGCACCAGGGAGCCATTTCCACGTTTAAGCTCCAGTTTGACCTCAAACTGGAGCTTAAACGTGTTCGACCAAGTTTTCTCCTCCAGGGTTGCTCTCTCCATTTCCACGTTTAAGCTCTAGTTTGACCTCAAACTGGAGTTTAAACGTGTTCGACACCTCCAGGGCTACCTTTCTAAGCTTCCACGTTTAACCTCCAGTTTAACCTTAAACTGGAGGTTAAACGTGTTCGACCTCCAGGATGCCTCCTTCCATTTCCACGTTTAACCTCCAGTTTGACCTTAAACTGGAGGTTAAACGTGTTCGACCTCCAGGGCTGCCCTTCCTATATCCACGTTTAAGCTTCAGTTTGACCTCAAACTGGAGCTTAAACGTGTTCGACTACATGACTCTCCAGGGCTGCCTTCTTCCATTTCCACGTTTAAGCTTCAGTTTAACCTTAAACTAAAGCTTAAACGTGCTTCTACAAAAGGCCTCACTGGAAGTGTCTGGCGTTTAAGCTGCAGTTTAAGCTTAAACTGCAACTTAAACGCCACTCTTGGAAAAGGTTTCTGGACCAAAGATATTGTGGTTTAAGTTAGTATTTGAGCACAAACATTAACTTAAACTTATTCTGGTATGAAACCCAATTGAATATCATGGTTTATGGGATTGGGCCTGAAGGATTGATGAGTCTGAAATTTCAATTTATTGAGTCATGTGCCATTATTTGATTATCACTAAGTTGGCTCAATGAATGTTACAGAATTTGGACCAGCAGCCTCATCAAGATTATGGATCATAAACCCAAGGCAAAAGGAAAGCAGGGAGATGCCTCAAAGCCCAAGAAACACAACAGAAGCTCAATATAGAAAGTGTATAAATAGGATAGAATTTAAGTTAGAGAGGACTTTTACCTTCACTTTTAGCTAGTTTTCATATCTTTGTAATTAAATTCAGAGCTATGACTCACTAAACCCCCTTTCATTGGGTTAGGGAGCTCTATTGTAATTCAATGAATCAATAATAGTTTATCTTCTTCTTCAATCTTTTCTCTTGAATTTTGTTAGAAAGCTTCTCGATCTAATTCCATTGGGTAGTTGTCTTGGGAAAGAAACTACCCATAATTGGAATCCTTCGGAACCTTGGGAAAGGAATGGAGGATTCATGCTAGAGAAGCTTTCTCACAGTGAATTGGATTGGGGTTTGGATGGATATTGTGACATGTAATCCTACCAAATTGTGGTTCATGAAACTGTGTGGTATAATCAGTGATCGAGCATCATCTCTTCTTATGAACATTTAAACCAAGGGATTGGGAATTTGTTCATTTTTAGAGAGAATTGGTGAGCCAAGGGATTGGGATCCAATCATATAAGATTGCCAAGCAAAATTCAATGAACGCATTGCTTGAGGAAGAGATAAACATGTTTTGATTCGGAGATCTCAATATCTCCTATAACCCAATGAATCCCCCAATTCTGATTACATCTTCTCTTTACATTCTGCAACTCAATTCATGCAATCACCCCCATTCCCTTTTAATTTCAGCAATTTAGTTTCTGCTCTTTAATTCATGCAATTTAAGATTCCGCCATTTCAATTTCTTGTCATTTACTTTTCCCGCCAATTTTACATTCCGCAATTCTCATCTCAATCTTGATTCCGCTCAACTAGAACACACTTCTAATCCGAATTGCTCACTCAACCAATCCTTGTGGGATTCGACCTCACTCTATTGTGAGTTTTTACTTGACGATAACCGGTGCACTTGCCGGAAGGAATTTTGCCGATCGTGCAATTTCCTAAATCGTAGCATAACTAGTTTATGCGCATCAAGTTTATGGCGCCGTTGCCGGGGATTGGTTTTCGATTGACAATTCTCCAATTGGAAGCTAACTAGATTGAGCAATTTCTCTTGCTTTGTTAATTCTGTTCAAATTACTTGTTGAATTTTAATTTTTGCACTCGGTTACATGCTTTCTTTCTTTATGCCTTTAAATTCAAGCAACTAACTCACTGACTCACTAACTGTTTGAATTAATTCCTCAATTGCTCTAACCATACTCTTCCATTAACCAAGAGTATTTCACTTGTTTGTGCCTGTGCTGTGTTCTTGTATGACAGGTAGGAGAGGAGAGACATCAACTCCTCCATATACCGAACCAGAGAGGACCCTTCATAGACTGAGAAGGGAAGCAAGAGGGAAGAGAGTAGTGGGAGAAGAGGAATCTGAAGGAGAATCTGAGGACAATTTTGAGGAAGCTTTAGATCTCAACATGGATAGAGAAGTTCACAACCATGAGAGAGCTGATGGAAACAATGCCATTCCTGAGAGGAGGGTTCTTAGTTCATACATAAACCCAACCTCTGGGAATTGTGGTAGCAGCATCCAGAAACCACCCATTCAGGCCAACAACTTTGAACTCAAACCACAGCTAATATCACTTGTGGAGAATCATTGTTCATTTGGTGGAAGTGCTAATGAAGATCCCAACCAACATCTCACAAAATTCCTGAGAATTTGTGACACTGTGAAGTCCAATGGAGTCCAGGAAGATGCCTATAAACTGCTTTTGTTCCCATTTTCACTTAGGGACAAAGCAGCTAAGTGGCTGGAATCATTCCCAAGGGGGAGTCTAACAACATGGGATGAGGTGGAAAGCAAGTTTCTGGCACGTTTCTACCCCCCACAAAAGGTCAATAGGCTTCGATCTGAGGTTCAAACTTTTAGACAACAAGATGGTGAAACTCTCTACGAGGCATGGGAGAGATTCAAGGACTTGACAAGGAAATGCCCACCAGACATGTTCCATGATTGGGTGCAATTGCATATCTTCTATGATGGACTCTCTTATGAATCAAGGAAGGCTGTAGACCATTCATCAGAAGGTTCATTGAACAGGAAAAAGACTGTGGAAGAGGCCATTGAAGTGATTGAGACAGTGGCTGAGAATGAGTACTACTATGCATCAGAAAGGCACAACACTAAGGGAGTCATGGAGCTGAACCATGTTGATACAATTCTAGCCCAAAACAAGGTGTTTGCCAAGCAACTAGCAGAGCTTACCAGGCAATTAGAAACAAAGCAAGTGGCTGCAATACACACACAAGATCAAGAGGAAGTAAGCATTGAAGGAGGTGATTGGGAAGAGGCCAACTATGTGGGAAACCAACAAAGGCAATCATATGATCCACATTCCAACACTTACAACCCAGGCTGGAGAAACCACCCAAACTTTGGGTGGGGGAACCAACAAACCCAACCACAAAACCACAAACCTTACAACCACAACCAACATAACAATTCCACATACCAAAATTCCAACCAAAGATCATACCAAGCCACACAAAACACTTACCCCCAATCATCATATCATGGCCAAAATAATCAACCTACCCAACTTAATCCCAACCAACAATTTCAAGATCAATTAAACCGGATAGAAGGAATGATGGCAACCATGAGTCAAGACATAATCGAATTGAAAAGCTTCAGAGATGATGTGAGAGCTACCTTAAGAAACCATGGTGAAAAACTCAAGAGGATGGAGTCTCAAGTAGGAGAGCTATCTCAACAGGCCGTCAAATCAACTGCAGTGTTCCCTAGTGACACAGAAAAGAATCCTAAAGGGGAACAAAAGAGAGTGAGATGGGAAGAATGCAAGGCCATCACTATATTGAAGGAAGTTTCAGAAGAAGAAGGAATCAGGCCCTCAGAGCAGGAGCCAGAAATCTTGAAGGAAGGAGTGGAAGAAGTTAAGCAGGAAAGTGGAACTGAGCAAGCCAAGGAACTGCAAAAAGGCATGCTGGAAATATACCAACCAAAAGCACCATTTCCTCAGAGGTTAGGAGGAGGTGAAAAAGGGAAAACCTATTCAAGGTTTTTAGAGACATTTAACCCTCTCCATGTCAATATTCCCTTTCTTGAGATTCTCCATCAAATGCCTACACACATCAAGTATTTAAAGGAATTGTTAAGCAAGAAAAGAGTTTTGAAGGGAGGACAAACGGTAACAATGAACAAAGAATGCAGTGCTCTCATCAAGAAGGACACACTCTCTAAGAAAACGGACCCAGGAAGTTTTCATATCCCTTGCATCATAGGGGAAACAAAAATTGACAGAGGATTCTGTGATCTAGGAGCTAGCATAAATGTGATGCCTCTAACTCTTATGAAGAGGCTACAACTGAATGAGGTGAGATCCACTGATGTAATCATACAACTGGCTGACAAAACTCAGAAGCAAGCTGAAGGGGTAGTTGAAAATGTGCTGGTGAAAGTGGGGGATTATTACTTCCCCACAGACTTTGTCATTGTGGACATGGAGGAAAGCTACTTACACCCTATCATTCTGGGCAGACTATTTCTAGCCACTACTAGAGCGCCCATAGATGTAGAACAAGGAGAGCTAATTCTGAGAATACATGATGAACAGCTCATTTTCAAAGTTTTCAAACCTGCATCTGAGCCTGAACCAGAACCTGAAAAGCCTAAGGATGATAGTAGCCATCTGTGTTTGGAGGAAAGTAATCCAGCAGCTGAAACTCTAAAACAGTCCTTGGAAGGCAAACAAGAGTTGCAAGAGTTAAAGCCACAAGAATCAGTGGAAACAGATCAGAAGGATCCTCCTGACATAAGGGTCAATGAAGAAATCCTCAAGAGAAAGGGAAGAGTGATAGGGAGATTGCCAAGAGGGTGGAGAAACAAGAAAATTCCCACTGAAGGTTTCTCTCCGGGAGATAGCGTGATATCAAGTCATTATCTGCCAATCCCACCTGGCCTCAAAACCATTCCTTCCCAGCTCCCTCAAGTGTTCACAATCAGGAAAGTTCTTTCTATGGAACATTTAGAGGTCATGAATGAATCAAGTGGGGACGTTTTCATAGTGAGAGGAGAAGACGTCAAGCACTACAATCCACCCTAACAAGGGACAACCGTCAAGCTAGTGACGTGAAAGAAGCGCTTCATGGGAGGCAACCCATGTTTTAATACCCTTACTTTTTTTGTTTTGTTGTGCATCTAATAAAGCATGGTTTCTTATGCATGAACTTGAATCCTCAGGACAACTGCTGAAAAAGTGCACTAAACATTGCATGTAAAATGCAATTTGCCTCTAAGTTTGGTGTGCCTGAAGGCACCCCAAAATTTTATTCAAAATGCATTCAATTTTTAGTGCACAACCAAAAATTAAGTTTGGTGTTCCTCTTTGAACACGGTTCATGAAAAGCACAAAGTTCCTCTGGATTTCGAAATTCATGACAAGTACACCATTCGCATGTTTTAATGCTTTGGTTTCAATTACTTAGGGTAGTAAATTTGTTTAGAATCAAAGAGCCAAGGTGACTATGATTTATTAGAATTAAGCACATTCATTAAGGACAACCAATATGGATTTCATGTCATCAGGAGACTTGACCAAACACTAAGTTTGGTGTCCAAATAATAAGTGTGCATACATGTAGAAGTCACGGCTATAAGCTCATAAAGACAATCATTGATTTACATGTGCAAGTACTATTCATAATTCACATGGACCGAAAAATGATAGCAAACTTGTTTGTTTGTGCAGGTACAAAGGAAAAGACAAAAATGGAGGAAAAAGACAAAGGGAGGTACGATGCTTGGTCAAAAAGAAAATTCACAAGTCTTTGAAACTTACACATGGGAAAAGGAAGTTCTGCAAGAAAAGATAGCTACATGTACAACCTAATGCACCCAGAATACTTCCAAGAAAATGAAAAGCAATTCGTCCTTCTCCCTAATTCATATATTTACCATCAAGCCACCCTTCACAAATCACCCTAGCCGTCCATTTTGCACTTACGGGCACTATAAAGAACCACTTGGGGAACAAGTTCAACACCACCAAATCTCCTTCATGCACATTTCCTTCATCATAGCATAAACTATCTCTTGCCGAAAACAACCTCCCCACACTTCCAACAACACTTCTTGCTTCACCTTGTCAACTTTAGCTTGTCACTTACCAAAACTAAAGAACCAATGGCAGCTTCATCTAGCCACAAAAGGAGAAAAGACAAGCAGCCAATGGAGGAAAACAGGGAATTCGATGCATGGAGATACAGATCAGTTTTCCATGAGATTCAAGCCGAATGGATGAGACCTAAAACGGTACTAGCTGAGGTTCCCTTTGACCTTGAAAAGGATGAGTTCCCAGGTGTTTGGGAAAAGATCAAAAAGAGGAAGTGGGAGCTCCTGACTAAGCCAATCACTAAAATCAACATCAACTTGGTGAAAGAGTTTTATGCAAATGCAGTAAGAGAGGATCCAACCAAGAAACCCACATACAAAAGCTATGTGAGAGGGGTGGAAGTTGACTTCAGTCCCAAAGCAATCATGAAAACCCTTGGCCTGAAAAACATACATTTCAGCCAAGCAAGTTATGAAGAAAGGATGATAGGAGAACCTGACTATGCAACTATTGCTGAAGACCTTTGTGCCATCAGAGCTGAATGGGTGAGAAAAACAAGAGGGGCTCCAAGAGTCTTGAGAAGGGGAGACCTAACACCTGAAGCTAAAGGGTGGTATGCAATAGTTAGGAGATCCATCCTACCCACTGCAAACTCTTCAGAAATAGTCCCTAAAAGAGCCATCTTGCTACATTGCATTATGGTGGGAGGGGAGATCAAAGTTTATAAACTCATTGCTGAACAGATACAAGAGTTTAGTGAGAAAAGTGACCCTGAATCCTGGCTCCACTTCCCTAGCACTATCATTAGACTATGCATCGATGCCCAAGTACCACTTGAGGATGAAAGGCCTAATTGGCTATATCCTGGAATGGCCATAACTGCGTACAGAATGACTCTTGGCCCAACTCCTCCAAGACATACAAGAAGAAGAAATGAAGAAGGGCAACAAGTGGAAGCCGAGCAAGAAGCCAAACAAGAAAGACAGGAAGGAGAAGACAGAGAAGAAGAGCAAGAAGAGCAAGCATTTTCAGAAAGAAGACAACGAATTCCCAGAGACCCCATGGATATGAGCAGAATGCAGGAAATCATGGAAGGAATGTCTCAACAATACATGAGGTCTCAGGAGAGACAAGAGGACTTTCACCTAAAAATGATGGATATGCAAAGGAACTTTGAATCAAGATTCTTCGATCTGCAAAGGGAACAGAATTTACACTTACAGGAATCCTTCAGCCACATATGCCAACACCAAGATGCCAATGTCTTGGCAATCAAGGAAGCCACCATTTTACAGAATGCAAGATACTCAGTCCAAGCTGATTACAACATCAGTTCGCAAATCAAGCTTAACTACATAGGGGAACATCTACACAAGATGGACCCAGCATTCCCAGCTTTTGATGAGTATTTCAAAGGGAGGAAAGAAGGAGAAATAAACAAGGCAATGATCCTTGAAAAAGGAGTGGAAGAAACGATGAAAAAGGCTGGATTCTGGAAAAAGCTCCTAAGAAAAGACAAAGGAAGCACAAGTGGTCAAAAAGAGGCAGGAAGCAAGAAGAAGCAGGATCCCAAGAATTAAGAAGAACCAAGCAATAAATAAGAGGTGGTCTCGTTCCTTAATAATCAAATGATCATTGGTGGATTGTCTTTATGAGCTTTCTTTCATCATAAGTCATTTAAGTGTTATGTGGAGTTTTTTTTTTTTTTTTTTTTTTTTTTTTTTTTTAGTATGAGTGTCTGTTTATTGCTTTGAATAAAGTGAATGCCTAGATGTTTGGATATAACTTCACCTTCTTAAACGAGTGCGTGCCATGCTTGTTCTGTTTCCAAAAATAAAAGAAAAGTTTGAACAAAAGTAACTTGGCTAAATTAGTGACAAATCAAGTAGAATTAAGTGGTGGTATGCATGCTTGATTGTTTAGTCAGATCACTGGAATTAGAGTGTAGAATTATCATTCTTTGTGTAGAAATTGAAAACTGTCTATGGATCTTGATGAATAAATGTCTTTGGCCATGAAAAAGAAAGAAAAAGAAGAAGAAAAAGCCACTGAAAAAGGGCAACCAAAAAGCAAAAAAATTGAGAAAATAAGCTAGGTACCAATGGTTTGAACTTTTGAGACAAATGCCTATGGTGTTTATGTATTAAGGATATGCTTGGATGAATAGGTTCTGAGGAGTGTTTCAACACTTGGTAACTTGGGTTAACTAACCCGGGATTATCAACCAAAAGTCCATTATCAAGAGCAACCTAAATACAAAACATTTAGTCACACAAAGAGGTGTTGGGCACCAATGTCTCAAGAAGAAATGTGAACTAAAGTGCCTAAAGTGGATATGTGTAGTGCACTGATAAGAAAAAGAAAATGCCAAAGGCTTGTGCAACACATGACACTAAGCAAACAAGGAGCAAAAGAAGCTCTAAGAAAAAGAAAAGAAAAACAAAGAAGAGAAAAGTGACAAGGACATAAGAATAACAAGAGGCCATAGCAGTGTTTGATAGATGCAATGAAAAAGTGATAATCTTACCTGATAAGTATGAAAAAGTGATGCTGCAACTTTCTGCATAAAACCCTTCTGATGAACTTCAAATGCTTGCTAATATAGCCAATGTAATTGCTTTCTGTTTCATACTTTCTTCTCAAATAACTCAGGACTTGCTTAGGGACAAGCAAGTATTAAGTTTGGTGTTGTGATGCCAAGGCATCTTAGGCTAGTTTCACTAGTATTTTTCTGTTAGTTTTAGTGGTTTTATGCACTTTCTTGAGCTTAAAGTAACCAAGAATGGTTAAAAGAATAACAAAGCAATGAACCATCCAAACAATATGATTTTGATGCAATATCCATGAGTTTTAGTTATATTACTTGAATGCTATGAATGGAAGATTTCTCATGAAATTTTGCAAGACTTTGATGCAATTGTTTGGATGATTTCAGGGAAGAAGAGGCTAGGCAAGGAAGCAACAAAATCAATAAAGGAAGCTTGAATATCACATGTGGAGTTTAAGTTCCAGTTTAAGCCTAAACTGGAGCTTAAACACCAGAATCATGAAGGCTAAGAAATGCTGGAATTGAAGTTTAACCTCCAGTTTGACCTCAAACTGGAGGTTAAACGCCAGAATGAAAAGTCTCACCAAAGAAGCATTCCACGTTTAACCTCCAGTTTGACCTCAAACTGGAGGTTAAACGCCAGAATGATAATGCCACTCAGGAAGGAGTTCCACGTTTAACCTCCAGTTTGACCTCAAACTGGAGGTTAAACGCCAGAATGGGAAAAGCACCAGGGAGCCATTTCCACGTTTAAGCTCCAGTTTGACCTCAAACTAGAGCTTAAACGTGTTCGACCAAGTTTTCTCCTCCAGGGTTGCTCTCTCCATTTCCACGTTTAAGCTCCAGTTTGACCTCAAACTGGAGTTTAAACGTGTTCGACACCTCCAGGGCTACCTTTCTAAGCTTCCACGTTTAACCTCCAGTTTAACCTTAAACTGGAGGTTAAACGTGTTCGACCTCCAGGATGCCTCCTTCCATTTCCACGTTTAACCTCCAGTTTGACCTTAAACTGGAGGTTAAACGTGTTCGACCTCCAGGGCTGCCCTTCCTATATCCACGTTTAAGCTTCAGTTTGACCTCAAACTGGAGCTTAAACGTGTTCGACTACATGACTCTCCAGGGCTGCCTTCTTCCATTTCCACGTTTAAGCTTCAGTTTAACCTTAAACTAAAGCTTAAACGTGCTTCTACAAAAGGCCTCACTGGAAGTGTCTGGCGTTTAAGCTGCAGTTTAAGCTTAAACTGCAACTTAAACGCCACTCTTGGAAAAGGTTTCTGGACCAAAGATATTGTGGTTTAAGTTAGTATTTGAGCACAAACATTAACTTAAACTTATTCTGGTATGAAACCCAATTGAATATCATGGTTTATGGGATTGGGCCTGAAGGATTGATGAGTCTGAAATTTCAATTTATTGAGTCATGTGCCATTATTTGATTATCACTAAGTTGGCTCAATGAATGTTACAGAATTTGGACCAGCAGCCTCATCAAGATTATGGATCATAAACCCAAGGCAAAAGGAAAGCAGGGAGAGGCCTCAAAGCCCAAGAAACACAACAGAAGCTCAATATAGAAAGTGTATAAATAGGATAGAATTTAAGTTAGAGAGGACTTTTACCTTCACTTTTAGCTAGTTTTCATATCTTTGTAATTGAATTCAGAGCTATGACTCACTAAACCCCCTTTCATTGGGTTAGGGAGCTCTATTGTAATTCAATGAATCAATAATAGTTTATCTTCTTCTTCAATCTTTTCTCTTGAATTTTGTTAGAAAGCTTCTCGATCTAATTCCATTGGGTAGTTGTCTTGGGAAAGAAACTACCCATAATTGGAATCCTTCGGAACCTTGGGAAAGGAATGGAGGATTCATGCTAGAGAAGCTTTCTCACAGTGAATTGGATTGGGGTTTGGATGGATATTGTGACATGTAATCCTACCAAATTGTGGTTCATGAAACTGTGTGGTATAATCAGTGATCGAGCATCATCTCTTCTTATGAACATTTAAACCAAGGGATTGGGAATTTGTTCATTTTTAGAGAGAATTGGTGAGCCAAGGGATTGGGATCCAATCATATAAGATTGCCAAGCAAAATTCAATGAACGCATTGCTTGAGGAAGAGATAAACATGTTTTGATTCGGAGATCTCAATATCTCCTATAACCCAATGAATCCCCCAATTCTGATTACATCTTCTCTTTACATTCTGCAACTCAATTCATGCAATCACCCCCATTCCCTTTTAATTTCAGCAATTTAGTTTCTGCTCTTTAATTCATGCAATTTAAGATTCCGCCATTTTAATTTCTTGTCATTTACTTTTCCCGCCAATTTTACATTCCGCAATTCTCATCTCAATCTTGATTCCGCTCAACTAGAACACACTTCTAATCCGAATTGCTCACTCAACCAATCCTTGTGGGATTCGACCTCACTCTATTGTGAGTTTTTACTTGACGATAACCGGTGCACATGCCGGAAGGAATTTTGCCGATCGTGCAATTTCCTAAATCGTAGCATAACTAGTTTATGCGCATCAAGTTTATGGCGAGTCAGGAGGAACCAAGCCCACCAGAACACACCTCAGCTGAAGAGGTAGTAGAAATAGAAGATGTTGAAGAGGAAGAGGACATACATGACATAGCTGAAGAAGAAATAGCTCAACCACAGGAGGAAGCACCAAAAGGCGCAGACACCACAGAAGACACCACTCCTATTCCATTTCCACAAATTGCAAGGAAGCCCAGGAAGTAGCTGGAACCCGACCCCAAAATGGTAGAAATATTCAAAAAGGTTGAGGTAACTGTTCCTCTTTTTGATGTTATTCAGCAGGTAGCTAAATATGCAAAGTTTCTAAAAGACTTATGTATCCATAAAGAAAAAATTAATGAATTAGAAACTATTCCTTTAGGTAGTTCTATATCTGCTTTAATGGGAGGATTACCTGAAAAATGTAGTGATCCAGGTCCTTGTATAGTTAGCCTTTCGCTTAATACTAAAAATCTATAATTGAAGCATATGAGGCTGCATTAATCGGGGATACACGTGTACTATTGGTGGTATAGTAATTTATGATTGCATGTGTGATTTAGGAGCATGTGTCAGTATATGCCTTTGTCTATATATGATATTTTGAGGCCCCCTCCCTTAAAAAGGTCGGCAGCTCATTTTGTGTTAGCAGATAAAAGCATTATTACAGTGGCTGGAGTTGCTGAAGATGTTTTGGTGAACATTAAAGGACTTACATTTCCCACTGATTTTTATATTTTGGAGATGCCCCAAAATGATTCAGGTAAGCCATCATCAATCCTACTTGGAAGACCATTCCTGAAGACATCAAAATTCAAATTGGATGCTTTTTCAGGAACATACTCCTTTGAAATAGATGGCCGCATAGTAATCTTCAATCTGAATGGAGTCATTGACAACCCCCCAGAAGATCGTTCTATCTTCCAGTGTGATGTCATAGATGAAAGTATAGCTGAAATTCACAAGGAAGAGTTAGAAGAGAGGCACACTGGACAAGGTCCAAGTGTGAGGACCCTTTTAACTGACAATGAGGGCACTTCGCCATTTTCACAAGCCCCAGAGAATCCAAAGCCTGCCCATGATCAAAAGTTAGAATTGAAACCCCTCCCTCCACATCTCAAATATGCTTATCTTGAAGATGAGCAGAGATTTCCAGTTATCATTGCAAGGGAACTTACTTCTCAACAAGAAGAGCAGTTACTTGATGTGCTGAGAAAGCATAAGAAGGCAATTGGGTGGAGCTTGGCAGACATAGTAGGCATCAACCCTCAAGTATGTGAGCACAGAATATTTTTAGAAGAGGGAGCAAGACCTGTCCGTCAACCCCAAAGAAGATTGAATCCCACCATCTTGGAAGTTGTCAAAAAGGAAGTGACCAGACTATTGGAAGCCGGTATCATATATCCCATTTCAGACAGTGAATGGGTAAGCCCAGTACAAGTGGTGCCCAAGAAGTCTGGAGTCACTACAGTGAAGAATGAGCATGGAGAGCTCATAGCAACTAGAGTTCAGAATGCCTGGAGAGTCTGCATTGATTACAGGCGTCTCAACCAAGCTACCCGTAAGGATCACTACCCACTTCCATTCATTGATCAAATGCTGGATCGCCTGTCAGGTAAATCACATTATTGCTTTTTAGATGGTTACACAGGTTATTTCCAGATTCATATAGCTCCTGAGGATCAGGAAAATACTACTTTTACATGTCCTTTTGGGACTTATGCTTACAAGAGAATGCCCTTTGGCTTGTGCAATGCACCAGCTACTTTCCAAAGGTGCATGATGAGTCTTTTCTCCGATCTTATTGAGGACTGTATGGAAGTTTTTATGGATGATTTTAGCGTTTATGGTGATTCTTTTAGCCTTTGCTTAGATGGATTATCTAGAATATTAGATAGATGTGTTAATATAAACTTTGTATTAAACTTTGAAAAATGTCACTTTATGGTAAAACAAGGAATTGTATTAGGACATGTGGTATCTAATAATGGCATTTATGTAGACCCAGCAAAGGTGAATGTTATTTCTAGTTTACCTTACCCCTCTTCTATGAGGGAAGTTCGTTCGTTCCTTGGCCATGCAAGTTTTTACAGGAGATTTATTAAGGACTTTAGTAAGGTCGCACTTCCCTTATCCAGATTACTGCAGAAGGATATTGAGTTCGAGTTCAGTGAGGATTGCGAACAAGCGTTTAATAAGCTGAAGACTGCTCTGACTCAAGCTCCAATTGTGAGAGGACTGGACTGGAGCTAGCCATTTGAAATCATGTGTGATGCTTCCAACCATGTAGTAGGAGCAGCGCTGGCTCAGCGTGAAGGTAAGAATCCTTTCGTTATTGCTTATGCGTCTAAGACTTTAGACACTGCCCAGTCCAACTATACTACTACTGAGAAAGAGCTTCTTGCTATTGTTTTTGCTCTGGATAAATTCCGAGCTTATCTACTTGGTACTAGAGTAGTAGTGTATTCAGACCATGCAGCTTTAAAGTATCTATTAGCTAAAAAGGAGTCCAAACCAAGACTTATTGGTGCACGAAATTGTGATGTCCAGGCTCAAACAATCCCTGGTAATGGCTCCAAAAACTTGGTGCTTTGATCTTAATTCATAATTGTCACAACTTCGATACAACTAACCAGCAAGTGCACTGGGTCGTCCAAGTAATACCTTACGTGAGTAAGGGTCGAATCCCACGGAGATTGTTGGTCTGAAGCAAGCTATGGTCACCTTGTAAATCTCAGTCAGGCGGATATAAAATAATCATGGAGTTTTCGAATAATAAATAATAGAATAGGGATAGAGATACTTATGTAATTCATTGGTGAGAATTTCAGATAAGCGAATGGAGATGCTTTTCGTTCCTCTGAACCTCTGCTTTCCTGCTATCTTCATCCAATCAGTCTTACTCCTTTCCATGGCTGGCTGTATGCAAGGGCATCACCGTTGAGTGGCTACATCCCCTCCTCTCAGTGAATAATATGCTCACGCACCCTGTCACGGCACGACTATTCATCTGTCGGTTCTCGATCATGCTGGAATAGGATTCACCCTCCTTTTGCGTCTGTCACTAACGCCCAGCACTCGCGAGTTTGAAGCTCGTCACAGTCATTCAATCATTGAATCCTACTCAGAATACCACAGACAAGGTTTAGACCTTCCGGATTCTCTTGAATGCCGCCATCATTCTAGCTTACGCCACGAAGATTCTGATTAGGAGATCTAAGAGATACTCATTCTAGCTTAATTCATGTAGAACAGAAGTGTTTGTCAGGCACGCGTTCATAGGGGAGAATGGTGATGAGCGTCACACATAATCATCACCTTCATCACGTTCTTGGATACGAATGGATATCTTAGAAGCGAAATAAGATGAATTGAATAGAAAACAGTAGTACTTGCATTAATCTTTGAGGAACAGCAGAGCTCCACACCTTAATCTATGGGGTGTAGAAACTCTACCGTTGAAAAATACATAAGTGAAGGTCCAGGCATGGCCGAGATGGCCAGCCCCCTAAACGAGATCACAGGATCAAAAAATACAATCCAGGATGCCTAATACAATAGTAAGAGGTCCTATTTATAATAAACTAGCTACTAGGGTTTACATGAGTAAGTATTTTGATGTATAAATCCACTTCTGGGGCCCACTTGGTGTGTGTTTGGGCTGAGCTTAAGTGTTGCACGTGTAGAGGCCAATTGTGGAGTTGAACGCCAGTTTTTGTGCCAGTTTGGGCGTTCAACTCTGGTTTTGGATCCTTTTCTGGCGCTGGACGCCAGATTTGGGCAGAAGGCTGGCGTTGAACGCCAGTTTACGTCGTCAATTCTTGGCCAAAGTATGGACTATTATATATTGCTGGAAATCCCTGGATGTCTACTTTCCAACGCAATTGGAAGCGCGCCATTTCGAGTTCTGTAGCTCCAGAAAATCCACTTTGAGTGCAGGGAGGTCAGAATCCAACAGCATCAGCAGTCCTTTTTCAACCTCTGAATCTGATTTCTGCTCAAGTCCCTCAATTTCAGCCAGAAAATACCTAAAATCACAGAAAAACACACAAACTCATAGTAAAGTCCAGAAATGTGAATTTAACATAAAAACTAATAAAAACATCCCTAAAAGTAACTAGATCCTACTAAAAACATACTAAAAACAATGTCAAAAAGCGTATAAATTATCCGCTCATCACAACACCAAACTTAAATTGTTGCTTGTCCCCAAGCAACTGAAAATCAAAATAGGATAAAAAGAATAGAATATACTATAAATTCCAAACTATCAATGAAACAGAGCTTCAATCATATGAGCGGGACTTATAGCTTTTTGCCTCTTGAATAGTTTTGGCATCTCACTTTATCCATTGAGGTTCAGAATGATTGGCATCTATAGGAACTTCAGATTTCGAATAGTGTTATTGACTCTCCTAGTTCAGTATGATGATTCTTGAACACAGCTTCTTTATGAGTCTTGGCCGTGGCCCTAAGCACTTTGTTTTCCAGTTATTACCACCGGATACATAAATGCCACAGACACATAATTGGGTGAACCTTTTCAGATTGTGACTCAGCTTTGCTAAAGTCCCCAATTAGAGGTGTCCAGGGTTCTTAAGCACACTCTTTGTTTTTGCTTTGGACCTTGACTTTAACCGCTCAGTCTCAAGTTTTCACTTGACACCTACACGCCACAAGCACATGGTTAGGGACAGCTTGGTTTAGCCGCTTAGACCAGGATTTTATTCCTTTAGGCCCTCCTATCCACTGATGCTCAAAGCCTTGGGATCCTTTTTATTTGCCCTTGCCTTTTGGTTTTAAGGGTTATTGGCTTTTTCTGCTTGCTTTTTCTTTTTCTTTCTAAATTTTTTTTTCGCCTATATTTTATTTTATTTTATTTTTTTTTTCTGCAAGCTTTGTTCTTTGCTGCTTTTTCTTGCTTCAAGAATCATTTTTATGATTTTTCAGATTATCAAATAACATGTCTCCTAGTCATCATTCTTTCAAGAGCCAACATATTTAACATTCTTAAACAACAACTTCAAAAGACATATGCACTGTTCAAGCATACATTCAGAAAGCAAGAAGCATTGTCACCACATCAATATAATTAAACTAAGTTCAAGGATAAATTCAAAACTCATGTACTTCTTGTTCTTTTGAATTAAAACATTTTTCATTTAAGAGAGGTGATGGATTCATAGGATATTTATATCTTTAAGACAAAGTTACTAACTACTAATGATCATGTAATGAAGACACAAACATAGATAAGCACATAACATAGAAAATGAAAAACAGAAGAAAGAAGAACAAGGAATGAATCCACCTTAGTGATGGTGGCGTTTCCTTCTTGAGGAACCAATGATGTCCTTGAGCTCTTCTATGTCTCTTCCTTGTCTTTGTTGCTCCTCCCTCATTGCTTTTTGATCTTCTCTTATTTCATGAAGCATGATGGAGTGCTCTTGATGTTCCACCCTTAGTTGTCCCATATTGGAACTCAATTCTTCTAGGGAGGTGTTGATGTGCTCCCAATAGTTTTGTGGAGGAAAGTGCATTTGAGGCATTTACGGAATCTCATGGAGATGAGCTTCTTGCGCCTCTTGAGCTCCATGACTGGGCTCTCTTGCTTGCTCCATCTTTTTCTTAGTGATGGGCTTTTCCTCTTTAATGAGGATATCTCCCTCTATGTCAATCCCAGCTGAATTGCATAGGTGGCAAATGAGGTGAGGAAAGGCTAAGCTTGCCATGGTGGAGGACTTGTCAGCCACCTTGTAGAGTTCTTGATGTATAATCTCATGAACTTCCACCTCTTCTCCAATCATGATGCTATGGATCATGATGGCCCGGTCTATAGTAACTTCAGACCGGTTGCTAGTGGGAATGATTGAGCATTGAATAAACTCCAACCATCCTCTAGCAATAGGCTTGAGGTCCAATCTTCTTAGTTGAACCGGCTTGCCTTTGGAGTCAATCTTCCATTGAGCTCCTTCTACACATATGTCCATAAGGACTTGGTCCAACCTTTGATCAAAGTTGACTCTCCTTGTGTAGGGGCGTGCGTTCTCTTCCATGTATGGCAAGTTGAACGCCAACCTCACATTTTCCGGACTAAAATCTAAGTATTTCCCCCGAACCATTGTAACATAGTTCTTTGGATCCGGGTTCTTACTTTGATCATGGTTCTTGGTGATCCATGCATTGGCATAGAACTCTTGAACCATTAAGATGCCGACTTGTTGGATGGGATTTGTTAGAACTTCCCAACCTCTTCTTTGAATTTCATGTCGGATCTCCGGATACTCATTTCTTTTGAGTTTAAAAGGGACCTCAGGGATCACCTTCTTCTTGGCCACAACATCATAGAAGTGGTCTTGATGGGCTTTGGAGATGAACCTTTCCATCTCCCATGACTCGGATGTGGAAGCTTTTATCTTCCCTTTCCCTCTTCTAGAGGATTCTCCGGTCTTAGGTGCCATCAATGGTAATGGAAAAACAAAAAAGCTATGCTTTTACCACACCAAACTTAGAATATTGCTCGCCCTCGAGCAATAAACAAAAGAATAGAAGAAGAAGAAGAAGAAATATGGAGAGGGAGAGGGAGATGTGTTTCGGCCAAGAAGGGTGTAGAGGGGGGTGTTGTGTGAATTTGATGAAGAATGGAGGGCTTTATATAGGGAAGGGAGGGGGGGTATTGGTTCGGCCATATGGGTGGGTTTGGGTGGGAAATTGGTTTTGAATTTTGAAGGTAGGTGGAGTTTATGAGGTAGGTTTATTGGGAAGAGTGGGTGGATGTGAGTGGTGAAGAGGTGATGGGGAAGAGAGTTTGAGGTGATTGGTGAAGGGTTTTTGGGTAAGAGTGTTTATGGGGTTGTGTGAAAGAGAGTGGTGAGAAGAAGTGAGTGGAGGTAGGTGGGGATCCTGTGGGGTCCACAGATCCTGAGTGGATCCTGTGGGGTCCACAGATCCTGAGGTGTTCAAGGATTTACGTCCCTGCACCCATTAGGCATGTAAAATGCCTTTGTACCCAACTCTGGATGTTCAGCGCCAGGTTGGTGGCCATTTTGGGCGTTCAACGCCCATCTGTGTGCCATTTCTGGCGTTGAACGCCAGAACCATGCCTGTTCTGGCGTTCAGCGCCCAGAAGCTGCCCATTTTGGGCGTTCAGCGCCAGAACCATGCTCTGTTCTGGCGCTGAACGCCAGACAGATGCTCCTCCAGGGTGTGATTTTTCTTCTGCTGTTTTTTATTCCGTTTTCAATTTTTATATTTATTTTGTGACTCCACATGATCATGAACCTAAGAAAACATGAAAAATAATAATAATAGAGTTAGATAAACATTGGGTTGCCTCCCAACAAGCGCTTCTTTAATGTCAATAGCTTGACAGTGGGCTCTCATGGAGCCTCAAAGATGTGCAGAGCTTTGTTGAGACTCTCCAACACCAAACTTAGAGTTTGGATATGGGAGTTCAACACCAAACTTAGAGTTTGGTTGTGGCCTCCCAACACCAAACTTAGAGTTTGACTGTGGGGGCTCTGGTTGACTCTGCTTTGAGAGAAGCTTTTTCTGCTTCCTCTCCATGGTTGCAGAGGGAGATCCTTGAGTTTTAAACACAAGGGAGTCCTCATTCCATTGGAGGACTACTTCACCTCTGTCAACATCAATCACAGCTCTTGCTGTGGCCAGGAAAGGTCTTCCTAGGATGATGGATTCATCCTCTTCCTTTCCAGTATCCAGGACTATGAAATCAGCAGGGATGTAAAGGCCTTCAACCTTTACTAACACGTCCTCTACTTGTCCATAAGCCTGTGTTCTTGAGCTGTCTGCCATCTCTAATGAGATTTTAGCAGCTTGCACCCCATAGATTCCCAGTTTCTCTATTACAGAGAGGGGCATGAGGTTTATTCCTGAACCAAGGTCACACAGAGCCTTAAAGATCCTGGTGCCTATGGTACATGGTATTATGAACTTTCTAGGATCCTGTCTCTTCTGAGGTAATATCAGTTGATCCAGATCACTTAGTTCATTGATGAACAAGGGAGGTTCAACTTCCCAAGTATCAATGCCAAATAATTTGGCATTTAGCTTCATGATTGCACCAAGAAACTTGGCAGTTTGCTCTTCAGTAACATCCTCATTCTCTTCAAAGAGGAATACTCATCAGAGCTCATGAAGGGCATAAGGAGGTTCAATGGGATCTCTATGGTCTCTAGATGGACCCCAGAGTCCTTTGGTTCCTCAGAGGGAAGCTCCTTATTGACCACTAGACGTCCCAGGAGGTCTTCCTCCTTGGGATTTGCGTCCTCTCCTTCCTTTGCAGGTTCGGCCATGGCGCTTATGTCAATGGCCTTGCACTCTCCTTTTGGGTTCTCTTCTGTATTGCTTGGGAGAGTACTAGGAGGGATATCAGTGATCCTTTTACTCAACTGGCCCACTTGTGCTTCCAGATTTCTAATGGAAGACCTTGTTTCATTCATGAAACTTACAGTGGCCTTAGATAGATCAGAGACTAGATTTGCTAAATTAGAAGCATTTTGTTCAGAGTTCTCTGTCTGTTGCTGAGTTGATGATGGAAAAGGCTTGCTGTTGCTAAACCTGTTTCTTCCACCATTATTAAAGCCTTGTTGGGGCTTTTGATCCTTCCATGAGAAATTTGGATGATTTCTCCATGTTGAGTTATAGGTGTTTCCATAAGGTTCACCTAAGTAATTTACCTCTGCTATTGTAGGGTTCTCAGGATCATAAGCTTCTTCTTCAGAAGATGCCTCTTGAGTACTGTTGGATGCAGCTTGCATTCCATGCA